>NC_141342.1:5281590-5431590 GCF_037954235.1 Aulostomus chinensis
GAACGCTGAGCCTCACTCCTGCAGATAAACAGTTAAAAGATTGCAAAGCCTGAGTGAAGATCAGGCCACACTAGAGATGCAGCAGATATGCACAGCCGCTCCAGTTCAATACGGTTCTCATTTCCTCAAGTATTTCACAACCAGCAACCGATGACATCATGGCAGAGCCACTGCTGCTGCCGCCACACAAAGAAGAACAAACTGCTCCACAGTCAGCGTATGTGCACACAACACACAAGATGCAGGCAAACTGCTCACATCTGCTCCTGATTAGCAGGAAAACAACAGGCCGAGGCCGCGGTAACACAGCGGCGCGATGCTGTGTGGAGACTCGAGAGAGCCAGATGACATTCCATCACAGCCACAGTTGTTTTATACCGGGTTCTCTGCCAAGTCATTCTAGTAGAGGTTAGTTTTAGTCACTGCAGGGGAACGTAGCTGTGTTCTCCGTGGACTACAGCAGACAGAGGAGGCGCTGGAGCTCTGGCAGACCCGACGTTCGCTCCAGTCTTAGTGCAACAGCTGTAATTGGGCACAGCGGGCCAATCAAGCATCGGGCTGTCGGCTCATGCAGGAGTGATGGACATGGGAACGTAGCAAGAGGCATACGCGGCACTGGCGGACGCCACAGCCACGCTGTTCCTCACCGACTCATATGAACTGGCGTCTGCACCACGAGTAGTGGGTGGACATGGAAAGATAATCAACATCAGGGCCCGTGTTTAGCTTGATATCAGATCCATGCACACACGCCCACAAACAGACAACCCTCCTGCGCTGGGGCGATTTTGCTGTCCTCGAGGAAATATGGTCGTGCAAGAACATCATGAGCAGCCGAGCACGCCGAGCTCACCGAGCGACCCCTGAGTTGACTGTGTTTGTTCAGGTCGAGTGATTGAGGAGGAGACTCTGCCAGCAGGAGGGTTTGTGTTTATTCGCCACTCTAGACCAGAAGTCTGCGAGTATTCTGTTCCTGCTGCTGGTGCACCCCCGCATCATGTACATCGAGTATGAGGGTCTTAAGACCTCTGATCCATCCTTGGCTGATCTTGGCAGCGGCAGCCATGATGGTCTCACATGACCAAACCCACCCATGATACCCCACCAGCCCACATGTTCCTGCAGCGGTTAAACACATGCGTGCAATTCAAGGTTGAACCGTCTTTTAAAGGTCCCATTGTGTACCTGTACTAAGTTCCTGTATCAGTCCCGGTTCCAACGTGAACAGAACCCAACACCACATCCGTATGTCCAGAGTTCACCTATTTCAGCCAAACTGATATTGAGCTTATCCTCTACAACAGCTTCAGTAACCCTGTCATTCACCATCCGTCCACCAGAGGCCCCTGCAGCTCCCAGCCGCTCTCAGGCACCTGACCTCTCTGACCCCAGCTCATCTGTTTCCAGGGTCCTGATAAGCTCCGCATCGATGTGGGGCACTAAACCAGCACCTCTCACTGATATTTACAGTCTCATCACCAGTGCACTGGAGATCAGCGGGCGGTCGTATTGATTCAAGCACAAACCCGGAGATAAAAGCTGCCTCACCTCAGACAATGAAGTCACTGAATGTTCCTCAAACAGTCTGGTGCCTGAGGACCGGAGAGGACGAGTCCACGTCTGTGTCCGTGTCACCCAGGGTGACTTAGGACGACATGCAACGGCGCCGTCTCTCCTCTGTGGTAATGCTGGTCGCCACTTTATTTGTCCTCTGTGTGTCTTTGGGAAACAGATGTGCTATTCCTGACCGTGCCAGTGACACAGCATCACATGCTCATGCAGCACACTGGGATGGGGGGGCATCAACATGGCGGGTAGGGTTACGGATGAAAACCGGACAAAACAGGCAGGAAAAAGAAAGACATCATGGAGGCTGGATGATTAAGTTGCTGAGTGTATTGGGTTCTCTAAAAATGTTCAATGGATCTGACAGAAACCCTTAAATTTAAAACAAGACTGAATGGGATGCATCTATAACATGAAGCTTTCCCTGACTACACTCTGGAGCTGCAACCGACCCCACCTGAAATCTAACAGAGGTTATAGAAAACACCTTTAGCGAGGATACGAGCTTTACATCACCCAGTGGATTTACAGGCACGGCTGCAGTTGTAGCCTAATAAGGTCGTTCCACTGGGTTACAGGGAAGAATGAGTCCTCCTCCACCGCAGCAGGTGGCGCTACGACCTCTTACAGCTTGTAGCAATCAGACTTTCATCTGGTTCACCTTTTCTGTCACATGACATCTTTTTTGTGTTTCAGCGAGTAAGCCCTGATGGCAGTACGCAGATGAAGGGGCAGCTCAACGTGGGTGGAGCTAAACGTTTGACTCCACACACTTGCCGCAACCATCTGGAACCTATGCCTAAACCTAACCATTCATAACTGCGGGGTCAAACATTTAGCCCCGCCCACATTTAGCTCAACCCCCATCTGCGTACTGCAGTCAGGTGCACTTGGTTTCAGCTGCATTTCATTTTGACTCCCAGTTTTATGAACCGGCTGTATTTATGTTTCCATTGTTGCACGTAGAGTTCGTGTTTACGCTGCCCCTTTCTATCTGTTCGTGCAGTCGGGAGTTTTACTTTTGCATATTAACCAGACTCTCCATGCCACTCATGTGGGGACTTCCTGTCTGGCTCCATCTGCTCTTGAAAGGCAGCAACCAGCTCACGCCCTCACATCACATCCACGTCTGGTTGAATTCAGGGGTTAAACTGTGGCAAGTGGTGTTACTTTCAAACAGTGGACCCCAACTCCAAATTTCCTCCCGACACGCCTGCGTCTCCCGAGTGCGAGAATAGATGGCGAAGGATACAGTATAACCTTGTCATGTATGTAAACTTAATTAATATCTTCATGGACTGAGGAGTTTCTCCGCTACCTGCCACCGGTTTCCATCTCACAAACTGTTGTGGTCACGTGTTCGCTCGGTGAAATAACACGGCAGCGTTGTTTTTCTCTGTGCGAAGCAGATATGGCTCTTAGAAGCAAGCAGAAACAGATGGGAGTGGGCTGCCTGTGGTTGGGAGGACACGGATAATATGCAAAAATCTTGGACATGAAGTTGCTGTAGCTTGTTGACGTCTCCAGATGCACTCCCCCCCCCCCCCCCCCCCCCCAAATCATAAACTTCCTCTAAACCTCCTGCAAGAGTTTCTGTTTCTTGGAGAGTTTAGGCAGTTCTCAGACAGATCGGTTCTGTCATACAGGAACAGGAGTAAGAGGAGGGAACACCTTGGTGGTGGGATGTATGACGCAGCTCCAAGCCAGCTTGTCTCAGCATATGCAGCATTAAATAATGCACCACTCCAGATGGTTAACCTTCCTCGACACCCCAGACTGCCTTTGGCTCCACATTCACAGCATGCCAGAAAAGCCCCTGGCAGACGACGCCAGAACTCATCCCGGCTGCAGAGACCGAGGAGCGAGCGCATGAATCACGGTGGCTGTCTGGGAGCGTTACAGAGACTCGATAATGTCTGTCCTCCAGTTTCACACTCATCAGTCACCCTCCAGGCCAGGGATAAGTGGCACTAATCTGACTGCAACATGTAAGCTGATGAACTCATTCCCACTAAACATCCTCACTAGTGGGTGTTCAGTGCAAGCTTGGAATGCTCCTCACTCTGAGCCTGCGTCACACGACGCTCGGAGACACGCGTCTTCTGAGGCTTCATAGGTTTTGGATGGACGCCTAAAGTTTCATCCAGCAATCGACAGGCACAGTTGAACCAAAGTTGTTCGGCACCTCGTCTGTGCAGGTCGCACTCACTGGTGTTGTAAGAGCAACATTTGTGATGATGCCTGTAACAGTTTTGTTGCTGTGGTTGTTAAAAGCTGTCAGTGCTCGTGCAGGAAGCAGTGAGTCTGTGCACCGTGATACCTGCTCAGTAGCACGACAGTCTTAAATCCAACAATGAAATCAACTCAGTTAAAAATAAACTCCTGCTGCGCACACGGTCCCACAGCCAGTCAACGTCTGTAAATTCTCCCTCATGAGTGTTGTAATTAAGCCTCGCTCCTTTAAGTAGTTCAGTGTGTGTGTGTGTGGGGGGGGCTACTGCTAACTGCTTCACTTAACTCGGCTCTGTCTTCAGATGCTGTAGCGTTCATGTACCAACATTGGCCACCTTAACCGTACACAACGACTTGGTACTGAGGAACTTGCTTCCGTGAAATTGCGAGTTGAAGCGCCGCTTTAACCCACTCAAGGCGTTCAAGAGATGAAGCACTGATGAACACGTGCCGAACAGACAAGACACCCTGAATCACAGCGCCTCCAGCTTTCACCACCGCTTCAGGGACGAATGACTGATGAGTGTGAGTGTGTGTGTGTGTGTGTGTGTGGGGGGGGGGTGTCTGAGAACCCTGGGACTTGTCATCATGTGTCATGTGTAGCTTTGTCAAAGAGAGCTTTTATTCTCAGGTCACCATCGAGTTGGTTTTAGGGGCTTGTGTCGTGAGGTGCGACCAGTTTGTCCAAACTGAAGTGAAGACGCATCAATCATTTTCTCGTCTGCTCCAAGTCTTCCTCAAAAAAGAAGACAGCCGATGGGACGACGGTCTTCTGACTAGAACACGCCAGTATTTTCGTCCTCAGATGACAGTCTTTTCCCACACACCCTCAAACACTCTTATTATGGACAACTAAATACCTCATAGTTCCTCTGCTGCAGGGCTCCTGGCTCCCTGCCTGGAAAGCTAATAATCATTTGTAAAATTCCCTACGGAGAATTCCTTCAAAGCGATCGCTAGCTTTTCTTTGAGGTCAGTCGGAGAGCGACAGCGTGGAGAACTGAGACGCTCACCTGGATGTCAGCGTGACACCTGCTGGTAAAAACACCTCAGCACCAAAGGCCACATGTGTGTGTGTGACCTCATGCTGGCTGGAATGGAATTCGTCGTTACTCCCTTCGGATGTTCCTGAAACTGCATTAAATAAAGGCCAGGAAAGTGAAGATTGATGATGTCACACTGAAGTTAACCTTTGAACTTTTGGATACAAATTTCATCACATTAAATGGTCATTTTCATGTGTTCAGGGGCCCGTGATTGTTTACCCAAATCATTGAGACGGCTTTAGGCTCAATGACACACCCTCCGTCATAATCATATTATAGTGATGGCGGTCGACGCCCCCACGGTTGCTTTCTCTCCTGGTTGTTCAACTGACTCAGTCGCACGCATCAGAGCCGCAAAATTAATAAATAATCAGTGCAATATTGGCCGCGGCGACTCCCAAACCACAGGAGGGAGCAACATTTGTTAACCTGTCACTGCGTCAAAAGGTGGCTTTAAATTACGAGTAGAGAATATATGTAGATCACCACGGCAACCACACTAGCTCCTGACAATTGGAGGAGTTACTGAATGAACATGAGACTCTGGATATGGGCTGATGTCACAGGCGGTGGTCACCGTGTCAGCGTAGCTGCACTTGGGGCTTTTTCCTTTTTTCTGTGCCTTCAGAGGGGCTCTGGATCCCAGAGTAAACTTCCCCAACGATTCCTCCACTGACATTTCAAGCAAATTCTTTCAAGGCAGGAACCAAGACGACCAGCCAAGGGATGAGTCATGATCGTGAAATATTCAATTCACGGCAGAGAGATGAAAAGAGAGAAAGTCAAAGGTGCAATTTAGTGTCCTTAAATATCTTGAGTGTCAAAGAACTACAGTATGTATCCCATAATGCAACTGTAAACTGTATTTCCAAAGCAGCATTGTCTAAATTGACAACATTTCACCACCAACTGACAATTTTGTTGTTGCTATGCGACCCTTCCTGATGCCAGTAAACATATTTAACCAATATTATTATTATCAAACTGCTTTACCTTCATTTGCTTCTGATGAACCTTTTAAATATTGAATAAAAATCATCAATCAACTTTGTCTGACTTCAGAGTGATCAAGTGATTAATAAGTTCACTCCTCCTTCAGTGAACGCACCAAACCTGGAGGAATGATCCATCCATCACCCATCCATCACCTGTCCATCCATCATCATCCATCCATCCATCATCATCCATCCATCCATCCATCACCCATCCATCCATCCATCCATCCATCATCCATCATCATCCATCCATCCATCACCCATCCATCCATCATCCATCCATCCATCACCCATCCATCCATCCATCCATCACCCATCCATCCATCAATCATCCAACGATCATCCATCCATCAATCATCCATTGATCATCCATTGATCATCCATCATCCATCCAGCAGATTAATCAGCTCTGCAGCACAGACACTGACTGTCCTGAGGAGGTGAGTCATGAGATAAAACTGTGGCTGGATCACATGAGGCTGGTCACCCACTCACTGGTTGTGATGATGATGAGGATGAGGAGGAGGAGGAGGAGGAGGTCAGCATCACTGGACAGGTTTCCCTGATGTGTGTGTTACTGGTGAAAGGGATTTTTGCAACGTAGCACAGTACGAGGTTCCTGTAAGCTAACCCTGACATCTGGTGACTCCATGGAAACATCTGGACCACGGGGGTCAAAGTCTGTCAGAGCAGCTGTCTGGGTTCCAGCTGGACCGAGTCAGAGTTGGACAGGATCCTGAACATGAACATGAGGGGATTCATGAGCCACCAATGACAATGGAAAGATCTGGAGCTCCTCAGTTCACATGCAGTAACCCAGTTTCTACTGCAGTAGAGTACACAGAGAACACAGAGTACATAGAGTACACGGTGAACACAGAGTACATAGAGTACACAGAGAACACCGAATACACAGAGTACGCAGAGCTCTGAATTGTTGAATCAGCGTATCCCTGAAACTACAAGTACCACACTGTATAACTCCATCATGTGTGCCTCTTACATGGAATCCTTCATCTGACCTTTGACCTTGGGATGGTTTAAGTTCTTGCTTTAGTCACACTGGATGATTTTGGGCTAAATTAGCAGAATTACAAATAACGAGAATGAGGGTCCGGAGCCAGACCCCCTCCCCAGGGCCAACAGCCGTCAGTCACCACCACAACACACTTAAACACATTGGTCCTTTTTGTATTTGTGTGTGTGTTTTAGAAGTTTGCTTTATGACATCATGTAAGCTTGAAAATACTGCAAACTATAACTATAATAATGACATTAAGAAAATAGATGATGGCTTTCAAAGTACCATACAAATACCAGTACTACCAGTATGTGCTGCGTTAAGACTGGGATTTTTTTTTTTCAATTTTAAAGTACTGGCTGACCAACCAACATGACACGCTGGTACCAACGTGAACCTCATCAGACACGCGTGTAGAGGAACTGTCCAATCACAGGGCCCCTGACATCACCTGGGGGATCCTGCAGCAACCATGAACCACAAGCAAGAGCTACATTGGAGCTGAAAAGCTGGAATAGTTTGGATCACGACCATGAACCCTGAAGCACCACTGCGCCGTGAACGCAGCAGCTGTGATGCGGTGCTCGACGCGTTTGGTCTGACAATCCTTGAGAAGTCAAGAAATGCTGCAGAAGATCAGAAGCAAAACGGGCTGCAGTCGCACCAACAGTCAGACGGCTGCGTGCGCAGGTCTTAGCACGGCCACAGTAAGGCCACCTTCACCTCTACCTGTGTTTACGTCCCTCCGTCACCTCGTCTGCTACTCTACCAGCTCAGAACAACTGATGCTGAGTACAGATGGATTATTTATTCTAATGAAACCGACGCTGCTCAGTAAAACGGAGGTTCTTCTCGTCTCTGCTCTTCAAGTCCACCATGTGTGTCTATTTTACTGTAATTTCAAAACATTTTGTACTGTATATGAGGAAGAAAACCCAAACCAGATCCAGCTGTGTACATACTGGAGCGGAGCTGTAAACAGGCTCCAGCCATCACACACCACAAACACGGAGCAGCTCAGTGGCTCCTGATGAGATGCAGCCGCGGCTCATCTCGGGCCTGGAGCTTTTACTGGAATCTGAACGACGAGGTAGCGGCGGATGTGTAGAGAGTAGCACTCCCCGTCCTCGCTCCATGTCAGAGGGTGATGAAGCAGAGGTGTGACAGATGGGGGAAGTGTCTGTTTCCTATTATTCACTCAGAAATACTTCCAGCTTCCCTTCTCATATCTGCACAGCCCGGGTCACCGGGAGGTCGCATGGAACCGCTGATGCTGGTTGTGAAGGGGACAGGGACATCAGCGTCAAACACCGATGGACAAATGACTGATCTGTGCTGATGGAGATGTGAAGACAGTCAGCTGTGTGACGCAAGCAGGGCCGTGATTCTGCCTCCAGCACTCCAGCAGTCGCAGCACCGCCAAGGATTCAATCACGACGACGACACCATCGCTGAAGCAGTCCTGCTGTTTCCAAGAGGCCTGGGCCCGGTGGGCAGCAGGCGGTAGGTAGGCAGTCCATGTCCAAGTGACCTGCGCATGAATGGAGCGACCCTAGGTTCCCCAGCAGAACGCCGCCCCAGCCGGCACCCCAGTGACATCCCTTTTCAAGTGAGCCATGCCCACACACACACCAATCACCTTTTTCCATAGGTACGGTTCTGACCCAGGTCCACTTTAATGGACACGTGCTAGCATGTGCACTGCAGCTCACATACACAGCAGACTGAGATGCATTGTGGGTAAAACAGCAACCTGTGAGTCAACAGCGTAGATGAGTACACGCACACACACACACACAACATTCACACTGATGAGCTGAGAGCTTCATTCAATGCTGCGAGGAGGCGTGTGGGTGGGATGACGGCGAAGTTGAACCCAACTTTTCTATTCGTTGGTGACTGTCATGATAGGAGGAGGCGTGTTTGCCGTTGTCACAGCGACCGCCTCCGCCCCTATGATAAGAAAAATGCACTGAAGTCATGAAAACGTCTCATGGCACGGCACCGCTCTGCCAGAGCGGGACGTCAGGAGCGCTGCCCCTGCACACTTTATTATTCTGATTATATCTGAAACACAAAAACTTCACTTTTAAATATGAATCCTCCGTTTTGAAGAGGTTCGTCTGTTTCCTTTGCAGGGCGTACTTGTATCTCCACGTCACACTGTGCCTTAAACAGAGTTTGATCATCTAGAAATGATGGACCCTGATCATCTAGAAATGATGGATTTAAATATGAGCAGGAAATGAGAACACGCATCTTCAGCTCACAACCGGAGCGCCAACGTTCAAGCACCACAACCAGGACAAGTTCTCACACCCGCTTCCACACGAGGCCCGAGGAGCGACGTCAGCGCGGTTATCAGCGCGGCGGTGCAGAATGTTATGCTAACCTCCTGATGGAGCCGAGAGTTCCCAACCTTCTGAGATCACTCAGCGGGCGTTTAGGCCTCATGTGAGAAATACAGACACGGAGAGATTTCTCACATGTGCGCTTGGCGGCGGACCAGCAGACCTCGAGGGACGACTGTGTTCAGATGGGCCGAGCTGACGGAATGGAGCGTTCCTCGGAGGGAGAACCAGAGCCACGGGGCTCTTTATTTGGGAGACTTTGTTTTGGTTTGAGCAGATGTGGGAGCCTGCGGCGAAGCCACATTCCCAGATGTAGAGACACTTCAGACGCTGAGGGAGGAGGGGTGGAGGAGGGGGAGGAGGAGGGGGAGGCGGGACGCACATCCCAGTAGAAGTTCCCACTTAGACATACAGTACATGTCCATGAACACATATGTCCACACAATCTGCCATTATTGTCTTCTCAATTCATTGGCACTGTGTGTGTGTGTGTGTGTGGACCAGAGTGGTCCTTACAGCGAACAAAGGCTGTTTTGTTACATCCCGCCCACCCTCCAGTTTATGTGAATTTCTCTCCCCGTCTCGACTTTACAGGATTCTGCTGCAGCTGTCAAAGAATGTGGCTAAACACACATCAGATATTTGTCCAGGCGATTTGTCAGACAGCCGATATTTACAGATGTGGACACGACCTGCATAAAAACAGGTTTACATCTTTATATACTAAAAACACATGTGAACACTGTCACTGTGAAAAAAAACAAAAACAAAACAACGTTTTCCTGATTTCAGGAACATTTGGAAAAACCTGCAGATGATTTCTTGACTGCTTTGGTGAGCGAAGCCGGTCCGATGTAAACAACAAGCCTTTCACGCTGCTTCACAGAGTCTGGCGGTGCCACGAGCTCCATCAGGCTCCGTCCGACGCCTGAAGCTCTCACACCAATGGTATTCATCATTCTCTCATCTACTGCATGTTTGACACTGAGCTTCCGCTCCTCATCGGCTGGCCTCTCTCCTTCACACCTGCAGGAGGAGGAGCACTCAGCCGAGCTACGATTGCAGGACCACTGCAACTACAGCATCATAGTACTTTTGTTTGCCATGTTTGTGGGTTTTGCCCTGCTATATGACGGCAGGCTTTCAACCCGGTTGTCTACGGGGGCCATACAGACCTGGTCTGAGTTGGGGTGCGGACCAGTGCTCAGAAAGCACAGCTCCTCTCAGCTCAACCCAAACTAGATCAACACACAGGTGTAGTCCCTCTGTGGAGGTCCCAGCGATCCACAGGAACAAACCCCTAGCCGGGAGGGATCACTTGCTTTGGTAGAAATTCATTCATGAGGGAAAAGCTGGTGAAAGGAGGCCCACGTTGAAAAGGACTGTAATTACTTTTTAACTGAACTAATGTTTTTCAAGCTACAACCCAAAATAGCTGCCCTGGCAGTGACCAGAACTGAAGAAATGATTGCTTTAAATAGCTGCTGTGCCTCCACAACCTAAATTTGGTGATAGAACTATCCTAAAAATGCTGCCACCACAACACAAGCATCTCTGCTCCAGTTACCAGATGTGAGGCGAAGCTCCCTGCATGACAGCGCTGCTGGAAAATGTGTGAAAGCCAACAGAAGACTGCGGTTAACAAGGTGCTTCACACACACTCACACACACACACTCTCACACACACACACACACGATGAGCAATGACTGGGTGTTTTGGTTTGACGTTAGCACAGGAGGGCGGGTGCTAATTTTCCAGCGTGTGGGGGAAACACCTGGAGAGGCTCCGAGCCACGGAATTCCACTTTCTGCCAGGCTGGATCAGCATCCAGAGCCCAGCTAGAGTTCCACCGTAAACACAGCTGACACTAACCAGGAGAAACATTAGCGGGGCAAAGTGGTTCTGTGTAATTTACAGCTTGTTGCAAACTGCTTCCAGTGGTTCCCCCGGCAACGCCACAACTTACGACACACTGTCATTCAGACTGTAGAGAAACATTACATGATGCTGCAACCGACCCCCCCCCCCCCCCCAGGCAGACCCGCCTGTGTTCCGGGGTTGTAATGTTCAGCAGTGTGTCACCAGTTCGATAATAAACCTGCTCAGTTCTGGTTGGATAAACAGTCCGGCACCAGGAGGGTCTCTGTCCCACCAGCAGCCGACGGAGGGTCCGAGGGAGCAGACGGTCCTCAGCGTACACGGAAGCTATAAGTGCAACGACTGTCGTTCATCACTCAGCTGTTTGATGTATTTATGTGTCCAACAGTAGAAAATTATGCTCAAATCCCAGCCCGGCGCAGGGGGAGTCCATGTCAAGTCAAACTGATTTATTTGGGTAGCAGGAGGACATCCCATCCTGCCAGAGGGGAGGGACTCAAGCCCTCATCCAGCTTCCTACCTGCAGACAAACACCCAACAAACTGAAGGAAACACGGGGAACCCAACCAGCGTTCGCCCACAGCGCAGCACACATCTCCCTGTTGTATCGGTAAGGGGTTGTGATACGTTCGTTGCCAGGTAACCACACTGCCCTGGTGAACAGGTGTGTTACCTGTCTCTTCTTGAGCAAACTTTTTCATCGCCGCCTTCCTCCTTCCTGCTGGTCATTGTCACTGCGTTTTCTTCATTTCGGTTCATTCACTCACTCTGCTCCAACTACGACTCCGTAAGCTTAGCCACTGTGTTGAGAACACGGAGCAGCTATGTTTGCTCGACAACACATCACACAGAAGGCCCCACCCCGGTCTGCTCGTGGGGGTGTGGCCACCTCTCCCGCCAATCCCCACGACTCATTTAGAAGTGCCAAAGTGTGACCTTGTCAGTTTTAAGTTTATTCCTTGTGCATTTGAAGGGGCATTGTGTATAAAATCTCTTTAGACTGTTTACTTGGTTGGAAAATGAAGTGCAGGACAGAGAAAAGTGTTGCGAGAGGCGGGGCTGCAGGAGCAGGGCAGCTAGCAAACAAAGTTCTCTAATGTTGAAATTTAAAAAAAGAAAGAAATGTAATTGTGGAACTTTGTGGAAAAAAAGGGTAAACCCTCAGTGACTGACAAAGAACCTGTCATAAAAATTGCACAACACCACTTCCCCTATTGGACTCGATAGATTTCAAACATGCTGGTAGTGTCTTAAAGAGGCGGAGCTTGGAAATACCCATGTGACAGAGAAACAGAGAATCAACCTACAGTGCATCTCAACCGCCAGTGACGCTCCTCAGTGAGTCATAACCCACAACGAGCTTCATGGTCGCCACATGAAACGCCAGCACAACATGAAACTTTACCCAACCTCTTGTACATTTGTATGAGGAAAATTACTTCACCCTTTGTGGGGAACTCATTGAAACACGTGGAAATTCAAAATTTCAACACGGGAGTGTCATTGCAGGACATTATGAGATTTTTTTTCTGTTTTTGTGACATTTTAAAAAATATTTCAATTTTCCATCAAAAATCGGGATCAATGAAGTTACTGTCCGGTTCCTTATCTGTCCAGGGTGAAACATTTTCTAAAAGGTGTATCCATAAAAATATAAGAAAAACACATAGAAACTTAAAGGAATTATTATAACTTATAACTTAAAGGAAGTATTTTAACATTTGATGGAACATGACGAATATATTTTTATATTTAATGTATATTACTTATAATATATTATATTCAATTTTGTCCATCCATGTTCTCCCTCTTCTCCTATTAAGGGTGGGGGTGGAGCCTATCCCAGCAGCCTTCACCCTGGATGGGTCACCAGTCCATTATATATATATATATATATATATATATATATATATATATATATATATATATATATATATATATATATGTATATATATGTATATATATATATATATATATATGTGTGTGTGTGTGTGTGTGTGTGTATATGTATATATACATATACACACAGATATATATACATATACATACATATATACACATATACATATACGTACACACACACATATATATATACATATATACATATATACACATATACACACACACACACATATATATATATACATATATATATATATATACATATATATATATACATACATATATATATACATATATATATATATACACATATATATATATATATATATATATATATATATATAATAAATTATATATATAAATTATACAAAGCGGCACAGTGGTGCGGTAAATTCTCTCTGGTACTCCAGCTTCCTCCACAGTCCAAAGACATCAAGAGGGACCAGGTTAATCCAGACTCTAAATTGACCGTAGGCGTGGCTGGGAGAGCCAATGGTTGTCTGTCTCTATGTGTTGGCCCTGCCATGGACTGGTGACCTGTCCAGGGGGAAGGCTGCTGGGATAGGCTCCACCCCACCACCCTCAACAGGAGAAGAGGGAGAAGATGGAGGGATGATGGATGGATGGATGATGGATGATGGATGGAATTACAACTGAGAGAAGTTACAGGGTTCTCTGACCTCACTGAGCCACACAGCAGCACCATTTCAGATGTCAGCTTTAGTTACCATTTGTAGTTCCTGGCGGGATAAAAGGTTAAATAGTAATTGTGGTTTTTGACCCCAGCCTGAGATCAAAGACATGGTAGAGAACTAAAATATAGAAATACTAAAATGAAATCTGTCTACTAAAACAACACTGACAGACGTTGTTATCAAAAGCAGCAGAGCAGCGCCTGTTGCTTGAGGGGCTTTGGTCTCTGACTTTGATCTCTGACTTTGATCTCAGTCAGTGCAATGCCCACATTCTGTCTGTCATCCTGTCATCTTGGGCCTGGAGCTGCTTTGATCACCACAGGCATACAGACAGCATCAAAGCTACTGTGGCAATCTGCTGCTTGAGTGAGTCAAAGGCAGACATCTTAGACCACAAGATGAAACGAACGTTAGCAACAGCTTCAACGTTCACTTCCAACCTCAACTCACTCACTCACTCACTCACTCACTCACTCACTCACTCACTCACAAACCTTGTGAACTGCAACAACAACCTCATACGTGTTAGCATCTCCACCTCAAACGTTTGATAAACAAACATTTTAAGTAACCAATAATCTTGGCGTGTTATCATCATTCCAAACATTTCTTCATGTTCCTCCCGCCAAGAGCGGCCTTCACGGCGACTGATAAGACAGACGGAATGTCGTCTCCCAGGGAGGCCTCCAAATGTATCAGCGACTGTGGTCCCGGTTCATCGTCAGAATGTCGTCCCGCAGTGCAGAATGCGGTCTTGAATGTTGCCAAGAGCCTTTAAGTAACCGTCACTATTGATTCAGAGAAAAGTAGCAACCAGATGGCAGCTGGCGAGGGCAAACATCTGACAGTCGCCAGCTTCACCGCTGCACCCGAACACATCGTCTGTATCACTTAAGTAATAACTACAGTTATTTATTGACCTGCCAAATCGTTCGAGGTTTGGAATCAATTAGTTTGATAGTGTGAAGAGAACCTCTAGAATGATGGAAATACCTAATCACTGGTTCCTTGGTTGAAGGTCAATCTGATGCCAACATTTCTATGAAAAACAAACTGACAAAGTGAGTAATTACTCCCTCTGACAGGCTCCTGCGTTACATAAAGCTCACGGAGACGGAGCGCAGTAATAAGTCATTACTCCATGGAACGATGGCGTAACAGAGGAATAACACAAGGCCAGACGTGGTCACGAAGAGCTTCAAACAAGCACGAAGAGCTTCAAACATCTGGGAGGAACCAGAGGGGACAGCTCCAAACTCCATGTGGTGCCTTCACGCCAGAAATACTGAACGAATGAGAACGGAGTCGACTGCTGATTCTTCTGGGTAAAATCTGTGTCATTAAATTGGCAAGTCATCACGTAGCAGTCCATCCATCCATCGTCATCTTCCGCTTATTCCTACACATTAAGGGTCGCAGGGGGGCTGGAGCCTATCCCAGCGTCAACGGGCGAGAGGCAGGGTTCACCCTGGACAGGTCGCCAGTCCATCACAGGGCCAACATAGAGAGACGAACAACCATTCACACTCACAGTCACACCTACAGTCAATTTAGAGTATCAATCAGCCTCGTCCCCTCTTGATGTCTTTGGACTGTGGGAGGAAGCTGGAGCACCAGAGAGAACCCACACAGGAACAGGGAGAACATGGAGACTCCACACAGAAAGATCCCGTGCCCGAGCCGGGACTCGAACCTTCTTGCTGTGAGGCCACAGTGCTGACCACTGCACCACCGTGCAGCCTCACGCAGCAGTCGTCACATCTAATTCCTCATCATGGGGTGAAAACAGACTCCCCGTTCCTACGAGTCGGGATGTTCTGTGCATGTTGGCTTCTCATGGGCGCTAAACAACTGTTCTTCTTCTTTGCATTTTATTTATATAAACTGAAAAAAAGTCCATCTTAAGTGTCGTTCCTCTCAAAATAATGTCATTTTATAATGATCTGCTTTTACTGTAACAAACAGATGAAAGCATTTCTCTCCTGTCAGTGTGCTGAAGCGATCCTTCGCCCAAAAAGTTTCACATACTCACAAAGAGGCGCTCACAAAAAACTCAGCTACAGCATCAGAACAACAACAAAACCCCCCAAAAACACCCATTTCCAAACTTTCAAGTGCATCATCTGTTTAAAGTCCACGTCTCCTTTATCCACACATTCATGCAAAAACCCTCAAACACTCAAACAAACCAGCTTTAACTCTTCAGCTACAACTTCAACGTGACAACCAACACAGAAGGAGGAGCAGGAGTGAGTGCTCCAGCAGCAATTCATGTTAGCTCGGACAGAGCAGTTACACGCTAACGTTAGCTCAACTAAACGCTGAGTCCTCCTCTCACTCTAGCTAGCATGGCATGTCAACGTTCACAGATAATCCCACTTCTCCTCTCTCCTCCTCCTGTCCTCATACGTGTTACTAACTCCTCTTCTTCTCCCCTCATCCCAGATCCTGGTGCTGCTGGAGGAGGCTGCAGACCTGAAGAGGCTCCAGCTGCCACCCGTAGCTCCACCTGCTCACGTCCCCATCTGTCCATCAGTCTCTCCTCCTTTCTCTCTCTCTTTATCTCTGTCCCTCTCTTTCCTTCTGTCTCTCTGTCTTCCTCCATTCTTTGTCTTTGTCCTGCTCTCCTGCTCTCTGTCCGTCCCCACTGATCCTGGATCTGCTACTCCAGCCCGTACTATCGATCTTGTAGCACAGCACAGTGATGACAGGCTGACCCGTGTAAGCAACGGCAGCTTCATTTAGCAGTGCCTGGCTGCAACTCCTCAGATGTCAGTCTAATAAACAGGAAGTGAAATTCTGAATTCGACAGGTTTGACTGAATTTGTCCACTGAGCTCCTGGTGTCACGTGACCTACGCATCATGAGACGACCCAGCGGTGCCGGCAGGTCGTACATTCAGCTGTATTCTCACACGTGTGGTAGAGGAGCGCCGCTATCACATCCCGATTAATCTTCACTTACTACCTTCATTTTCAGCAACCTTTACTTTCACAGCCATCTTGGATCACACCAGACCTCCTCGCCGCTATTCACCAGCATGACTTCGCAAGATTTGCGTATCAGAAGACACAGAAGTTGGAAAATGCCAGGAAAATTCTGTAAAGGGGAGAATTTCCCGGAGTCTCTGAGTACAGGCAAGCGTTACAGATGGAATAACACAATTCCTAGACACGGAGCGAAGTAAAGCAGAGAGCTCCGCTCCCCTCGCTGCACACGCGTGTGCGACCCACATACGTGGACAGTTCACACCTGAGGATGTTAGCCACCCTGACCGAAGCACATCTGCCTCAGGAAAATACGGTGGCTGGTGCGGCACACCGCTGGAAACCAGTGGTGACGTCACGGCGTCTCTTCCTCCACGCGCTAACACGGTCTGACTGCACAGCTGCTGCCAGTGAGACATGACGTACCAGGCGGCGACAGGTTCCTTCTGTGCTCCGAACAATGGCGCCATTTAGTCACGACGCTGAAGATGTCAGAACTGTTCTGTTCTGACCTGTGGCTGCTCTACCGTTTGCGGCTCTAGGTGATTCAGGAACATCATCAGCTTCGCCATCACTGAGTGAGTGGGGGGTGGGGGTGGGGGGTGGACGCGAATGAATTGCGAGAATGTGGCAATGCAGAAGTAGCACTTTGTGTCAGCATGAGTCATGATGTCACTGAGCCTTCCTGTAGGAGGTGAATTTCTGTGTCTCAGATGCAAAGTGAACCATTTCACCTGAGCTGATGATGAAGGCGGCTTCCTCTCCTCACCACACTCCTCTTCCTCGGCTGTGAGCTCAGCTGCTTCCATGACAGGAAGCCGTAATCCAGATACGAACCCAGGAGACCACAAGACAGCGATAAGGTCTCCCACCACAGTTTCAGTGTGGAGAAATTCACCGCGATGAGTCAGAGCGTACGTGTCACCGAGCCGTTATCCAGCGTTCCATCACGGGGACACAGTGGGTTCATGTTTACACACACACTCACACTTATCTGTCCTCAGCTGTGCGTACACTCACAACACAATTTTCTCATTACTCCTGTATCTGGACAGCAGGATCCGACTCCCTGCGGTTCTGCTGTGCAGCATGTTCTAATTAGGGGTGTGACCGTGTTGTGATCTCACCTTCAAAATAAAAGCAGTGATATTTGTGTACTTTGCCATCATGGTGGTTTAGTCAGCACCGGATTTCACAGCTTGAAGTTGGACGCTGCTCTGCGTGAGCCCGCTGTAGGGTGCAGCCTTGCTCTGGCACGCAGCTACGAATCAAACCCTCACGCCCCGCCTCGTAAATAAATGCACGTATCAAGTTTCATCTTTGAAATCCACTTCTTTAGCAAAAATGAATTTTGCTCAGCAGTTTTTGGAAAATCTCTGTTTTTAATGGAGCAACTATCATTTAAGTGTTGATCAAATAAATGGATGCACTTCAGAGGAAATAGAAACTTGGATGTGTTCCTTTCTCCGTACTCGTGGTACTGAACGTGACAGGGTCCTGACCGAGGAGTGGAAACGTCCACAAACGCTCTGGCAGGGAAAGAGTTAACCGTGAGTGCCAGGTTCTGGAGCTACGCTCATCACGTCTCCACGAGTTCAACTTGAGGTGAGGGTCTGCCTCCCCCTGGCCCCTCCCCCCTCATCCACTCACCAGCTGTGCGGTGGAAATGTTACCCGGAATGAACGACGTCTGACACCTGACCTGCTCTGTCAAACACCCTCACCCGGTTTGCGGGCCGCCGTCTGTTCCAGGGCGCTTTACAAACCCGCACGCTGTTTGCCGCCAGAGAAGAAAAAGCATCATCACTGCAGAGTTTTACGGCGTGACTGTGGAGAAAAGAGAGGAGAGAGGGATGCTTCTGCAGCTGGAGACAGAGAATTTCCAGAAGCTGCTAACTCCCCGGTGCTCTGGCGAGTCTGTCGGGAGTGTAGCACCGATGGAGACGGTGAGGGTTCGGGGCAGCAGGAGGGTTGCTGCTCCAGAGTCAGACCCCAGGCTGGGTTTATCAGCTCTCCAGCCAGTGAGGGGCCGCCTGAGCGTCTGCTGCAGCTACAAACCCTCGTACAGAGGACAGAGTCCCAGCCTGAAGTCCCCTGAAGACTGATGAGACCCCAGCAGCGCCAAGTGGCCACAATCATTCATTCCATCGGTCAAACGTGGATAAACAAATAACCACACCTGCCTAAGAACCCCAGACTCTGGATTACAAAGGACCGTCAACTGTTTAGAGGATCTTTCCATACGGACAAGGTTCCATCAACTTTTTAAAGATGGACGTTCCTCCAGAATCACAGAGAGGCAGCAGCCCTGAGGAACAAGACATTCCTACG
This sequence comes from Aulostomus chinensis, assembly GCF_037954235.1. Lineage (NCBI taxonomy): Eukaryota > Metazoa > Chordata > Actinopteri > Syngnathiformes > Aulostomidae > Aulostomus > Aulostomus chinensis. The sequence continues at coordinate 5,300,595 of NC_141342.1, forward strand.
TAAAACTGACCAACCGGGAGTTCAACTGGTGATACTGTCTCTCCTCCCACATCCTTGTGGAGGAACTGGGAACACTGGTGAGCATGCTGGCAGAACCATCCAGCCCAACAACTAGAGATCTAGAAATAAATCTGTGGAAGCTCCAGATGGAGGAATAGGAGAGAGAGGCTGTGGTCTGTGGTCTGGGGTCTAGTATCGGTCTGAGGGTCTGGGGTCTAGTATCGGTCTGAGGGTCTGGGGTCTAGTATTGGTCTGGGGGTCTGGGGTCTAGTATTGGTCTGAGGGTCTGGGGTCTAGTATTGGTCTGGGGGTCTGGGGTCTAGTATTGGTCTGGGGGTCTGGGGTCTGTGGTCTGGGTGGGGACGAGAGGGAGGGAGGGAGAGCAGCATGCCAGCTCATTCAGGCGCACTGAGAAGAGACCTGAGAATTTGAGAGGAATGTGTGTGGAATGAGGAAGTAAATGTGTGTGTGTGTGTGTGTGTGTGTGTGTGTGTGTGTGTGTGTGTGTGTGTGTCTGTGCTCAGCCAGGCAGCAAGATGACTACTGCTGAGAGGGTTAGAGTTAATCTGATCAACACAGCACGGGAAAACTATTCATTAGTTCGTTAGTCAATGCAGTCTTTATCCTCAAGTAAGTGTGTGTGTGTGTGTGTGTGTGTGTGTGTGTGTGTGTGTGTGTGTGTGTACATACTAATTATCCTTGTCACACAGCCGGGAAACTTTTAAAATCTTCATCTCGCTAATAACTGACCCCTGAATGAACCGGGCGGCAGGTGAGGGGCCGCTGACTCTTACCTCCAGCACCTGGACGTAGCTGGACGGGAACCATCCCCGCGCTCCATCCTTCTCTCCCTCCCACCAGCCTCCGGGCAGAGCCTGGACCACCTTGATAATCTCCCCGGCCTCGAAGCTCAATCCCTGCTGGTGCTGCTCTCCGCTGAACGGGTACAAACTTTTGCAGTGGGATCCAGACATGGTGGGTGACGAGGACCCGCCGCCGCTCGCAAGGAACAACCGCCGAAAGTTTCCCGGGGAACGAGAGTTGGTGTCCGGGGTGCTGGCAGCTGCTGGCGGAGTGAAACCAGAGCGAAGTGGGTGAACAGGTTCTCCTGCGGCCGCTGTCAGGACGCCCCTCGCTGCTCTGCCCCTCCAGCCTGCTGCCCGCCCGCCCGTCCGCCCCCTCATGCTTGGTCGCTCCGCCTGGAAGCCGCCTGGCGGCGGAGGCAAGACGCGCACTGTACGGGAGGGTGGCGCCGGAAATCGACTGGTTTTGGTCTTCAAAATAAAAGCACGGTGCCGTATACGAGTATGTATTTTTGGTTTATTTTGTGACTTTGTTCCTAAATTTCTGATATTTGACTCATTAATCACCTGGCTGTTTACTTATTTCCTGCTAATCTTGCTCGTAACTTGTCCCTCATGTTTAAGAATGAAATCAAGTTGATTTGAGAGATTTGCTGGATTCACTCTCACTTGGCAAACTTTATGTTCATTTCTTTTCGTACTGTGCGAAACCGTCTACAAAATGATGTGACATTAATGCTAAAACGAACATTAACACAGTGGGTAATTCTGATTAGAGCCAGAAATATGTTTTAGTTTTGGCGTTTGGTTTCGCCTTGTTTTATTTTGTAAACCATAACCGGAAGTGTTTTGCTAATATTGTACTAGTCTTTACACTCGTGAAATGGTTGGTGCCAGCAACTTTTTTTTCTTCATACATTGACTTTTATATGACTATAATTAATGTGGTAACGTTTGTTTACTTTGAGTGTTGCGTTCACGGTCCTGCTCCCGCTGAAGTTCTCCCAGCGAGGCAAAGCATCTGTGTTTGCAGGGATGCTGCTGACTGATGGAGCCGCTGCAGGAAAAGGAAGCAGATATGGCTGAGTTGTAGCTGCATGCTGGAACTGATCAGTCACGACAACCAGGAGAGGGCAGTGACGTCACCGTACTGTCAGGATAAAAATCTTAAAAGTTTGTTGTCGAACTGATCTCAGGTTAACAATCAACATTTACCCCCTCCCCCCCCATCACAATCAAACATACCAAATAAATTAAAGTTCCCCGTGGAGATTACTTGTAAATGAACATAAATTAGGTTTTCATTATTTATGCGATTATTAGATTTGATGTTGAGAACAACAAGAACTGCTCCTTGGTACATGCAGTGCACGTCTAACCAAGATGGATGAATGTTTCTGTATCAACGCCGTCACTGCTAATGTGGGTTAGCCCAGCCTGCAGGCTAGCCAGTTAGCTCGGGGGGCTAACAAGACCCAACCTGCTCTGAACCTTCACCTTTGTTGCTCTCTGTGGACTCGGTAAACAATCCAGGCTGCTGCTGCCACGGTTGTATTTTTGAGCAGAAAAATATTGTAATGAAAAGAATGTTTGCGTGGTGTTCACACATTTACAGGTGTCAGTGTAAACAAATGTGGGGCGTTAGCTTCAGTCCTGCATGCTTGACGTCCACGCTGGTGAGCCCGTGGTCATTTTCCTCCACGCCTCCCTGACACGGACAGCCTGCTCAGTGGAAGCGTGTGACCCTGCTGGCAGGAATGTGAATCACCTCCAAAAAACACAAATGGCCCCAGGACATCTACTGCAGGTGTGGGACAACAAGTCTTGGACCCTAATTTTTCATGAGAGCACCACCTAGCAAGGTGGAGGACCCGTGTCCTGACCATGAATGGGATCTTACCGTGTCCGTACCGCGGGACTTGACACAGTTGTGGTTTCCAGGTCCAACATCTGGTTGAAGGGAGGTCGGGACTGTCTGACTGCAGGAGAAACGTAGAGAAAACGTTACAAATGTAGAGGTTTGCTTGAGACGGGCTTTCATCTGGAGGATGGAACAGCACGGGACCCACGTCTGCTGAAGGTGCAACCCGAAGTATGGATGACTACATCACGCTACCCCGCTGTTGCCCAGAGTTGGTTTGACTGTTCCTGTGTGTCTGCTGTTGTTTTCATGTTGTGGGTGCGTGTGTGATAGAGACGCCTTCTGTAGCAGGAACCACAGATGAGGCTTCGGGTTCTTTGGCAGGTGTTTGAACGTCTGTGTGAGATTACACCAGAACATGAAACTATGTGTTGTGGAGATCATACGAAGGACAAAGTGGAATACAGGTGTGACGCGACCCGTGAGGCACCCTGCCTCGCCGAAACCCCCCGGCACTGGTTGTTGATTAAAAACTAACAAAAACTGGAAACTTTCATCCACGCCTTTATAACCGCTTGACTGGACTGTTCTTTGTTCTCTGGCATCAATAATAATAATAATAATAATAATAATAATACTCACTCAAAACTCTGCTGCTAAAATGGAGGCCCACTCATTAAAATGGGGATCAGTGCAGATGGAACCTGGTGCAGCAAAATATCAGCATCCATGCTGAACAGAGGGCAACAATAATAATGTCATAATAATTCACAAGAATAACTGACGTTTTGACATTCATCCTGTCAACATTCAGCACAGATGAAACTCAACAAAAACCCCACAAGGCACCTTTAACGTGACAGGTCTCACATGACTTTAACCTCCGGGTTTGATCTACTCAACAATGAGGACTCACTCACTCCCTCACTCACTCACTCACTCACTCACTCACTCACTCAATTCATCATCAGAGTAATTCCTACATTCCATGCTTTGATGCTGTCGTCCATGTTGAAGATCAGAGCCAGAACAGAATGTTGAGTGGATATATGTACGGACTTCTATTATTCCGACGGAAGGCTTGACCTCTGTTCAACATGGATGCTGATATTCTGCTTCGCCAGGTTTTACAGATGAGACCGCCTTCAAACTCAGAGAGAAAGAAAACTATCTACCGAGCAGAGGTCCGTCCAGCAGCAGTAAATGTAGACGTGGGCTCCCCCTGACCAGCGCCTCAGTGAAGGACCTGTTTGTGTCTCTGTCTTGCAGAAGATGCTGCTGAGGCAGTTCCTGATCATAACACAGGAGCACCAGATTCCTTTTCCCCAGCCCTCCACCTCGGACATGAAGGACTGGCTGCTGGCCAAAGGAAACTTCCTGGACGAGTGAGTCCTCAGTGGCCATTGAGGAGTTCTGTCTATACCTCAAAAAGCTCTACAACACGGAGAACTGACTAAATCTTTCATGTTCATAAAGATTTCAGGAAAAAGTAGAAGAGGCTGAGGACACCGACCTCTTCTTGGCTGAGCTGGTAGGTTCCACGCAACCCAAAGATGTGGAGAAATGTAGCTGCTGGTTTTAGCCGATACCAAACCTGTGGGAAGGACTGACAGTTTTCACTGGACGCGTGTTTGACAATCCGTGGTCACGTAGAACAGACTGAGCACGCTAAAGTGATGCAGGCCCAAGGTAGCCGAATACAACTGACCCCCCCATAAAAGCTTCCTTAGCTTCAGATTATTTCTCGTTCTGTTCAGACTCCTTTCAAAAACATGACATCACAAAAACTAATAAAGAATAATTTTTCATAAAAATAACATACTGGGAGGCCCAGTGGAGCAGTGGTCCTCACGGTGGCCCCCCAGCAAGAAGGTTGTGGGTGGAGCCCCGGCTGCAGTACGGGGTCTTTCTGTGTGAGTCTCCATGTTCTCCCTGTTCCTGCTGGGTTCTCTCTGGTACTCCAGCTTCCTCCACAGTCCAAAGACATCAAGAGGGGACCAGGTTAATCCAGACTCTAAATTGACCGTAGGCGTGGCTGGGAGAGCCAATGGTTGTCTGTCTCTATGTGTTGGCCCTGCCATGGACTGGTGACCTGTCCAGGGGGAAGGTGGATGGACATAACAAAAGTGTTTTTATGTATTTTTTGTTTTTTCATACTTTTTGTGGAGGGTAATTTGCTAATTCCCATGTGCTCAATATTTTAATAACACTTAGCAATAAGCCAACAAAGTAACTTCAAATGTACAGTTAATTACAAACTGGGAACAAATACAGTACAAATGACATCAAACATACTCCTCATCATCAAGGTGATACGTTTACAGCTGGCGTTGTGTGAGTATGTGTTTGTGAAAGTTCTTATTCGCTGAGAACCTTCAAGCAGCCCTGGGGTCCTGAATCCTGCTTTGGGACCCCTGGCAAACATCGCGTCCATCAGACGTTGCACCGATGCTCTGTGGCAAACAAAGACATCCGTGCAAGTTTCTCTCACAATTTTAGGATCAAATACTACACTGTGTACAGGATACTTGCTTAGAAATACCTAGATGGTAGACATGTAGCAGGAAGTAACACACCTCCTCCTGTGGACAGACCTGGACCACAGCAAGGTCCCTCTACCTGGATCAGCTGGAGCAAGAGATCAGGGAGGAACTAGAAGAAGAGAGACGTCTCTCCTGTCTACTTGGGAGGAAGGTGAGGAAAACATGAATCTTTCCCTGAGTTACCTGGAACGCTCCTCAGTCCCTCACGCTTCCGTCTCATGAAGGTCACGCTGGAGGGCCTGCAGATGTTTCTCCCCGTCATTAACCCCATGGTGGAGAAGGTTGTGGTGAGCTCCCTCCGTCACCTGCCCACTGAGCTGGCTCCTCACACCAGCCAGCACCAGAGACAAACCCTGCTGAAGCAGCTCAAGGACGCCGCGGTGGCCCAGATGCCAGAGCTGGTCGGAACTGTTCTGAGGTTCATCCTGGCCAAACAGGAGCCGTCCCAGACTCTGGGTCTCTCCGTGACCACGGAGTCTACTCTGGAAAACAGGGCTGAGGCTGCCGCCACCGAGATTGGCCAACAGCTGGCAGATGTAGTGGCGCCTTGCTTGTGCCTGTTGAAAAATGTCTCTGAGGAACGTCTCCTGAGCATCTGCACATCCGTGGCCGGGACCATGGTCCAGACCGTCTTCAGCAGAGTCACCCAGCGCTCTCAGACCTTCCAGCTGCTGGACTTCGATGAGAGCATGATTGTCGCCAGAGAGAGCATCCAGTGTGGACGTGGCTGGTGGAGTAAGGGGCTGATGCTCCTCGAGGAGAGCAGGGATGACGACAGGAGGTAGGAAGAAGGGAATTACAGCAACTCCTCTGCCTTCAATAAAGTCTTGAACCTGAACCTGTACTTGGTCTTTCAAGTGTGTTGAGCTCATGGAGAAGTTTCCTCCAGCTGCATCCCAACTCTGTGACTTCAGAAGACTGAAGAAGCAGGCCATGATATTTGGCTTGACGCTAATAGCAGCTAACAGCAGAGAAACTGCCCAGAAATATTTTGAAACCCTCCAGTGCTCATTCAGTGTCTTCTTAACCCAGCTGGAGAAAGAAAACGAGTCCTCGTGTCTTTGTCGATGTTTTTCATGCACCAAAAAACTACACAACAGGAATCTTAAAGACGTAGGAGCGTAAGATGGCCTCTTTAGGAAGACGTCAGGCGCTAGCCAACTCTGAGCATATTTAGTTGAAATAGCTAACATGTCTCCACTCATCCCGTCACCCTCATTCAGTGTTGGGCACATTACTGTGAAAAAGTAATTAGTTACAGTTACTTGTTACTTCTCCCAAAAAGTAACTGAGTTAGTAACTGAGTTACTCCACTACGAAAGTAACTAGTTACCAGGGAAAGTAACTTTTGCGTTACTCTTTTTTCTTTTAAGTTTAAAATGTCAAAGAATTTGGAGGGGTTTTTTTTGGGGGGGGGGTGCCTATGAGGGCTCTGAAGGAGTCTGAATCACCAGCTGACAACGGCAGCCTGTTTTCAACATAAAGGCCTATCAGTTCGTTAAGTTCTGTCTGTGTCACAAGTTTTTGTGGAGCAGGGCAGAAAAATCCTGCTGTGGCTGCTGGGACGCGTGGCTCCTGTCCTTCTCTGTTAGCGGAGCTCACCTGAACAGCACCTGCTTACTATCACCACTAGGGGTGTCAACGCAGTTTCTGGCCACTACTTTAGTAGAAGAAGAGTAGGGCCGTCGAGAGGCGCTTCATTAAATTGGAGTTGCTGACATTGGACGTTGACAGCCGCTTCACTCTCGCTCTGGGACGACATAACGCCCCCTCAATATGTACGTTTTGACCTTTGACCGCCACGAAGTTAAAGTAGTGCCTCTATTTCCATCTAGAAAACGCTGTCTTTCCCCCAGACTCGCCGTCTATGATAGTTAGCGTGAGTGCTGCTCTGTGCTGGGTTCCTGAGTAAACACCCGCCCACCTGATGTCTCTGGTTGGCTCAACGTGAAAGCTTTACTCTATCTTAGCCAATCAGCATTAAGCGCTTATCTCGCCCCGCCCCTCCCCCGCACCAAAGGAGAAAAACAAAAAAACACGCATTCGCGGCTCCTGTGTCTGTGAGCCGAGCCGGATGGCAGCTTCAGTGAGTCGCTTCAGTAACGCGGAGTAACGACGTGTTGGTAACGGTAACGGCGTTGTAACGATAGACAAAGTAATTAGTTAGATTAACCGTTACTGAAAAAAGTAATGCCGTTAGTAATGCCGTTTATTTTAACGCCGTTATTCCCATCATTGTCCTCATTTACACAAATTGCTGATTAAATGACTCAAAAGCAGAGAAAGGAGCGTGAGAGGAGCAAAGCAGGAGTGCGTGACTCCGTCACCGGCGGCAGGAGAGACATTCAGCTTCACGCTGTCACGTCACGAAGGAGCAGCAGCCACACCGGCAGCATGGCTCGATGTTGAAGGGTGTTTTGTCTTATTAGAATTAAACATTTTATGCGTACAAAACAGGAGTGCACATCATCAGTAAATTGAGTTTGCTTGAGCGGCGGGGGGGTAATGAACATCTGAATAAAACAAGTTCTTTACCACAGCACAAGCCAGGACAGCTTTAATTGCTTTTTGTTTTAGTTCAGAATTAAATGAGTTAATCATTTAATCTCTTTGCAATAAAACATGAATTATGCTGCCCACACTTTTACATTTAGGAATATTGGCATTCAGTCAGGTGACGTGCGGTGATTCATCGTGCACGGCTCTGATTTTCCTGTGTGTTATTTTCCAGCAGACCAACAACAACACATCCTTCCAAAATAAATCAGGCTTTTATAAACGTTCTCAACACTAAAAAAAACAAATTCTTCTGTCAGAACCCTTCATTGTTGGACAGAAGAAGAAAATCACAACGAGGACTCGAATCGATTCATCTTTGAGAGGTTCGGGCTGTGAGCTACGGTTCAATCATGGACTTTACTGGTGCTTCAGTTAGGTAACGCAGTAGAAGTGGAATCTAGTACTGCAGTAATGGAGTACTGGAGTCATGGAGAACAGGAGTAATGGATTAATGGAGAACAGGAGTAATGAAGTAATGGAGTACAGGAGTAATGAAGTAATGGAGAACAGGAATAATGAAGTAATGGAGAACAGGAATAATGAAGTAATGGAGTACAGGAGTAATGAAGTAATGGAGTACAGGAGTATTGAAGTAATGGAGAAAAGGAGTAATGAAGTAATGGAGTAATGGAGAAAAGGAGTATTGAAGTAATGGAGTACGGGAGTAATGAAGTATTGGAGTACAGGAGTATTGAAGTAATGGAGAAAAGGAGTATTGAAGTAATGGAGTAATGGAGAACAGGAATAATGAAGTAATGGAGTACAGGAGTAATGAAGTAATGGAGTAATGAAGTAATGGAGAACAGGAATAATGAAGCAATGGAGTACAGGAGTAATGAAGTAATGGAGTAATGGAGAAAAGGAGTAATGAAGTAATGGAGAAATGAAGTAATGGAGAAAAGGAGTAATGAAGTAATGGAGTAATGAAGTAATGGAGAAAAGGAGTATTGAAGTAATGGAGTACGGGAGTAATGAAGTAATGGAGTACAGGAGTAATGGAGTAATGGAGTACAGGAGTAATGAAGTAATGGAGTACAGGAGTAATGGAGTACAGGAGTAATGAAGTAATGGAGTACAGGAGCAACGGAGTACAGGAGTAACGGAGTAATGAGTACAGGAGCAACGGAGTACAGGAGTAACGGAGTAATGAGTACAGGAGCAACGGAGTACAGGAGTAACGGAGTAATGAGTACAGGAGTAACGGAGTAATGAGTACAGGAGTAACGGAGTACAGGAGTAACGGAGTAATGAGTACAGGAGTAACGGAGTAATAGAGTAATGTCTCTCATGTCAGAGTTCTCAGGTGGAGAGAATGAGAGGAAACAGAGGGACGGACGAGCCGCGCAGCCTGAGGGAGGAAATCAGAGCCAGGCTGCTCCTCCGGTTCGAGGGCGCCCTCGAGTGGCAGCTGCCCCCGAACTGCAGAGGATACCACCCGACTGGGCAGCCCTCGGGGACTTGGAACATTAGGAAATATAAATCGGCTCATTTCTTTGCAGCAGCACACTGACATTAGAATAATGGAACACATGGAATTAGTCCAAAACAAATGTAGGGAGAGACGTGTGTAACGACAATTATAATTGTTAATTAAACCATCAGCAAGACCAGAACTGGGAAAAACTGCCTTTTCATCATACGCACCAAATGTCTGGGATGAGCTTCAAGCTCCCTTAAATCTGGAGTCACCGCCACCTCCTCATGCTTTTAGCGTCAAAACTGCCTGAACAACGCAAGCGTTTCTAACTTGATGCTCGTCTCAGCTGGGATGTGTCAGCTTCTACCTCAGCTGGCAGAGAGGGCAATGACTAGCGATCTAGTGTGTGAGGTGTGGTTTGTTGTGTGGTGTGTGGTGTCGTGTGTGTGGTTTGTGGTGTTTTGTGTGTGTGGTTTGTGGTGTTGTGTGTGTGGTTTGTGGTGTTGTGTGTGTGGTTTATCTTGTCTTTTGTGTATTCTCAAATTTTCTTTCGCCACCTGTCTTGGCCAGGACTCCCTGGGAGAAGAGTTACTGTACCTCAGTGGGACCTTTTCCTGGTCAAAGAAATGTAAATAAAAATAAAATAATTTCAATAACACATATTTAATATGAGGGCTGCACGGTGGAGCAGTGGTCCTAACGGTGGCCCCCCAGCAAGAAGGTTCCGGGTTCGAGTCCCAGCTCAGGCGCAGGGTCTTTCTGTGTGAGTCTCCATGTTCTCCCTGTTCCTGCTGGGTTCTCTCTGGTACTCCAGCTTCCTCCACAGTCCAAAGACATCAAGAGGGACCAGGTTAATCCAGACTCTAAATTGACCGTAGGTGTGGCTGGGAGAGCCAATGGTTGTCTGTCTCTATGTGTTGGCCCTGCCATGGACTGGTGACCTGTCCAGGGGGAAGGCTGCTGGGATAGGCTCCACCCCCACCACCCTCAACAGGAGAAGAGGGAGAACATGGAGGGATGGAGGGATGGATGGATGGATGGATGGATGGAGGGATGATGGATGGATGGAGGGATGGATGGATGGAGGGATGGATGGATGGAGGGATGGATGGATGATGGATATTTAATAATAGTTTCCTTTCATAAAAAAGGATAATTAATCTTCAGATAATGTCTTTATAGTTTATTCATTGCATTTGGCCATCAAATGTAATGGCAAATAAAGGTGAGTGGTACATTCACACAAAAACATGAAACAACTACACAATGACTTTTATTGACAGCTGGACACCAAAAAGCACCACACAAACTCCAGTGATGTTGTTGGAGGCCCACGGCGATGCTGGCTCAGACTTCCTGTGTGTGAGTGACTGGAAGGCTCCTGATTGCTGTGTGAACCTTTTTAATTTGAACTGTCATTAAAATTCCGGGCTCATCAGAATGGAAGTCATGCTGGCGACGGTCATGCTTCCACTCTCAGACAAATGAAATTCCTGAAGAGGAGTTTGAGACGCTGGCAAATCCCTCTGTCTGGTGCACCGAGCCATGGAGTTGAAGGATTGAGTGACGCAGCTAAATAAAATACACACCTCATCTTCAACGGAGGAGCTGTGTTTGGTCCACATGGTGCTGTGATGATGTCGTTGTAATCTTGGTTAATCCAGGACTCCCATGCTGGTGTTCCTCTGTATGCAGATGATCAGCAGCGACGGCTATTTTAACCCAGAATGTAAATGTCAGCAGGCTCTCTGCTGGCTCTGCTCTGATCTCTGCAAACAGGCACTCAAATTAGACGCAAGCCACACACACTTCAGCTGGTGGGTGCAGACGCTCCACACAGAGCATCTCAAAGTGGCTCCTCTGACTGGATAATTAGCACGGCATGGCTACGCAGTCGTCCGCTAATACACAACAACAGGGCGGCGTCCTGAACTGGAGACTGACGTCACCACAATGCCCACAGTTCCTCTCAAGCTTTTCTCAACACTGTCGTCTAACTGTTCTAATGCAGACTAAAGGCTGGCCGTGGCAACACATCCACCCTGAGACAGACCTGGTTAATCTGTCTAGAGGCTGAGGGGGGAAGCCTTCCACGCCCCCCCCCCCCCCCCCCCCAGAGGCTGCAGCTCGCGTTAATGCTTTCTGCTCTGCTTCCAGCTCCAGCTGCTGACTTCACATGAGACACTGTCAACTTCATCAACACATTCAGGTGGTTAAAGCGATACCTCCTTCAATCCTTGTTTCCTGTCTCCATGACCTCAGTGTGACTCCAGCATGCAGAGAGAGGCAGCCGTGTGTATGTAGCGTGGCGCTAACGTGGAGCTGGTCTGGCCCTGGTTTGATCCACATCCTCCGTGTCCATCCTAGGCTCAGTGACACACTAAAAGAGACTGTGTCTTCCTGGCTGGTGGTCGCGCCGAGCGGGACCAGCCGGAGCTTTGGCTTGAACCGACTCTGGTGTGCTTGGTCATGGTGACACAGAACCAGAAGCAACCCCCCCCCCCCCCACCATTTGAATCAATGAAATCTCTCCGTTCTTTATGCTTCACACCACTTTATTCCACTACAGTTTCACAGCAATACAAGGCGGTTTGTTGACTTAGGGTTTTTCTTATAGTTTGTTCTAACTTGTACTACGAAGTTGCTTCCAGGATGTTGCTGTTGGCAAGTCTACTCAGACTCAGCAGCCTGAACCAGGGAGGGACGGACAGAGGAGGAGGGAGAGGGGAGGAGAGGAGGGGAGAGGAGAGGAGAGGAGAGGAGAGGTCAGGAAACATGGTTTTACTCACAAAGAGGAACAGATAAAAGTCCAGGACGGCAATGCAAGGAAACAATATTGATGTCAACATGTGGCCTTATGGAGACAGAATGTTATGAATATGGAGTTGCTTATTAAATCTGCATTTTTTAAAACTTTGGAATGGAACTGATGAAATGAACAGAATGTTTCTGATTGGACGGGAAAGCTGAGTGACATCAACTAAAAAGGGATTCATGTCTCATGACCTTTGATGGTGTCGAGTTAAGATTCAGCGGCAGGTGGACGTTTGCTCTTCTTGCTACAGATTCACGTGTTTCACTTGTTAGATCATGAAGTCAGGGGGAACTTTTCACAGATTTTGATTGGCATTTACATTAGCCAATAACTAGCCGGCCTACCCAGCTAGTTCTGTCTAACTGCAAACAGAAACATGCTGCCTTGACTATCGGGAAACATTCACAGGCGCTGGTGTACACGAACATGGCTTTTCTTGGCATCGGTCATGGTAAGATGAGGACTGAGGAATTTTTTACACTTTTTTAACCGTGTAATGAGGTCCCGTGGCATCAAAGTGAACTCTGAATAAAACGGAGAGGTTAAAAACATCAGATAAAGAAGCTCATACCTGGACGTCAGATAAGAGGCTTTTGTCAAGCTGCTATTTCAAACACAAGAATGAACTTCAAACGTTACCCTTCCATATTCTCTGCTCTTGGTTCTCATCTTGTTGACTTGAGTCTCAGCGATATCCGCTCGCTCCTGCGCCTCCTCCAGCTCATGCTGCACCTTTCTTAGTTTAGCAAGGTGAGCATTAGCCTGCTCCTCCTGGAGGACAAGAAACAATCACCATGAGCTCGAGTAACAAAGCCATACTTCAGGCAAAGTCAAGTACTTACCCCGTATGACCTGAGCTCCCACCTGGGTTACTTTGCCTCTCCAGAATGCAGACAGAGCCACGTTTGACGAGGGTGAAGCTAATGAGGACTGACACTAGCAGCAGCTGACAGGTCCAAAAATGGGTGTTTACAACCTCTCAGCGCATCATCCAGGTTAACCTGTGACCAGCTGATGCAGTCGGTTGAACCAACTCGCTCACGCTGGTTCACAGCAGCACCGAACGGGAACTGTTGGGTTAGTTTATATCTCAAATCCAAGTGTTTGTGGATTCCTGAGCATACGGCTGCATAAAGACGATGTAAATTATACCAGAAATGCCTTTAAGGGTTAATAAAGCGACATTTATCAATAGTTTACTGGTTTTAGCAGTCATTAGCTTCAAGCTAAATATCTGTGTGGCTCTTTCTGCATTCTTGAGTCTCAAAGAAATAATCCAGAAGGGAAAATACGTCTTGTGGGCTTCAAACACCTATTTGTGTTTTGGCTGCGGTTTCACTTACATAACCATTCACCAATCGTTTCTGTGACAGTCAGAATCTCACCGCTTCTTCATTCTGCCGCTTGTATACTTTGACTTTGAGCTGCAGCTTGTCCACCAGGTCCTGCAGTCTCAGGACAGTCTTCTTGTCCTCCTCAGTCTGATAGGTGAGCTCCTTCACTCGCCTCTCGTATTTACGGATCCCCTTGACAGCATCAGCAGCTCTTTTCTGCTCATTCTCCACTTCACCTTCCAGTTCACGCACCTGCAATAAATCCCAAACCCAGGAACTCAAGCTCAGAAGCCATCGCTCTCTCAGTAATGGTGCCAGTCTCACGGGAACAGCTGTGATACCCGAGCCTCCAGTTTCTGGAGCTGCTTCTTGCCCCCCTTCAGGGCCAGGTTCTCCGCCTCATCCAGACGGTGCTGCAGATCCTTCACAGAGGTCTCCAGGTTCTTCTTCATCCTCTCCAGGTGGCTGCTGGTGTTCTGCTCTTTCTTCAGCTCCTCTGCCATCATGGCTGCCTGCACAGAATGTATGATCACAACTATCTCATTCACGCTCACAAGGAGGCCGTCGTGTTGCGAGTGGAGAGACAACAAAGACGTGCGCCATCTGCTTACATCAGTGATGGCCTTCTTGGCTTTCTCCTCTGCGTTGCGAGCCTCTTGGATGGCTTCCTCCACCTCACCCTGCAGCTGACTGATGTCTGCGTCCAGTTTCCTCTTTGAGTTCAGCAGGCTGGTGTTCTGCAGCCGCATGACAGTAGAGTGCATACAGATGAAAGGTGGGGGGGGGTGAGTACCTGTCCAAATAGTCAATATTAGAAATATGAACTTGAAAATGACAGTCATGCAGCTCACCTGGGAGTGCAGCAGCCCCGCCCTCTCGCTGGCATCAGTCAGTTCCTGTTCCACTAATTTGCGGCTCCTGTCCGACTGCTCCAGAGCAGCCCTCAGCTCCTCCACCTCCGCCTGCAGCAAGACACTCCGGCGCTCCATCATGGCCACCTGCTCCTTCAGGTCCTCCTGGTTGCGCAGGGCTTCGTCCAGGTGAAGGGTCTGTTCCTGCACACAGGAGCAAGGACTGTGTTCAGAAGGATGTAGCTCCTCTTGCGTGTTCTGTCTTTGCAGTAAAGAAGCATTGTTTCACTTTGAGGTGGGCCTGCATGTTCCTCAGGTGCTTCTGGGCTTCAGCAGCCTGCCGGTTGGCGTGGCTCAGCTGGATCTCCATCTCGTTAAGGTCGGTCTCCATCTTCTTCCTGATTCTCATGGCTTCATTCTTGCTGCGTATTTCAGTGTCCAAGGCCGACTGCATCGTCTCCATCATGCGCAGGTGGTTGCGTTTCATCTGCTCGATCTCCTCGTCCTTCTCCGCCAGCCTGCGATCCACCTCTCCCTTGACCTGAGTCAGCTCCAGCTGAATACGCAGAATTTTGGATTCCTCGTGTTCCAGTGAAGCCTGGGGAACAGAAAAGAACACAATGATGAATATTTGACTGTGCTTGCAAGAAATAATCATTTGTTCTATTTATGGCACATCACATGACCTCCGCCTCCTCCAGAGCGGTCTGAATCTCCGTCTTTTCAATCTCAGTATGTTTCTTCATCTTCTCCAGCTCATGGATTGCTTTCCCATTTTCTCCAAGTTGCTCGGTCAGGTCACAGATTTCCTCTAAAATGTCAAAATCAAATTTCTTGACCAGTAATTAAGCAATAAACCCGAACCTGAATCCTTACAGAATCACCGACAACAACATGATTGGCACCCAGTCAAGAACGTACGCTGCAGGTTTTTATTCTCTCGTTTGAAGACCTCCAGGTGCTCCAGAGCTTCTTCGTAGGAGTTCTTGATCTTGAAGAGCTCGGTGCTGAGGGAGCGGAGCTCCCTCTGAGAGCCCTCCAGCTCCACCTGGCTCTCCTCGTACTTCTGTTTCCACTCAGACAGAACCTGCACACAACAACACTCACGGGTTTGCTTGTTGATGGCATTAGGTGGCAACAGTGACTCGTTAAAACAGAGCAATGAACAAAATAAAAACAAACTTTGATTACTTTGCTCATTTATTTTACAAAAACATGAAATCAAGTTATGCAAAAGTTTTCCAAGTGCTCATGAATATTTACAACCATGTCTTGATTGATGGCGAATTATTAAATGAGTTTATTAAATAAGCCCCTCAGCCACAGCAAATAAATAACGAGCCATGGCTGTGAGGAGGATTGAATACTTTGTTTTAGCCAAAAACCTCAATATCTAACATTCAGTGCAGACATCCAGGAGCCTGGCGCCACGGCCTCTCACCTTATCAAAGCTCCTCTGCTTCTTATCCAGTCCAGCTGCCTGAGCATTGGCTCTCTCCACGTCAGCCATGAGGTCGTCCACCTCTCCCAGGAGCCTCTGCTTCGTCTTCTCTAGAGAGGAACACTTGGCGTTCACAGCCTCAATGGACTCCTCCGCCTCCTGCAAACGCTGAGCAAGCTTTTTCCTTGAAAAACAAGAAAGAAATCAGCAGTGATAAATGGTTACTCGCTTATTTCAAATTTCTCTAAAAATCGGAATTTGTATTAGAGGAAGTCTAACTTTGCCTCTTCCAGCTCATCGGTGCGCTGGATGGCATCGGTCTCGTATTTGGTCCTCCACTGGGCCACCTCAGTGTTGGCCTTGGACATGGCCCTCTGGAGCTCGGCTTTGGCCTCCTGCTCCTCCTCGAACTGCTCCCTCAGCAGGTCACAGTCGTGGCGGGCCGACTGGAGAGCGTGGGCGAGGGCGGTCTTAGCCTGTCAGAGAGGGAAAGTCACAGTTTGTCAAAAGCACATTTTCTAATCTCAGGGAACGCATTTGTTCCTGTCCTCAGAGAGGCTGCTCGTCCGATTCCTCCCAGGATGGACAACCAGGCCAGGGGCAACGAACTGTGACAAAAACGTAAGAAAACCTTTCCTTGCTGGGCTTCCCAGTCCGGCTGGTGCTTAGTTTGTCCCCTCTGCCCTCCTGCTCCCCACTTACACGCAGGACTTTCACCTTCCTGCAAACTTTAGTCGTATCACAAATTACATTTAAAGCCACATATTTATATTACAGTCACAGTTTAAAATGTTCCATAAAGCCTCTAACTGCCCAGTCTTACTGATCAAACTCAGCTGAACTAATAACAAGCTCATTTTCTGTACTGCTTCCTATGGAAAGTCAGTAACCCTTGTGGCATGAATCTAGGGTTGCCACCTTTCAGAAATATAAAAAAGGGACGCCCCCTCGCACCCGAAGCCGCACAGGCGAAAAAAAATGGGACATCCCCAAAACTCCTGCTTTGAATGCTTTGATTTAAAGTTTGCTTTATTAGCATTGAACATGTAAACATGACTGGACAGACAGCCTGAACCTGAGCTGGTCAAAGTAAACTAGTAACAGACAACAGAGTCATGGTAGAAACGGCCATTTATGTAGATCTCAGCAGGTCAGGTCTCTGTACCTGTAACCAGGCAACGAAGTGTCTGCTGTAGAAGACGTCTTTGTTGTTGTTTTTAAAACGCGCGGCGGTGCACTGAGCAGAGCGAGCGAGGTAACTAGGCAACGAACGGTAACCAGGAAGTGGAGCGCAAAGGGGCTGGGCTGTGCAGTGCAGGGGAGGCAGCAGGCAGGCAGATAACATATTTTGCTGTCTTTAATATTTCCTGTCCTTTATTTTGTTCATTATTGTTAGTTCAGTGTTCACGTATGTGCGCGGGTGTGTGTGTGACAGACGTGCATGGGACAGTTGTGAAATACGGATTGGTTCAAAACGGAACGCAAATTTCAATTCCCAATTACCTAACGATTATGTATTTCAAGGGACGGGGGGCAAGCACAGATAAATCAATTTGCTGAAAGATGAAGTTCTCATCGTCCACTCGACTGAAGCTGTGTGTGAGAGCAGCAGAGCAGCACACCTTGGACTCCTCCTCGGCCTGCCTCTTCAGTTCCTCTGCTTGCTGCGTGAAGGCCAGCTTGGTCCTCGTCGTCTGAGAGAGCACTGCCTCCTTCTCCTCCAGGAGACGAGAAAATTCGCCTGGTGAAGAGCATCCAACGAAACCAAATCAGGAGTCAGAGCCTCCACATTTCTCCTGAACAAGACTGCAGGCTTTCATACCGTTTTCAGTCTGAAGTTTCGCCTTTTGAGAATTGATCTCCGTGATGATGCGAGTGTTCTCCTCGTGTTTGGTCTTGTATTCATTCAGCTGGTCTTCCAGCGAGTGACACAGTTTCTCAAAGCTGATCTGTTGATTGATAAAATGAATCAAGAGGCCATTTTGTTTTGAAGACATGTATTTCTGTATTGGACCAGCTTACCTTTGACTTGACCATGACCTCGATGTTGCTGGACAGGTCATCGATCTCCATCTTGTACTCACTCTTCTCCTTCTCCAGCTTCTGCTTGATCCGCTGCAGGTTGTCGATCTGCTCGCCCAGCTCAGCCACGCTGTCGGCATGTTTCTTCCTAAGCGCAGCAGCCGTGGCCTCGTGGTGGAGGGTCGACTCCTCCAGGTCTCGTCTCAGTTTCTGAAACTCTGCCTCTCGCTTCTTGGTCATCTCAATCTGAGCTGTGGTGGCTCCTCCAGCCTCCTCCAGCCTCTCGCTGATCTCCTCCAGCTCCCTGGACAGATCAGACCTCTGTTTCTCCACCTTCGCTCTGGCAACATGTTCCACGTCGAGCTCCTCCTCCAGCTCTTCAATGCGAGCCTGAGTGTGCAAACAAAATCTCATCAGGAATCACTGATTTGGAGGCCTTTCTCATTTCAATTAAAATTTTCGGAGTACCTGAAGCTCCTTGATCCTCTTCTGAGATTGCGCAGCCATACTCTGTTCATCCTCAATCTTGGAGAGAAGTTGGCTGAATTCAAAGTCTTTTCTAATAATGCAAAGTCACGTGAGTACAGCATGTAACAGCACTTCTCATGATGCTGAGACACCACTGGCACGTACTTTTTAAGGCATTCCTCCAGTCGCTGTTTGTCGTTCTCCAAATCCATGACAGATTCCTGACTCAGTTTGAGATCTCCTTCAAGCTTCCGTTTGGCCCTCTCGATGTCCAGCCGCACCTTTTTCTCTTGTTCCAGAGACCCCTCAAGCTAATGCAACAACACATTTTTAGTGAGAGTTTCAAAGACCTGTGAAACAGCAGTCAGAGTGCTCTTTGCTTCTGCATATTTATGTGTTTCTGGTGAATTTGTGAAGCTGCGGGGTGCTGACATGAACCAGAAACAGAGAATATCCATGCTGTCCCCTGGATGACTCCCACCAGCTCAACTGGCATCCCCTCAGACTTTGCAGATGTGACAGGGACATTAAGTTGCAGGGGATGTTTGATGCTCCAAACACTTTATTCAGCTTTTACAGCCACAGCAGCAGTTAGACCTCCACGAACCAATGCGGGTAATTTAATCCTTTAGACTTGAAGAACTTTTATGAGACCAAATGGATCAAATTATGACAATGAAACAACTCCTTTTGCCGGAGTTGTGTGAGGCGCCAAACAACTTATATTTGACAATGTAGGTCGAGGGGGAAAGAGTCTTTTGGGACAAATTGCATGGCCACACTGATGTGGGAGGGGCATAAAAAATCGGAGAGATAATTTTCACTGGATACAAAATTAATACGTGGCCCTTAGTTCGGATGTTTGTACAGGGAGAGAAGTGGAGAAACAGGGATTTGTGAGTAAAAATACTCTGTTGAGGGAGTAATGAAGGCAGAGTTCAGGGGTTTGATGGGATGCTTAAGCCTTAATGGGTTATTAATTTACATCATCAACTTGTTGCTCCAGCTTGATCTTAGCTTTGGACAGAGAGTTGACTTTGTCTTCCTCTGCTTGCAGGTCATCCAGCGTCTGCTGGTGCGCCTCCTGCAGGGCCAGCTTCTCCTTGGATAGTCGGGCAATGGTGTCATCGAGAGTTGACATCTCCTCCGTCAGGTTCTTCACCTGTAGTGTGGAGTTACATGTGTGAGTGACTGCTTGGCCTGGTGTCCAGGTGATGGTCAGAAAACACACACACACACACACACACACACACACACACACACACACACACACACACACACACACACACACCTTGTTTTCAGTGGCATGTTTTTCCTTCTCCACTTTAGCCAGGGTGAGCTCCAGGTCATCGATGTCTTTCTTCAGCTCAGAGCATTCGTCCTCCAGCTTCCTCTTCTTAGCGGTCAACTCAGCGTTCACCTCCTCCTCATCCTCCAGTCTCTCGCTGAGTTCTTTGGCTTTGGCCTCCAGCAAGATCTTGTTCTTTATGAGTCCTTCACATCTTTCCTCTGCATCTGCCAGAGTCTCACCTTCCTAAGTCACCAGAAAAACAGCATTTGCATTGATGCAGCATGCAGTTCAACTCTCAGGACTTACATGAAGTTATTTCACATAAATGCTAATCTTTCCACTCACAGTTTGAATCTGCAAGCACAAATCATTCTTCTCTTGAAGCAGGGAAACCATTTTGGCCTCCAGCTCTTTTTTCTTCGCCTCAGCTTTGGCTAAATCCTCTTTACACTTCTCAAATTCCACTTTCATGTTGGCCATTTCCTTCTCAGTCTCGGCGCTCCTCAAGAGCGGCTTGATCTTGAAGTAGAGCTTCATCCATGGCCAGTGTTTCACATTCATGAAGGAGCGGATGTTGTACTGGATGGTGTAGATGGATTCTCTAGAGAAATGATGAATTATTTCATCATTTCATTTTCCTATATACTTCATCAGCAACAATATAACAAATACCATTTATTGCAGTTCTGATTACCTCCTCGCCATCATTTTCTGGAACTCTTTCCTTTGGAGGAAGCCTCGACACAGGGCTTGGGTGATGGTGATGAGGGCGGCCAGTCTGTCATCCCTCATTTCCTCCAACAGACCCAAAAGCCCTGCCTTGAAGAACACCTGCAGGAGAGATACCTCATCAATATTCAGGTTCATAGTATAAAGGATTCTGTGTGTCTGAAACAAACGAGTTTGTACAACTAATAAAGGAAAAAAGGGACCACAATCATTGCATATTGGACGTGTGCAATTGGTTTAATATACACCGATCAGCCAGAACATTAAGACCACCTGCCTAATGTTGTTTAGGACCTCCTACTACTGCCCGAACAGCTTGGAGTCATCGAGGTATGGACGTCAGTAGCGGAGCATTTTAGTCTTGCAATAACTGTTTGGCAGGCGGCCCGGTGGAGCAGTGGTCCTCACTGTGGCCCCCCAGCAAAAAGGTTGTGGGTGGAGCCCCGGCTAGAGCATGGGGTCTTTCTGGGTGAGTCTCCATGGTCTCCCTGTTCCAGCTGGGTTCTCTCTGGTACTCCAGCTTTCTCCACAGTCCAAAGACATCAAGAGGGGACCAGGTTAATCCAGACTCTAAATGGACCATAGGCGTGGACATGGCTATGTGTTGGCCCTGTGATGGACTGGTGACCTGTCCAGGGGGAAGGCTGCTGGGATAGGCTCCACCCCCCCCCCCCCCCCCCCTGTTTGGCTGTTGTCAAACTTTACCCAGTTTTCCTGCTCTCAACAAACCTAATTTACCCCCCCCCCCACACACACACACACACACACAATTCACCTGCCAGTGGTTATTATGTTATGGCTGAACACAGAAACCTTCACATGTAAACCCATGAGGATCCGTTCACATGGCGTGTGCGTGATTCCTGGATTCAAACCAGGATGGTGGTTACTGTTAAGACATGATGGTCCACGTCCGGGGGAGGTTTGCGTGGTGGTAGAGAGGCAGGTACTGCAGGACTTGCAAGTTCTGTTTATAATACTGCATTTCTAACTTTAACCCCAAACATGATGTTTTCCCAAACCCTCGCGTTGTCTCGTATACTCTTGGTTTGTATTCGTCAGGACAGACGTTAGATGCCTTCTTATCGGTGAGTAACATTAAAATTGTATTTTCTCGCCACTAGAAACAAATACCAACTGACATTTATTTTCTGTGGGACTGGCATGTCATTTTAACCACAGAATGCACTGTCGAGTGGTCCTGGTAATTTTTGTGGTCATTGCAGGTTTTTCTATATGGTCAGGTTAAAATATCCCCATGAGGTGGCAGGACGCGGTGGTGGGCGAGGTGGTAGAGACTCTGACACAGGAGACGTGTGTCTGATTGCAGCTCAGTTTAGATGCTGGTCAAAACCCTCACTGTCCCCAAACATACAGACCAAAATGAAGCCAAAGACTCCTCACCAAGTGATTCTGTGTCTAAACCCAAAGACATGTTAACACGTCATACAGCAGCATTAATAGTGGGACAGAAATATCATTCCCACTGTGGTTTGAGTTGGGTGACCTGCAGCTATGTCAAGAATGAAATTAGAACTATTAACTTGTGCATCTCACAACCTGGCCAGTGGTTGTGTAAAATGTGACAGTTCAAAGTACCTTTGTGTGTCCAAACTTGTACTGCGAGTGATCCACATCGATGGATCCCAAGAGCTTCTCAGCAGCTTTCTTGTTGTCAATGAACTGTCCCTCAGGGATCACACTGGCATTCAACACTTTGTACCTACAAGAAAAGGAAAATTAGATATGAATCTTATTCAACGTGTCACAAACAAACACTTTGTTATTTACCTTTGCTTGAAATCCCCGTACAGGATTCGACTGGGGAAGCCCTTCCTGCAGATCCTGATTCCCTCCAGCACGCCATTACACCGCAGTTGATGTATAACCAGATGGTGTTCCATGATCCCTAAATGTCAACACTTTGAAATCAATGCAACGCCACCAGCATTTAGGGAAATTGGCGTTTTGGAGGTGATTTTCATGACTCACCTGGAGTTTTGGTTTCATTAGGAATGAGACATCTAACAAAATGTGGATGGGTGCTCCTGAGGTTTGTCATTAGCTTTCCAAGGTTCTCCTGTTAGAGAATATTAGTCACTAGTTTGTGTAACCTTCCATGTAGAATTCCAGATTATTTTTCGACAGTGCAGTTACCCTGAAGAGAGCCGACACAGTCTGGAAGGACGAGCCCTTCTTTTTTGCAGCTTTCTTTGCAGCGGCTCCTCCTCCAGCGTTCTCTGAAAAGAATTTTATTCCTCCATTATGGGGCTGAGCGGAAGGACCGCACCATGCAAAAAAGGCTTAAGATTTTACCATCAGTTGAAGAATAGCTGCAGTAGAGAAATGCCAGTAGTTTTAGTCCGGCCTTCTGGTAGAGCTGGACTACGGTCTCGTTGAGGGGGTCCTTGTTCTTGTCCAACCAGCCTGTGATGCTGTAGTCCACTGTGCCTGCGTAGTGCACCAGGGAGAAGTGAGCCTCAGTCTTCCCTTTGACAGGCTTGGGCTTCTGGAAGTTGTTTGACTTTCCTAGATGTTGGTCGTACAGCTTGTTTTTGAAGGTTGTATCTGACGCCTTTGGGAACATACACTCCTCCTCAAGGATGGAGAAGATGCCCATTGGCTGTTGAGGACAGACACAAATCATCCCGCCTCTGTATTTCCCTGTGGTGATGACTGGTGTGACATGAGTGATGAACCCACCTTTTCAATGAGCTCTATACAGGCAGCGAGGTCCATGCCAAAGTCAATGAACTCCCACTCGATGCCCTCCTTCTTGTACTCCTCTTGCTCCAGCACAAACATGTGATGGTTGAAAAACTGTTGCAGTTTCTCATTGGTGAAGTTGATGCACAGCTGCTCCAGACTGTTGTACTGATGAAGAAAACCCAAACCATTACCACAACATTCAATGTTAATATCCAATACAGGCTATGGCGAATGCAGACATACATCGAAGATTTCAAAGCCAGCAATATCCAAGACTCCGATGAAGAACTGCCGAGGTTGTTTGGTGTCCAGCATTTGATTGATGCGGATGACCATCCATAGAAACATCTTCTCATACACCGATTTAGCCAAAGCACCGATGGAGTTGTAGACCTGCACAATGACATGATCAGTAGAGATAAAATCAATTCCAAGGTTTCCTATGAAGTCTAAAATATACGCCTGCAATAAATCCTTCCTTCACAGGGATTCTAATGTTCAGTTTTATTGAATCTGTGTGGAAGAGCTGTTGATTTATCTTAATGATTGTTGGTAATATATTGGGCTGTTGAACTGTGCTGGGTTTTACTGACAAGAGTTTTTGAAGCAATACAGAATATTTGCTTTCCAAATACTTATAAATACATGTCTAAAGCTCACAAAGATGTGTTCCCCCCTCCTGCATGACTTATGTGTGACTCCAGAACGTAGAAAGAGCCAGCCACATACATTTAGCTTGAAGCTAATGGAGACTGACAGCTAACAGCAGCAAAACTGCAAAAAAAAAAGTATGTTGCAACTCTGAGGTGTATGGTCCTGTATAATCCAGGTGTTCCATATAAATACGGAAGTGCCTCGTCCTCATCCTCGTCGTCCTCCTCTTATCCGGTTGGTCCGGGTCGCAGGGGCAGCAGCCTCAGCAAGGAAGCCCAGACTGTCCTCCCCCCAGCCACTTCCACCAGCTCTTCTGGGGGAATCCTGAGGCGTTCCCAGGCCAGCCAAGGGATATAATCCCTCCAGCGTGTCCTGGGTCGGCCCCGAGGCCTCCTCCTGGTCCCACATGCCTGAAAAACCTTCTGAGGGAGGCGTCCTCACCAGATACCTGAACTACCTCTACTGACTCCTCTTGACGTGGAGGAGCAGCAGCTCTACTCTGAGTCCCTCCTGAAGGACTGAGCTTCTCACCCTGTCTCTAAGGGAGGGAGATATAGAAGTGCTATAGTTTTATTTAATCCAGCTGCTCTGGAAGTGCTACTTTCCCACTGGGTGACCAGCTCTCACCTGTTACCTCACTTGCTACCTCACCCATTTTGCGTGTGTTATTTATTATGGAGACATGCAGCAATTTTTACGACTTGTAGTACAATTTCCATTAACAATTATAAGCAGAGAAAATCAAAGAAATCCTATGGATTGCACAGGAAACGTTATAGTACTTTACCCCCACAAGAAAGTACCTGTTGAACCGTCTGGCCTTTGGTGACATACTCATTCCCAACCTTCACCCTGGGGTAACACAACGCTTTGAGCAGGTCTGCAGAGTTCAGTCCCATCAGGTAAGCTGCTTTGTCAGCCACTGATATGAGACAAAGACAAACCAGAGAGTGATACAGTGCAGGAAAAGTTCATAGATAATGAGTATCAACATTATCACGATCAGATTTAGGGCTGAGTGCCATGAGTAACAGTTACCCTCGGTCCCATCAGGCTCTGCTTGCTCCTCTCTCTGCTTCTGCTTGAACTTCATATTCCCATAATGCATCACAGCACCTGTTAGCTTGTAAATGCCTATCCTCTCCTCTCCAGTGAAGCCCAGGGTTTCAATAGCGCTCTGAAAGACCATCATGAACAATCAACCTGCGTTGCTAAACTTGGTACCAAAAAGAAGCTGGCAGGACTCACATCTGTGGCTATCAGCTCGTCGCTGTCATCAATGCTGGCCACGCTGATCTCTCCCTGGCTGACGAAGGGGTAGTCGAAAGGGTTTGTGGTGATGAGGAGAGTCTCTGAGGGTGGAAGCGATAAGCCAGTCAACCCCTTACAATTCCTCTCACCACGTTACGAACAGGATCATGTGCTAAATGTGTCACTGCCATCGCTGTACGTCACCTATGAGCTCAGGCTTCTTGTTGGACATGATTTGGTAGAAAATATGGTAGCTCCTCTCTGCACTCAGCTGAAACGTTACTCTGGATTTTTCCAGCAAATCTGCCAAATAGATTAGATGAGCTCAGTAAAAAGGCTCTGCGAACAAAACATAGTTGGTGTGATCGAACTCACAAGTTTCAATATCAGCGGAAGCCAGTTTTCCTGTGGTTCCGAAGTGAATTCTTATGAATTTGCCCTAAAAGAGAAAAACTTGTTAATAGCAGCTTCCTATAAAATTAATTTACAATATATACATAAAATAAGATAAGATAAAATGAGATAAGATTGATTTTAATGCCCTGAAGGAAATTTGTCTTGGGTACACACAATGTCTGCTGTTAAATAAATACAAATAACATATAATAAATAATATACAATACTTGTACGGACTGTCACCCATACACATGCACAAATAACATCTACAGTAGATGCACAGACTGCTGTTCAGCCAACAGACTGCACACTGCCTGTCGTACAACACACCTGCAGCTATGATAATATAACATATGCCTCATCAACATAGATTCATCCTAAAATGTATACAGTCAGAATTAAATGCAGCATTTCAGGCATTCGCCTTTTGCTAGTTTGCTCAAATCTCTTCGTATTCTATGTCTCGGACTTGATCAACTTAAAAAAAAAACAAACGCCCATTTTATCGACAACAAACTGTGTGTGCATTATGAATGCCTTCAGAAAATGCAGTGCCAAGTTTGATGGTCTTGGGCCGGAGTGTCTAAGGTCTAAGGGTCTGGGGCCGGAGGGTGGTCTGGGACAGGAGGGTCCAGGGTCTAAGGGTCTGGGGCCAAACGGTTTCAGGCCTAAGAGTCTGGGACAGGAGGGTCCAGGGTCTAAGGGTCTGTGGCCGACTGGATTTTTTTTCTTTGAGGCTGTCAGATCAAAGATAACAGAATTTGGGCACAGACTGAGATGAAAGGCAGAATGACAGAGATCAAAGTCAGACTTCAAAGTCTAAGGTTGTGGATGAGGTTTTGGGACGTCATACAACCCCTTGCTCTGCCCCTCAAACAGCTATCTCTGCACTCGAGGTTCATCAATGATGGGTATATCTGTTCACTCACAAAACGTGAAGAGTTGTCATTTCTGACAGTCTTGGCGTTTCCAAATGCCTCTAGAAGTGGGTTAGCAGAGATGATCTGGTCCTCCAGATTCCCCTGTAGCACCAGTAAGATAACACACAAGAAGGATGAGCTATTTTAAAACTATTATAGAGAGAAATCGTTAAAATATCACCTGCAATTTGCCAGAGGAACTGGAATCTTTCTTTCTGTCGCTGGACCCTGCGATTGTCGCAAAGTACTGGATGACACGTTTGGTGTTGACAGTCTTTCCGGCACCAGATTCTCCACTTCGTATTAGAAAAGATTACATTCATCCCCTCAGTAATAAAAAGGATAGGCTGAAGCATTCCAATAAACAGGTGGCTTACGTGATCAGGATGGACTGGTTTTCTCTATCTGCAGGAAACAACGGCAAAGTTAGATTGGAAAGCTTCCGTACATCGATTCTAATGCTAATCCGAGAGCATCAGCAGTTTACCCGTGAGCATGGACTGATAGGCGTTGTCTGAGATGGAGAAGATGTGCGGTGGAGCCTCTTGGCGCTTTTTGCCCCTGTAGGCCACCACAACCTCCTGGTTGTACACCGGGAGCCACTTGTAAGGGTTCACAGTGACACAGAAGAGTCCAGAGTAGGTCTTAGGGGAAATGAAACACATTGGAGCAAATATTCAGTTGAGAGACACGAAGGTCAAAAGATGGCAAAATTGCTTTTGGAGAAATTTGTGAGGGAAAAAACTCAGTTGTAAATTTCAACTTCCTTTATCACTTCATACTTCTGAAAAAAATAAACTTTTCAATGTTTTTATGGGGCTGCACGGTGGAGCAGTGGTCGTCACTGTGGCCCCCCAGCAAGAAGGTTGTGGGTGGAGCCCCGGCTGGAGCACGGGGTCTTTCTGGGTGAGTCTCCATGTTCTCCCTGTTCCTGTGTGGGTTCTCTCCGGTACTCCAGCTTCCTCCCACAGTCAAACTTACGTAAGCAGGAATATCTATTGTGTTACATTTTGAACGTAGCTTGCCAACACTGGACCTTTACGGTGAACGTTGCTACTCACGTAGATCATCCATGCTGCGTAGCGCTCTTTGAGGTTGTACAGCACGGCGGCCTCGTTGAGGTGGGTCATCATGGCCATGTCCTCGATCTTGTCGAACTTGGGCGGGTTCATGGGGAAGATTTCATCCTCCGCCACGGTTGCAACCTGTGATGGCGAGGAGAGATGTGGACAAAGCAACATGGAGAGAGCGATTTGCACCCTCCACTGCACTCTACCTTTCCTGCATGAGTTTTAACTGACACTTTGCCCTTCTCTTTGTTTTGCACAGTGCCTTTAACAAACAGCTCCTTTGGATCCACCACATACACCGATGTTTTGGCATCAAAGGGCCTGTTCTGGGCTTCGATTCTCTCCCGTTCAGGCCTCCGCAGATACGGGGCCGCCTCCCCGAACACAGCCATCTCAGCGTCCGTACTCATCTCTGCAGAGGGGACTGCAAGGTCAGGAGTTAAATGTCAGAATGCAAGTTCTCAAAACACGCACAGAAAAGATCACAAAGTAAACAGAAAAATACCCTCACCAGCTGAAGTCCAGGCTGAAAAATGAGGACAGCTTTGACCCTTTCTGCTTTTATAAGGCCTACTCCCGCTGCATTAGGCGAGACACAGCAAATACCTATATTTAGGTCAAAGCCCCCTACGAATGTGGGTGGAGAGAAGCGATTACTTTGGCATGTGATATCATGGAGATGTCACTGAGCTTTTGTTATAAATCCAAGGCAGGGAGCAACTGCAGCTCAAGAAGAAAATGAATGTCAAAGAATGGTGACCCCTGTACGACATCCCAGAGATGAGAAGAGAAGGAGCAGCTTCTCATCAATGTCACAGTGACATAGTTTGGTTAATTGTTTGGCGCATATTTAACAAGGATTCTTTCTTAAGATGCGGGGGACCATCAAGCCAGATTAAGGGAAAGCCTGCCTTATTTCGATAAGCGTGGCTCATGTAATTGAAAGTTCCATTCCACGAAACCCCGCTCAGTAATTTAGGCCATAGAAGTAGCCGACAGTTCCATCAAGTGGATTTCTATTCTTGTAACATAATTTTTTCACCATGGCATCACTTTATTTACTTTGTATTCATCGTACAATTCAATCAAAAGTGTTTGTTGTCATTCTGTGCCATTTATTGTCTTTTAAGCCATCTACAAGGCTTCTGCTCCACCCTGTGTGCTCAAAGTGAGACTACGCCAGCCTGTCTGGAGCTCGCGTTGATGGGAAGATGGCTGCTGGCTTTTCTTTTGAGCTGCGTTGATGGAATATAACCTCCAAATGTCCTTCTTTAAGCAACAAAAACATCAATGAACTGTTGCCCATTTCAACTCTGAGACCTTGAGTTTAAAGTCATTCGAATAAGTACTTTAATCCAGAATATTCTTTTGCAAATTCACTTTTCTCTCCGTTTTGAACATGAAATGAAAGTGAGTCTGGTTGGTCGTGCGTAGAATAAACTGAGAAGACACAACAGTCTGGTTCAAGGAAAAATACATGCAAACAAAGTTACGAGTTCAGTAATGATCTCATATGTTATCA
The DNA here is from genome assembly GCF_037954235.1 of Aulostomus chinensis. Classification (NCBI taxonomy): domain Eukaryota; kingdom Metazoa; phylum Chordata; class Actinopteri; order Syngnathiformes; family Aulostomidae; genus Aulostomus; species Aulostomus chinensis. The sequence goes on from NC_141342.1 coordinate 5,329,251, forward strand.
TACATTGCAATTTTTCTATTATGCAAAGGACAAAAAAAAATTCTTTCAACAGCATTGGGAACACTTCATCCCTCTCAAGTACTGATGTGTTTTTATTTTGCAGACGTTTCTTTCCCCTCCTTGAACCCAGAACCTTCTTTCCTGGGGGGCCACAGTGCTGACCGCTGCTCCACCGTGCCACCCCAACAACAACATAACTGTCCTATTGTCAGTTTACATTCAACCCAAACTCATCGTCCGGTAAAGCCACATTTTATCATGGTGCATATTTCAGGAGTAATGCCTTTGTTCACTCCCTCAGAGGCAGAGCCGCTGTGCTGGCCTGCCCATCAGGAGTGTCTCAGGCTTCATGTCTTGCTTCGCCTCTCTCAACTGTAGCTAAATAAACACGTGAAACGTTAGGAAAAAAACTCAGACAGGAACATAGACACTCCTGCATGCACCAGCTTAGACCCAAAAAAGACCACCTGACTGCTAATTAGCTCAGCACAATGAATGGTAGTGGATTGGAAATGTTAGTATTCCTCTGTAAAAACGGTTCTGCCTGCCTTATTTGAGGTAAAGTTGCGCAGTGAGTAAATCTCAGCCCTCATCCCTGCCAAGCTAAATGGAACAGGGCCATCGTCCCGTGGTGAATCGCACCTGTGTTTCCTCTGCTCACGCTGTGAACAGGACGTGCTGATAGACGCGCGCCTTCATTCAAATGGCCATTTCAATCAAGGGATGCTGATGATGACCATGTTAATTTTATGACTGGGAAAGGACTCACATTCACCCCGCACTAACTGCGTCCCCTCCCAGCGTGGCCCCCTGAACTGCGGCATTCAAGCTGTCACTCATCTCTAAATTTCATTTCAGCGTCATGGGAGGGAGATAAGATGACCGTAAACTGACAAGAGGAGTGCTAAATCATGAACAAGCAGCCTATGAACTGACAGCTTACATTGTTTCCATGGTGATTATGTGCTACATTAGGGAGTTAGTCAAGTGTGATATTCTTAGGGACCGTCCTCAAGGGGGCAAGCCACACTTAGTGTGAGGATGCACAGTGGATTAATGCTGAAGCCTCAAACTGCCTTTCATTTGGTAGTTGTTTTTGTAAACTGGTGTGTGTGTGTGTGTGTGTGTGTGTGTGTGTGTGTGTGTGTGTGTGTGTGTGTGTGTGTGTGTGTGTGTGTGTGGACTGACTAACAACTTCAGACATGTTTCATATCACCTCCTCATGAGTCTCAGAAAGCCAAACTGATTGCAACCAGAGTTCATTCTAATCTTTAATGCAACAGATGGCAAAACCTCCTGGCTTATGAGCAAATGTCAAGTCAAGTTCAAGTTGTCTAAATAAAGGGTTGCTAAGCAGAGGTCACACGGTCTATTATCAGTCAGACATGACGGACATTAACAATAGTTCCTCCCTGACAATGATTATGATCAAGAGGCATCCAAGCAATTTCATACATCTAAGAAAAGGCAAATCATTTGATATAAAAATGTTTATCCAATGAAAGCCCACATCCATGTCTTCAGCCTGTGTCGGACACTCGTGCAATCTGGACAAAACCAAGCGAGCTATGATTTAAACTGAAGTTTTCACTTGTTTAAAGGGAACTGGCTGGTAAGAAAACACCGTCTGTGCTCACCAGAAATGCTGCTTTTGCTAATGAAGGCCGGACCACAGCACCCTCTAGTGTCTTTGCTCACAAACCACACTGTTGACTCACTGTAAATCAATTTCAGGATTTTTATTTTATCTTTTTTATGTTGTCCTCAGAGATGTACAACACAAATTACAAACCACTGTTCATGGAACAAATTAATCTTCTGACACAGTCTAGTTGATGTATAGCATGAAGTTTACTGGTGATTTACTAGGACATTAGTGGATTATACACACACACACACACACACACACACACACACACACACACACACACACACACTCACTCACTGACCACAATCGCACATTAAGCAACAAGTAGAGAACTTAGGAGAACTTTGCATGCATTGAATGTGTTGCTGCGTATCGGAGCTTCAATGTGAAAACGAGTGAGTGAACTCTTTCCCCTCCAAGTAGGAGGCAGGACCACCACCACCGTTCTCTGAGGACCTCCACCGGGCTAAAACACGCCGCTGACACTGAGCCAGAGGTCGGCCGGCAGCCGTCCTGATGATCGACAGCAGCATGTTTGCCTGTTTCAATAAGCTGCTGCGGCACATCATGAGACATCTGAGGAGGAGGAGCGAGGAGAGGAAGACTCTCCATCTTCAGTGGTGGAGAGAAAATAAAACGGTTCTAGAATGAGAGCAGTAGACAAGTCTGTTACAGCTGAACTGCTGAGAGAGGAGCACAGCCAGGCTTCAGACCCTGAAGCTGCTCTGGTGTACCAAATTATGTCAAAGATGACGTCACAGGGAGACTTTCACCTATTAACATAGCCTTATTGTACCTTAAAACACATTACTTTTCTGTAAATCAAGAGAAAAATTACTGTTATTAATGATTTCATATTTTCAGCATAGAAATAGTATGTTTAGCATTCGGTACTCATTGAACATTAATAATAATGTTTCAAATTAGTTATTTATGTTTTAGTTAATGGGTCAACAAGCGTAGCCAGGCCTCTCTGCCACGCCAACACCATTTGGGGCTGATTTCCGCGGACAGCGAGGCCAAGCAATAGTAGTCACGTGTTGGACGGTTGCTAGGCAACCGTAAACTGACACAGAGACCAGAAGTCGAGAGGTACTTGCTACCATGTCGTTTTCAGGATCTGACGACGAGTTCGATGATGAGAGCAAACCACTTGGGGTGAGGCAGAGGAATTAGCTTCAGCTGGAGCTTCAGCTTTCGCCCCACCTAGGCTGTTTGCGGCTCCGGGCTAGCTGGGGAAGCTAACGTTAGCACCTCCCTTCAGTTACGCAGGTTTTCTCTCTGACAGAGTTATGAAGGCGCCCGGAACGACGCAGGAGAGAGACACGGACCCGGGAAAGCTGTTCTACCCAACGGAGACATTTATGAAGGACTCTATGAGAACGGCAAAAGACACGGACAGGTACCATGAGCTCTGACCCGGGTCAGGTGTGCTGTCCCAGTGAGTCCCATTCATAAAGAACACGTAAACCCTCTAAGTAATAAACTGCCTTTGTTTTTATTAGTGTCAGAGAGTCGGCCATTGTTTGACATGAATATTTGTAACTGTTTAAGGGGACATATCTGTTCAAGAATGGAGCAAAATATGTGGGAGAATATCAGCAGAACATGAGACATGGACAAGGTACCTTCTACTATCCAGATGGCTCCAAATATGAAGGTACGATACAAACATGTGGTGCGTGCGTGTGCGTGCGCGTGCGCGCGCGCGCGTATTCAGCATGTGAACTGTGATGGTTGTTATGCGCTACTTTTTCCTGTTTTCTGTCTGCCAGGCTCGTGGGTGGACAGCCAGAGACAGGGTCATGGTGTGTACAGGTACCCCAATGGAGACACGTACGAGGGAGATTGGGAGAACCACATGAGGTGCAACTCTTCACAGTCACATGACGCTGAGATTTGTTTTGAGATTTCTCTGTGCAGGAGGGGCTTCAGTCCTCATCAGCTCCTCTTTCTTTTCATCTGTCTCCTCTCTAACCTCAGTGGTCAGTAACAACATTTTGGATTTGGGACCAGATTTTGCCCACCATATATAGAAAATAGATGTAAGGCACAGCTTAATGACAAAATACTCCCTAAAAAGTATGTAAATTTCTCTTTGTGCTGTTGTCTTGTTTTGTGCAGGTAGAGCTTCAGACCTGTTTGCTTGAAGAAGAGCGACTAGCATTAACAGTGCTAAATTAGATGCTCAGCTGTGTGATTATATCGCTCTGCTTGAGCTTGATTATTGATCCATATAGAAGTACTTATTTATCGCATGGTGTCAGGAGTACAGTCGATCAATGTTCAACTCAACAGGGTGAGGCATTGAGTGTATTGATTAAACTCTGGATCAGTCCTCGGTCCTGGCTAACGCTCGGCTCACTCCTGACAATATTATTGGCGGGTTATGTGCCTCTATTTAATCACACTCCTTGTGCAAAGAACACAAATAAACACTGGCGAGCTGTTGTGAGTGTGCTGGGTATGAATGCAACGCAAGGAAGCTGAAGGACGTAAATGTTGTTGAACCATGGAGCTGCAACGACAGCAATGTGCGCTTGAGAAGTACCACTGACCTGGGTTGTCTGATTGACAGGCACGGCCAGGGCGTCTACCGCTACCACGACACTGGCTCAGTGTACAAAGGCTCATGGGAGGAAAACAGGATGGCAGGGGAAGGACAGTACATCCACTTGAATCACAGATTCCAGGGTCATTTTGACAACAATAAAGTGAGTTCTGCTTCAGTGAGATCTTTCAGGTAGGAGTTAAGTTGGCTTGTTGCCTTACTGCTCCTGGAAATATGTAAGCATGTGTGGCGGCGGTGTGAGGGGTGTGGACCTCGTTTATTTCTTCTGTTTATGGATGCAATTCTACAGTTTCATTTACCAGACACCTTTGTTAGTACCCTCGTTAGTACAACAAGTGCTTCAAGTTTGCTTGGTCACAGGTGCTGCCATCTAGTGGCAGAAGAAGTGCCAAGTTTTTGTTTTTTTGTTTTCTTCCTGTAATGTAACCATAACTGACGACAACCAATAATTCAACATCAACAACATCTTTCTACATTCAACACATTCAATATTCAACATTGTCAGTGCTGAGTGTTCACTAAGAGCCGGTCTTCAACCTCCTGACTCGCTCTACCCTGAGGACCAAGAGGAGGAGGGTCAGGTTTGAGGGCCTTGTGTTCCCTGAACAGTTGAGTCTTCAAATGTCTCTTCCAAGCAGGAAGGGGCTCTGTGGGTCATATGGAGGTGGGTGGTTCGTTCCACCATTTGGGACCAACAGAGGAGAAGAGTCAGGCTAGAGATTCAGAGCCATGCTGGGCTGGGAGCACCAGCCGTCCCTCACAGGCGGAGTGTTGCAGGCAAGTGGATGTGTAGACCTGGATGAGGGGTTCCAGGTAGGCAGGAGCCGCTCTTGTCTCTGTTTTGTAAACCAGAAGAAGAGCTTTGAATTTGATTCGAGCTGCCACTGGAAGCCAGCGAGGAGACGTTAAAAGCAGGGTGACGTGCAGTTTTGGCCGAGTTAAAGACCAGACGGGCTGCTGCTTCTGGATCGTCTGCAGAGGGTTAAACGTCCACCAGGGAGGCCTGCAAGGAGAGAGCTGCAGTAGTCGATGCATGACATCATAAGGGCCTGCACCAGAAGCTGTCGCTCCTTGTGTCAGGCGGGGTCTGATCCTCCTGATGTTACAGAGGGCGTATCGACAAGACCGAGCAATCGAGGCCACGTGAACCTTAAAGGTCAGCTGGTCATCAATCATGACACCCAGATTTGTAGCAGATTTTGTGAGCAGTAGTTGATTTGAATTGAGCAGAGCACTGATCTGTGGTTGAACACAGGGGGACATGTCTTCAGGTCGAGGAGACAGGAAGAGCTAAGTGTCGTCAGCATAGCAGTGGCAGGAGAAGCCATGTTAGCAGATTATTGCACCGAGTGAGGTGGTGTATAAGGGGAAGAGTAGGGGACCGAGTGCTGATCCCTGGGGTACCCTGTTGATAAGCCATGTGTTTCAGACAACTTCTCCCCACCATGACACTTGGAAGGGTCTACCTGTGAGGTAGGACTTGAACCACCACAGGACAGATCCTGAGATGCCAAAATCAAGGTGTCGAGAGGAGAATTTCATCGCCTCCTTAAAATAATTGCCAACGTAATTTTTTCAAGTTTTTCAGAAAACACAAAAAACAGAGACAAAAAATCATAAGGAGCTGATTTAAGCAAAAAAAAAAAAAGTGAAAATATGACTTGGGCAGTTATTTTAGGACAGTGACGATTTGATGGTTCACAGTGTCAAAGGCAGCAGAAGGTCCAGCAGCAGGAGGACAGAGGACTGACCAGCAGCTCCTGTCAGTCGCAGTGGTTCTGTGACTGACAGGAGTGCAGTTTCAGTGGAGAGGTCAGGCCTAAAGCCAGACTGATACCAGCCAATCAGGTTGTTCTTCTGCCGATGCTCAGAAACTTGGTTGAAGACTGCATGCACCCTCAAGTATTTTGGACAAGAATGGCAGAAGTCTAATTTTAACCTGGGCTGGGTTGAGACTGGGCTTTTTGAGCGGTGGTGGCCCAGGCTGCTTAAGAGCAGTGAGGAAGACACCAGTTTCCAGGGAGGAATTGACAATGTGTGTGACTGCAGGTTTTATAGTGGGCAAGATGGTCTGCAGGATGATGGCAGGTACTGGATCAAGAGGACAGGCTGGAGGTTTTGAGTTCAGGAGAAGTCTGCAGATCTCAGCAGGAGATTACATGAAAAAAAATTGCAAAGGTGTTGATGTGTCAGTCAAAATCATGATGGTATTCTGACATTCAGGAGCTTTACTTGACAACAGGAAGTACTGTCAGGAGGTACTGACAGGCCTACCGTACTCTCCATGTACTCACAGATCCTTGTAAAGATGTTTTCTTCCTGTATTTCTACTTTATGACTGCAGAGAATGTCGGCCAAATGTCATTAGCTTGAAGCTAATGGAAGCTGGCAGGAAAACTGTCCAAAACAGCAGTTTAAAAGCTCTCCAACAGGTTTCAGTATAATCCATACCTTCTTTGTCCATGGACACTCTGATTGAAGCTCAAGTTTAACTGAATGTGGGGGAAGCAACACTTCAAGGCAATAGCTGTTTCCTCTGAAAGGTCGTTTGATGTAATGACTGGTTTCATCACGGAATAAGATGATCTGGGCTGATAACAGCACCCACTTTCATCCTGTCAGGTTTAGCTCATAGCCACATGAGTAACAGGGACTGTATAACATGATAGCATCGTCAAAGATCAACGCTTGTTCTTATTTCAGCCGTCCGGCGCTGGGAAGTATGTGTTTGACCTGGGCTGTGAGCAGCATGGAGAATTCCACCAAACGCTGCAGGTATGATACAATCAACACACGAATAGGCTTTACAGTGTTGCCACAGTCACCCAGTGACACAACACACACACACACACACACACACACACACACACACACACATACACACATTCACACACTGACAGAGACCGACATCCAGGGGAGGTCACCTGACCTTAGAAGCCTCAGCAGGAGCAAGGATGGTGTTATATGTGCATTTATGATGTCACTGATCATGTTGAGTGACTCCACATGTTCATGACTGTGTGGTCACGGAACTCGAGTGTGTTTCCTCATTGTTCACAGATGTTTGCGTGGTTGTTGTGCACCACACAGTCATGCTGCTCATCTCATGAGTGCGGCACTGACGACTGTGTGAGGAGCAGGAGCCTCTGAAAACCTCCCAGCAACAAGAAGAAGATAGGTAACAGATAACGTTTGAACTCTCAGCAGGTACAGCCTGAGGGGGAGATGTCTGAGCCGGCCCCCATGCTCACGGTCAAGTGGATTCCCAAGAACATCACTGGCCTGGAGGACTCCAAATGAAAAGACTCCAGGTGAGCTTTATCCACCACAGTGGTCGGGTGCAGCTGTTATTGATTAGCTTGATTTTTTTGGCACATCAAGATCTGGACACAAAAGACAAAGGTGTTGAGAAAGTTCATAAGCACTAGAGGAAGAGACACGGGCGCGTTCTAATGGAGTAGCTACCAAACATGACACGTGAAAGGTGGGGTGCACCTTCACCACTGGAGCCGATCTGATTAGGATTAAGGATTTTCTCCGTGTTATTAGGTCGGTGAAGCAAGGAGACGACTTACAAGAATCAGTTTGCAACAGAAGGTCACAGGAGGACAATCAGACCGTATTTCTAGCAGTAATGTGAGGCAGAACAACCTGGGGATCTGCGCTGTTCACCCATTGGTGCTGAGCGTATTACATACATGTGCCGACATGATAGCTGATCCCGACTATCAGCTGTGAGCACAGTGTCTTTTGTCTGTGTTCAACCGTCTCTATTCGTTCTTTCTTCACAATAGAAACAATAGATTAATCAGGATCTCGTGTTTTAAGAACATTTTTACCTCACGAGAAGAGGACAGCATAAACAGTTGCATACTCTTTTCAAGTACTTAATTTGAATGTTTAATGTTCATTATTTCTTTCTTAAAATCAGGTGGGCCAGATTTGGGCCCCAGGCCTCACTTTGGCCAGCCCTGCTCTGTATCATTAAACACACAAAAAAGAAACACAACCAATTGACTGTGGAAATAAGTTGTCATTTTATTTTAGTTTTAATGGTTTAAAACACACTTCATTGCACTGTGTCTGCACTAAATTCCTGGGATTTTTAAGTCTACACCTCTAAGAAATGAATACTGAGGGAAGCTTTAACAGGCCGAATCAAAAATGAACCATCGGTGTCGTTCGAGTCACAGAAACACCAGCGTTGCACACTGGTCATTCAAACAGGCGTCAGTCAGTTCAGGAAATGTACTTGAAAACCATCAGAGGAGTGGAGGACCAGTGCAGTAACAGTGACACCGTGACAGAGGACACGATGCACATAGCAACCTGTGTGTGTGTGTGTGTGTGTGTGTGTGTGTGTGTGTGTGTGTGTGCGCGCGCGCGCGTGCGTGTGTGTGTGTGTGTTCAGCTGAAGACTCTGACATGGCTCCAGCAGAAGATGGAGGTGACTGACCAGGATGATTATTAAACTTCAGTCCCGTGTATTCAAGCATGCATTGTATCAAAGCTATACATTACTGAATGTTGAAAAGCAGAACAAATTGAATAAAAGCAGCACATACATGAAGAAATTCGAAGCATGTGTGAAGTTTTTGTACCACATCAACATTTGCAGATGACTACTTTTGACAGCTCACTGCCCAGCCAGCATTAGTACCGTTATGTACCTTGATAATGATTTACAAACCACTGGAAAGCACACATATATGTGAACATGTAACTTTAATTACTTTCTTTAATCTCAATGTTTCAACATCCAGGTTGAGTTGTAGACAGACGACTTTCACAGCACACTTGACTCCACAAGGCGCCAGAAGTGTGGCGCAGCCTGGTGGGATGGGGGATGAATGTCCCTGCACAGCGGAAGAATTTCTAGAGTCTCTACCTCTCCAGCATCCAAGTTCATTGTTGCACTTGATTGGGCGAGAGGTGGGGTTCACACTTGACGGGTGTATCAAGAAAGATCTGTTAAGAAAATTTAAAAATGTGAAAAAAGCACTTTTTTTTTAGAACAGCACTTTTCTGGATGTGGCTCCCTGGCGGCCAGTCAGGAGGAATAGCAGGTGATGGTCCGAGCTCGACGCGCTGGCTCCCTGCTGGCCTCACATCTCCTCCAGCAGCTCCTGGAGGGTGAAGTATGCCCAGACTTCTAGAGGTTGCGTTTCTTCTGCTGGGCCTGAAGCAGAGCTGCCTCCCTCTCCTGCAGGAACAGGTCTGACGTGTCCTCACCGGTAATCTCCTTGATTTGCACCAGGAAGTCTCTCAGGTGCTCCTCCAAGGCAGGAATGTTCTGGTTCAGACTGAACAATCCTGTCACAAACACTTGCAGCTGGACGTCTAGGAGATGCGGGAAGACCGTCTTCAGCAGGCTGGCGATGTAAACCTGGACATGCACCAGGTTGTTGGCTGGGATGGTGGCACTCAGGGTCACGTTCACCTTCCCCCTCTCTACCTGGGCCAGCATGTAGGCCAGGATGGTGGCGTGCATCGTCAGACCTGCGGTGTGCGATGTGTCCGTGACCACGGCGAGGATGTGCTGCAGGACCTCGAAAAAGTAGCTCTGATAGAAAATGTGGCTAACTACTTCCTCTGCTGCCACTTTCTGGAGGAGAGTGTAGAGGATTTGCAGACCTCTGTCTTCGATGGTCCTCTCTGTATGCCTGAAGGCCCAGATGATGGCGTGCAGGACCTGCTTGAAGTGTTCAGGGCTGAAGTACAGGAAAGCCGGGAAACACTGGGACACTGCTGCGTGGAGGAGGCTGAACACATGGACCCGGTGTTCCGGGAACTCCTCAAAGTTCTTGCCAATCATGTCCAATGTGCAGTAGAAGACGGCGTCAAAGATCCTGTTGATGTTGTTGGTCATGTGGACTCCCAGCTTGTTCACAATGACCTCCATGGTTCTGAGGACCTCAGGCTCTCGAGCAGCTGGGACGTTCTGCTTGTAGTCCAGCAGTACTGCGTCCAGAAGGGAGGGCATAATGTTCTCTGCTGCCATGTGAGGGTCCTGAGAGCAGCTGACCCAGCCTGAGATGAGCTGCAGAATGTCCCTCTTTACCGTGATCATACTGCGGATCAGAGGGTGCTTGGCCACCATCTCCCCATGGTTCTGGAAAGCCGAGGAGACGGTTTGACTCAGGCCCTTGTAGATGTTGAGCATGTTGAGGTACATCCGTCCCAGCTGGACCACAAACGGATGCCCGACAGCTCTGCAGGCACTGATATTGATCCTGAGGATGCTGCTCAGCTGACGCAGCGTCTCCTCCTCCGTCAGGATGTTCGTGTTCTTGGTGGCCTGCAGGATGATCCTGTCCCAGGCCTGGTTTGGCAGGACCAGGTACCGCTCCATCAGACGCACCTGTACGTCCTGGTCCTTCTGAGCCCTGATCATAAATCCAACAGCCTCAAAAAATGCGTAGACATGCTGTGGCTGCAGGTGACAGATGACGGTGCTGATGGTGTTGAGGATCTCATTGATGAAGGGGGCCTCCTCGCCCACCTGGACACGAACAAAATGGCCTGGACACTCCTTTGCTATTTTGAAAAATGTGTCACAGGCCATGTCCTGCACCCCATCGTGGGTCAGATGCATGAACTCCACCAGTTTAATGATGACAGCCTTAAGGAAGTTCCAGTGGTCCTTCATGAACTTGACGTACTGGCCCACAATGTACATGACATTGGAGGCGACGTTGAGCTGGTCCTTCCCGCTCTTCTGCTCATACAAGTTCAGGAGGCCACTGACGACTGTGTGCAGGACCCTGGTCTCGTCATCTTTCTTCATGACCCCGCTGATGGAGCCGATGGCCCAGCAGAGAACATTAAGGTTTCTCTGAGACCACTCGGCACCGTTCACCTGGTTGACGAGTCGGTGAATCATGACCTGTGCAGTGTCTGCACTGTCGAGTTGGGCCAGATTCACCAGCGTGTCCCTCATGGTCTTGTAGATGGTGGTGGCATCCGTTCCGTGCATTTGCTCCCTGACCACCTGACCGTGGTCATTTTCCACCACCAGCACATCTTCTGGTTTGGCCATGCAGCTCACCATCAGCACGCGTACCTGTGAGAGGACATCCTGGTAGAGCTTCTTACGCTCCTGTCTGCATGGCCGCTTCAGAGCGCTGGAGTTGGAGAAACGGTTTTCTTTGTATAACTCCAGAGCTACAAGATGGCTCCAGTAGTCCAGACAGATCTTGAAGATCTCTGTCTCCTCCACCGCTGACAGAAGCAGCATGTAGCTGTGGGCCTCCCTGAACATCTCGCCCAGGTTTGGCCTCTTCTCCAGCAGCTGACCGTGTCGTTTCAGGAAGGCGCTGAGAAAGAGGCAGAGATTATGGATGAAACTCTGCTCATCATCCTTGGCTTTGGCGTAGGCCACTTGAATGTTGGTGTTCAGGGGCAGAATCTTCTTAAGCTGGTCCGCCGTGAGCTTAAAAAGGAGGATAAACTGCTCCTCATACTTAGAGGCGCTCACTCCAGCAATCTCTGTCAAACATTTCAGTGCCACGTTTCGTAACATGGCAACATTGATGAACTCAACCAGGTTGCTGATGAGGTTGGAGTGAAAGATGGCGTGCAGTATCGCGTGCTGACGGCCCAGGTTCCAGGAAAGGAGACGGAGGAGGGTCTCCAGCGTTGAGCACACCAGGGGGGCATTCTGTGTGTTGCTGAGGACAAACAGGCACAGCTGGAGTATCTGAGGGAACTCAGCACTCAGACTGTCCTTCAGGTGCTTGGCCTTCTCTTGGGTCATCTGACCAGCAGAGAAGTCAAACACCTCCTCGCTCAGTAGCTTGAGGATTGTCATGTTGTTCTGACATAGACTTTCGCTGGTCCGACTTGCGCCCACAATGTCAGTGATGAAGGTGGGCCAGTGTTTGGGCCACTCCTGCTTCAGCACCTGCACCAGGATGAGGTTGAGCTTGGAGAGGAACACCCCCTCTCTCTTCATCCTAGCTGGATCGCAGGACGTCTTAATGACCAAGCACACAATAAACTTCTTGATGATCTCACACTGGTTCCTGTCCAGACTCTTCCAGCGGCTGGTGATGAACTTCTCCAGAATCTGGAGTGCATAGTACTTGGTCTCCAAGTACTTTGAGCGCTCCAGGATGACGTTGACCTGGGTCCAGGCATGTGGGTGGTCCACCAGGTTTGTTAACACTTCCTGGGCTACTTGTTGCAGGACTCCGGTGTGATGGTACATGGCATCGATGACGTTGTCCAGCAGGTTGATGTCAAAGTGCTGACTGAAGTCCAGCAGCTTTGTGAAGGGGTGCTGCTCCAGTGTTGCCATTGTGCTGCTTTTGAGGGTCTAGCAGTTAGCAGTTAGCACCAAACTGTGTTGATGTGTGGAACAGTTGTTGTTGAGACGGCGTAACTAGTGAACCCCGCGTGCTCCATTATATCCTGCTGACATGACAGGTGACTGTGATGTGTCACTTCAAGATGACTGAGATCACAGTGTGAGATGACTGAGATCACAGTGTAAGGTGACTGAGATCACAGTGTGAGATGACTGAGATCACAGTGTGAGATGACTGAGATCACAGTATAAGATGACTGAGATCACAGTGTGATATTAAATCCTGAGATCACAGTGTAAAATGACTGAGATCACAGTGTGAGTTCATCTGAATCTGAATTCCGAGCTCAGATCCTGCACACAGTTTCTTGAGAGTGGACTGTATGCACTCAATACTTGCAGGTTCTTGTGTTACGGTGCTGTGTTTATGGTTAACAATGCCGACGTTCTACACCCGCTCTCTTCAAGAGCTCCCCGAGATGAGATCTCTGATGTTCATCGGATTTGTAAAAAAAAAATCGACACCCGTCGCAGTAAAGTTGATTTGCGGTTTAAACTTTATTCCGCGACATATATACACAACTATGCAGGTAAGATAACATTTGTTTTCTGACCAGTTCATGCTAGCTAGCTATTAGCTAACGTCAAATATGGTCCTGCTGTCAACTAATCCTTTGGTTTTGTATGGCTGCTGATATAATCTTTAAACATGTCTTTAAGGTTTTGTTATATTTGGTTAGTGTTTCGATTGACTGCTCATATTGTAAGCCTCAATATGCCTGACACTCTTGAGTTGACGTAGCTGCTAACTGAGCTATTGAGCTGTCTTGCCATGTAACACTGACAAGATATCCTGTCATTCAGTGTCCAACAAAGAGAGGTCAGGACAGGTCAGCGTGAGAGCCTTGTGCTTCAGATCGATGAGAAAGAACCAGACGCCACACAGTTTAAGTGGAGGCAGGAGGAGGCTTGGTAACATTGTTCATGTCTCTTCTTTGGGTTGTGGTTCAGGCAATCATAAGCTAACTCATTCCCAGAGACCTACCCACCTGAATGCTTACATTTTCCCCTTCTTAACATACAAAATTTGATAGGAATTAATTTCATCTGAAGAATGGTGATCAGATAAAATAATGGTGACAAGTCTGTGGTGATCAGAAGCCAAACTGTTCAAGGTCAACACTGCACATTGATATCAAGCTGTGCAAGTGTTGATGTTCATGCTAACTTGAGTTTTTGGGGAGAAATGGTGTTCCAAAGCGTTCAGAGAGGGAGGGTTCATTTTAAGCTCTTGTTTAGTGAGCACTGTTCTCTTTGTGTTAATCCACTGGCTCTTGTCTCTGTGTGAGAGGACGTTTTAGAATTTTTATTTCTTTTTCCTTCTTAGATCAAACTCTGTGATTCAGCCCCTGTTGTGCAGAGAGAAATCCGGGAAACAGCAGACCGTGCCACAGTACTGTCTCTGAAAAATGAGCAGTGAGCTGTAAATATGTAAAAACAAAAACAAAAAAAAAGACTGACGTTGTTGATGTTCTCAAGCTCTGAGCTGTCAATTTATGTGTGTGTATTTAGATTAGATAGAACTTTAATCCATTTGTTGTTTACCACTGTGAATTAACAGTTAAAACCTTGAATCTTCAAGAACAAACAGACTTCTGAAATCATTTAATAGAACAATGTTGTTGGTTTGGAATAAGACAATCAGATCTGAAGACACTGATAAATGATTTGATATGCACATATATATACTTGGAGGGGGCTTCAATCTTAGAACAAGAATTCAGTCTTTTGAAATCATGAATATGTACACTATATAAATTCACTGAACCTTCAGTATATCAAACTATATATAAATTAGAGCATTGTAGTTTCTGTGTCGGTGCACAGGCTCAAAACACTCTGGAGTCAGATGAAGGTTCTGCTGCATTCACGTTGCAAGCTCATGTGACCAGGATCTCTTTCACTCAGGATGACAAAGCAGATGCTCGTTTCACCAACTATCCAGACTCTCACTTGACCCATTTCTTTACCAGGGCTTTGTTTTGGTAATTTGACAGCAGACATGCAACTGCTAAGCGTTCATTGATGTTGTAAGCACGAGACACCTGGGTGACACCGTCAACACGTCTGCTTTGCTCTGTCCTCCTGATTACCTGCTCCACTGTACGTGCACACGCAGTCTGGCCGGGGCCTGGGCCTCCCTCACCTGGTGTGCTGGCATCTGCTTCTTTTTTGACAGAAAAGGGGGACAGCAGTCACGAATGAGGAAGCCCTTGTCCACCATCACAGCCATGTCTTCTGTCAGCAATCAGCTCTGCCTGATTGTTTGAAGGTTTCTTTATCACTAATTGAACCAGCATACAGTTGGGAAATCAGTGGGACTGGACCATGTGGAGCGATGCCAGCCAAGGCTTTCATAGTGCAGTGGGATTTGTATGTCGAATACATCCGGCTTGGTGTTTGGCACCTCAGCTCTGTACACTCCAGGATCACCTGGGTGTCTGGAAACTGCCTGAATTCCTCAGGCAGGTAAGCTTGCACCTCTTCCTTTGTAAGTCAAATACAGACAGACCCCAATGCAGCGGCAAGGAAGCCTGTCCATGTTGCAATTATGGGGCTCACTGTTGACCGATGGACATTGAACCGATGTGCAAGGTCTCTCTTTCAAACCAGCTGACAGGAAGGTGAGGAAGAGAAAAAACTCATCAATGGGCTGGAGCGTTAGTCTCGTGCACGGGGGTACAGGTGTCTCCACCTCCTCGTTTCTCCTGGCAGCTGTTTTTGCTTGTGACACCCGGTCCATTTTGTAAAGTGAGGGCTCTACCAGGGACCAAGACACCATCAGGTGATCATAGCTGGAAAATCTGGTGTAAAAACGGATGTCCGCATCAGAGCCGGCAAACCGCTGGAGCCCAAACTCTCTGGATCCGCAGCTCCTCCTGAGCTCCTCGATTTCTTTAGACATGTCCTCCGCAGCAGATAAAGACATGTCAAGTGCAGCTGGCTCGGGTTTTAGCAGCAGTCATGGTCCATCGTGATATCGGTGTCATAGTTGGTCGCCGGGGTCTTCCTCACTCAGCCGCTCGGCTCTCTCCCACACTACGACGCTATGTTTCGACTGTGTATCCGTTCCACTCAAAAAGTGTCGGTACAGCCCCTTTTACAAGCCTCCTTTCACCACCTGGTCTAGCTGGCTCAATCAGACTTTCAAACACAAAGTGTCTGCTGCAAACCTTTGTGTGAGCGGTGATCGTGAAGTTTTCCTGCCGAATCTTAACGAGCCATTGGCTCCTCGGAGCAGGATCGGACGGAAAGCCGTGAAAGCTGAGCACACTGTCAAATTTAGAAGATGCCGTACAAAGTGGAACACAGCAGTGTTTGGAGTATCAACTCTCCTGTCTTTGGAAATGCGCGGTCCTGAAAACGTTCTTCCTAACACTCATGTTTAATCGATGGAGAATGGTTGTGAAAGGCTGTAAGAACTAGCGGACATGAATGAGTGGGATTGTATTAAACTGGAAATACAACACAGAGCCTGGTGCTTACAGTCCATTGGCCTCATAGTTTATCCTCCAGACACACAAAGCCCCACCACCACCTTCTTGGCCAAGGACCCTGATCGCCATAGTCACCAGCCCTGTACTTACAACATTGGTCCTCCAATAAGAAATGAGCTCATGGGGGAACCTATTTGCTGACCCCCTTGTTTTCATGTGTGATGTGTGTCAGATGGAAGAGCACCTCAACAATTTGTAGACAACGGTGGTCAAACACATTTGAAACGAGTCGAATGAAAGGCAGAATCTGACCTTTAATTTGTACTTTATTTGCAGGCAAGTTGGAATCACAGCATCACAAAGCTCGTCGGCTGAAACTGCTAACGACGTTTGAGATGTGTTGAAACAGAACTTTTAACACACCACGTGAGCCTGTGTGAAGCAAAGCACCAGTCAGACTTGACCAGACAGCAGGACAGTTTCTGTCTTCCAGTAGCAATAAGCCGCACAAGCACAATTTACTGTAAAGGAGGTGGGTGATTTAAATGAATACTTCATCCAAAACATGCATTTTGCCTTCAGGTACTAACAAACAGGCGTGGAGTTCGCAGAGACCCACCTCCATGACTGCTTTATAACCCCAGAGTGCAGAAAGAGATGGTCATGTATGGTGACTGATGGCTAACAGCAACGAAACAAGAGAAAAATGTCCAACTTCATTCATAAACTCGTACGCACAACATGTGTGTGTGAGTCGAACCCTTTCAGCTGCACAACATCAATTTAGAGTATCAATCAGCCTCGTCCCCTCTTGATGTCTTTGGACTGTGGGAGGAAGCTGGAGTACCAGAGAGAACCCAGCAGGAACAGGGAGAACATGGAGACTCCACACAGAAAGATCGCCGGGACTTGAGCCCGGAACCTTCTTGCTGTGAGGCGATGGTGCTATCCACTACACCACCATGCTGCCATGTGTTCGATCCAGCTGGACGCTCCGTCATACGTGCACGGCGACTCCGCACTTCCTGTCGTGTATGACTAGGAAGGAGCGCGAACAGGTCTGGTGGAGCGCGCCAGGCGGTTGCGCCATGCACAGCAGTGGACAAACGCCACACTGGAAGTTTTAAGGTTTGGTTTTGGCTCAAATCAAACTTTGTGGATTATCGGACAAACAGCTGGATAAAGAAGACGTGGATCGAACCAAAGATTTCAGACGCTCTCATATTTTTGAGCAGCTGCTGCAGTTGTTAGTACTTGAAAGGGAAAACACACTTTTGGGTAAAGTATTACTTTAAGCATTTGTTCTTTAGGTCACAAACCAGATTCACAAGCAGTTAATTTGGGACAAATGACACGTCCCCACTGCCGAACTGATAATTTTTGATGGGAAGGGTTTCCCTTTTTTTTCTCTCTTTTTTTTAAACTCCAAAACTAAACGAGTCTCATCCCACTACAGACTCCTGCACCTCAGGTCCAGAATTGTGTCTGGTCCCCTCAGTCCAGAAGGGACCCCCATTTTGGGTCTGGCTCTGCTGGAGGACAGCTTGCTGGTAGACAGGGGGTTTTGGAGGCCGGTCGATGCTGTGGCCTCGTGCAGTCAGATCCGGGAAACAGTGGACGCACACACAGGTCTCTGTAGGGCTGGAGTCCTCGGACGGCTCACGGTTGGTGGGACGACTCCTCATATCTATAGTGACATTTTAACACAGACACAAGAACATTTCCAGCAAAATGATTCAAAAATTCCTTTTCCGTCTCTTCAAAAAGAGGACAAGCACCTAATAAACCAAGTGCACCTTTTGGGTGAAGTGTCACTCGACAGGAACATGTAGCACCTGGAAGTAGCGGCTATGTAGGTAGATTGTTTATTTCAGTGAATCAACCATCACTAGACCAGCTAGGGGCCTGAGTTAGTATCCACACTAACCTCCGGGGCCACACTCCTGCTGACCAACCATCTGGACAATAGTAGCCTGGGCGTGGGTGACTGGTTTAGGTCCTGGTTTGGAGATTCTAGCTCGGCTCTCTCTCAGGAAAACTGCCAAGGCGAGAGACAAGCTAGAGAGCAGCAGCACCATGCACAGCGCCAGGAGGGAGTAGATGAGGGCCGTGGAGTCCTCAAGGGTCTTTGGTACTGGGAGCAATCTGGAATTTGGGATGTGTGAGGTAGCTTTCATCAGGAACTTTTTAGTGGTGGCAGGAGGAGTTGGAGCTGAAGGGCAAGAAAAGAAGATCCCTGTGAAAGTGTCTCCAAATAAAAAAGATGAAAGTACGCAGACCAGGAATGTGTTTGCTTCATGTTCCCCGAACCTCTGGGACACCAGGGAGGTTAACCTCCGGCTAGCGCTGATTATCCAGGGTAATAGATGGCGTCTGAGCTCCAGGAATTGTTCCAAAATGTTGTCCACTGCACAACAGAACAATGTCTTGAAACAATGACAAGTGTGTAACCTGGCGAGTGGCACCAGTACTCACGCTGGCAGTGTTGGGAGCATTCAGCAGGGTGTCTGCCACAAATGTCAGCACAGCTCACACAGTCCCTCAGAAGCAGGTCATAGTAGTGGCCAGGAGTCCTTTTACAGAGTGCAGACACTAACAGACGACACCCAGAGAGCAGGAGAGACACTTCCTGTAAACATCATTCAGTTGTGTGTGTGTGTGTGTGTGTGTGTGTGTGTGTGTGTGTGTGTGTGTGTTCTCACCACAATCAGCAGGACATCTGCTGGTAACCTGTAGCTCTGGGCACAGCACATTACAGTGCAGACAGCTCCGGACCAACGTATCCCAGTACAGACCCGCGGGGCACTTTCCACCCATGAGTCCTCACACACACACACACACACACACACACATTGATATATTAGGAGAAGGGTAGAGGAAAGCAGTGGTAAGACAAACTACTGTAAAAACTCTTCTTCTCCGATCAGGATCACTCCACACAACTGCTCAAATCCATGTAAAGGTGCGTAGCATGAGGGCTGACACACGCTGGGTCTTAATGGTAGCACTGAGTGTGACCAGCTGGAGCATTCAGTTTAACCTCCTCATTCATGCCGGCTCATGGAAGCCCGACCTGAAACGTGCTGGAGGATGTATTGTTACCGGGTTCCTCTACTGTGGAACCAGCATCTCTCCATGGGTCAGAGAGACAGACACTCTGACTACTTTTAAGTCCAGGCTTAAGACCTTCCTCTATGACAGAGCCTTCAGTCAGGACTGGTTCAGGTAGCTCTGAACCATTGATAGCTATGCTGCTACAGGCTTAGACTGCTGGGGGACACATCAGGTTACATGGAGCCCTTCCCTCCCCTCCTCTCCTCTCCTCTCCTCTCCTCTCCTCTCCCCCTCTCTCCTCCTCTCCTCCCTGCACATTTTTGGAACTGTCACTACCATTACTTGTTGCACTTTGTAGTTTGGCCTTGGTGTCTCGCAGTCTCTCTGTGTTTCCACAGATCCACCAGAGCCCCAACCGCCGCCTGCATCGCCCCCCCCCCCCTTATTCCCTACTGTTACACTGGCCTGCGCTCCCCTCCCATGAACCAGTCTGCCATCCAGTCCCCCATCAAGCTGGCTTGCTCTCCCTGCCTCCCCTTCCAGAAGCTTCCTTCTTCAACTGTTTCTAACATTTCCATGTTTCCTCCATTCTGTGTTATAAACTGTTTTCTTGTCTGTACCAACATCTCCTGCACGTCTGTCCCTCCTGGTGAGGGATCCTCCTCCCCTCCTCACCCTGAGGTTTCTCAGATTTTTCCCTGTTAAAGGTTTTCTATGGAGTTTTTCCTCAGTCGATGTGAGGCTCTGAGGGCAGAGGATGTTGTTATGATGCCATGAAGCCTGGAGACAAACTGTTTGTGAAAACGGGCTCTGCAAATAAAATTGCCTTGCCTTGCCTTGTTGTCATGTAGATACAGAGCAGTGTGGCGTCACGCGCCGCGCTGGGGGCTCTGTCCAAATCTGCTAGCAACCTCGTCGGAAGCACCAGCACGAACCTGACATACCTGTTGTTGATGGTTTGTGTGTTTTTTAAAGTCAAGTCCAAGTGTTTGTGGATTACTGATCCTACAGCTGGATGAAGAAGACCTGGATTACACCGGACGATGACCTGGAGAGTTTGGAAACTGATGCCTTTGGGAGGTTTCAGTGCCGTTAGCCGTCAGTCTCCATTCATTTCCAGCTAATACGTGGCTGGCAGAGAACTTACTCATATCTGTGTGAGCTCAAGGCATGAAGTTGTGAGTTATTTAGAGGCAAAAAACCCCAACCTACATTTGAGGTGAATCGTGGCTTTAAGTGGCACAGGCTTGTCTTTAATATGGTAGCTTTTGAAAAGCAAAACAAATGTGTTTCCGTTGTGATTTTTGCTCTTCAAACCCTGCAAAGCCGATGGTGGTGCAGGAGGTGCAGCGAGTCCAACAGCCGGCCCCTCACAAACCATCGTGTTGAGCAGAGGCAAATCCTCTTCACTCCGCTGAACACTGAGTCAGCCGACTGTGACAGACACACATCTAGAACTCCTCCGCCCTCCACCGCCTTCACACACACACATTTGTAAGCTTGATGTATTCTAGAGTTTGTCCCTCTTGTCTTACTCACAGTTCTGCTCAAGCTGCTATCAACAGTCATGATGCTGTGCTGTTAGCTCAGTTATACCAAAGTGACAACTGGGAGGTTAGAGTTCGTAGGTCTGCCTGATCAACACAGCACGGGAAAACCAATCAGTGGTTCGTGTGTGTGTGTGGGTGTGTGTGGTATGACTGACACCACTTTTGGTGAAACAAACCAAATGTGCTGTCGCTTAACTGAGAACACGAAAGCTGAAATGTTTCTAACTGGTTTTTTATCTCAGGTCAGTGGTTGAGGTTGGAGAACCTCTCCAAGAAACGAGCTCCCCTCACTGACCTCAGCGAACTGCGACATCAAAGTGACAGAAAGGCTCAGTTCTATCGACACCGAGTGAGAGCGATGGCAGCAGGACGGAGTCCCACCTGGACACACATGATGAGCACAGACACGAGAACACAACGCTGAGCTGGCTTGAAGATCTCTTACCTGGTGGGTGAAGGTGGGGAGGGAGAACGGCTGGTGTGAAGATGAGCCTGAGACGGGCCAGTACTTCAACTGGGACGCTCATTTGGGTATGAAATTGCTGCCTGGTCTGGGACTTCCCCCTGTGTATCACACACACACACACACACACACACACACACACACACACACACACACACACTGAGGATAGACCAATACGCAATGTTTATACCTCTTCTTTAATCTAAAGACTGGATCTCTGTGAGTGTTTCGGTGAAGCTAACGAGAGCGCTTCCAGGTGGACACTCGCTCACAGAAGCGGCAGGTGGCAGGGAACCGGAAGGCTAAACATACGTGGCCGGCTCTTTCTGCGCTCCAGAGTCACAAAGAAGTGATGCAGGAGGGAAAACCCTCCACGTGAACTCATTCCACCCATTTGAAAGTACTTGAAAGAGAAAGTACACTTTCCTGGGTGAAGTATCTCTCTACACGATGTTGGATTTGTAGAAGGTTTTAGTAGAAGCGGCAACGCCTGCGGATGCTGAAAGGTTAATTCAGATTCTGAATTTGTGGTTTCTGTAAAATGGACGTGACAACAACAAGCTCCATCTGAAGGGCTCACACTCTGGTTGGAGTGCCTGCTTATTCTGGTCTTACACACTTTTTACAGTGCTTTTTATGTGACCTGTTTCTTTTTTTGCTCGCTTAAAGTTTTCCCTCAGACGGAGCCCCTGAGTGTGTGTGCGGTTCTCGCAGGTGGAGATGAGAGTAAACCTCAGCGTCAGTGTGAGAGTTCACCCTCGGCTGAGCAGCACATGGGAGTTCAGGGTTTCATCTCGGTTCTCAGGCCTGTGCTCGGACCTCGGTGCCGTCAACACGAAGTCATCAAGCCTGTGAAACCTGAGCCAGCAAACGAGAGACAGAAGATTGGAACTGGAGTGTTGAAGAACATTGAAATAAAAACAATGAACACTTTGTAAACATGATTTTGCCCCCTCTCTGTTCCAGCCAGGTTTTTGGTATAATTTTATTGCTGAGATTATTCTTCCCCTACAAACCTCCCTTAAACACGGATGCACTGGGTGTCAGAGGGGGAGGGAGGGCACGTCTCGTCACTCAGAGGAAATTCCTCACTCAATGAATACTTCTGAGTTCAGTAATAAAGGAAGTAAAGGAGGCTAATCAGGATGGAACCAAAAGTCTCACTGCAGTGAGAGGGTGACGTTTCAGATTTTGTCAAGAGGAACATGAGGGATCAGAAGCAGCCTGAGAAGAACTCAGACTGAAGTGCCCATCTGTGCAGCTGGTGGGGGGGGGCAGGAAAGAAGGTGGTGGGGAGACCCGAGGTGTTATTTTTTTTGTGGTTCTGCTTTGAGACACTCAGCCTGTCCTCTGGCAGCGGGACCCATCCAAGACGTGCAGCCGTGGGTGATGAATTCTGCCCTGCAAGAAATGAGACAGAGCAGAGCTGTGACGTCGGCGGGTCTGCCAGAGGCTCTGGTGGCGCGCCAGATAAGTTTCAGGTTCTTTTCTAAAAGATAAAGCTGGTTATCAGTCAGCCAACAGCTCCTGATGCAAATGTGTCGAGAGCAAAGATTCAGAACAAAAGCCACGAATTACAGAAGAGGAAGCAGACAGAAAGATGACGCTCCTCCTGTTGAGTCACTGTCACGGTGCTTCCAACCCGCGCTACCGTTCTACTGCCACTTCCTCCACCTTCACCTCACCAAGACGTCATTCTTCTCTGAATTTAAATCCCCAAAAATTCTCCGTATTTTTTAATTGACCCCTTTGACCCGCGGTGACCTCTGGTTTAGGTCGATGTGAGACGCTTCCTAAACACATCTTTGAAGAAGTGACTTGATGCCAGCCACGCTTTTTGGAAGCATGTTGTCTCTTTGAAAGGTATTTTAATGTTGGATCAGAAATACTAAATTACTAATAAAGTGACTTTTAAGGCACTCTGTAATAAAATGGGAACCCTGGGACATGAAAACTAAAAAAGAAGGGATCAGTACATACAGAAGCTGGATTTTCTCGCAGTTTGCTCCAAGTTCTGAGGACAGGACGGGAAAGAACAGATCTATGGCGTTGAAAATGAACTGCAACTGTAAGGAATGGACGGCCGTGGCGGTGGCGACGGACGGGAGCGCTGCACTGAGTATTTGCATTGCTGCTCACTTCATCAACACTCCAGATTAAGGAACTGAATGCCACACTGATCAATAACCAAAAAGAGGAAGGAAATTCTATATCTGAATATTTGCAAACCTGTATTTATAGAAAATATACATGACCACCAACAACAGAATTTAAAACTCAGTCTCTCATTCAGAGCTTCTTGCTCACGACGGTGGGTCTGATGAAGGTCTGGTACGGAGGAGTGCAGGAGCCCTTTGGTGAATCTGAGATAAGAACTAAGCTGAGGCGGCGTCAGGTTGTGCTGCTCGCCGTCAGGGCTCCGCCATGCTTCAACTGGCTCTCGCACTTCCTTTTCTGGTTAATCACCTGGAGGTTCGGCCCTCCTGCGCACCTGGCTCTGCTGCCAGCTGCAGCTCCTCCTCCTCATCGCACGACCTTTAAGTACTCCACACTTTCATTCATTCATCGCCATCCTGAAACCACATCTGGTAACATCAGCGGCTTCAGTTTGGATTTACGCCACATCGCGTTGGTGCCTATTTAGCATTCCAAGTCTGCCTACATTCCATCTCCCTCTGCCCCCCCCCCCCACACACAAACGACCATCATACACACACCTGAATCCAATACACTCCAAAACCCAGCACCCCAGGCTTTGTTCTTGCATCTTTTGTGTAGTTCTACTGATTTAGGGGCTCATAAAGAGCGTGACTCCAGGGGCAGCATGGCCCCAGTCTCCCCTGCGACGTAATGCACAGTCAAGTCCAATTCTTCTTCTTCTTCTTTACGAAGAAGCATCAGTGGAGGTGTTAATCAGCTTGGTGTCAGTGTGTCACCTCAGCGAAGGGGAACTGGTTACAGTACCAGAGTGGAACCAGCAGATGGAGACAGACCCCAGGGCTTAAACACCATCTGGCCTCCATCAGCTGAAGCTCCCAGCCATTCCACTTCAGAATAAACTCTCTATCCCTCGGACCTCTCAGGTCCCCCATGACAGCTAATCCCCCTCAGTGGTCCCGGTCCTGATACTGCAGCTGGGCCCACGTCTAGGACTCTGGTGAGAAGAAGGACGAGTCACAGCTGAAGGACTTGGTCTGACTGTGGGACACAGAGGCTAGTGATGTTAGCATTAGCATGCATCATCATCAGGCGGTGCATCTCAGACATCAGAGGAACAGATGAGATCTTTGTATTCGTGGGTGTTTCCCCTCTTTGTCAAAGACATGTTGTGAAGGGTTGACACACACTTTTGTTGAATTAAGCATCCTATAAAGTCCTATTTTGCTAACTGCCTCAGGACCACGAGGAGTTTGCTGTTCTGAGAGTTTCGTCCTTGGGCTTCCTTGTTTTTCTGCGGTGTATTTTTGGTTTACTGGTGCCGACATATTTTGAAACTCACTTCATTGCTGTCTGGTTTGCTTCATAGCTCCTGTCTGTTTGTTTCCCGCCCTTTCAGAGCCCCTCACCTGTGTGCTGTTGGTTAATCAGAGCTCGTCAGGCTCCTCCTCTCCGCCCGGGTCATTTAGAGAGTTTTGTTGATTGCCACCTGCTCATCTGTGCAGGAAAGGAACAAAAGCATGTAGCTATCATTTTAGTTCGTAACAGCAGAAAACAGTTCATCTCTGATGCAGTGGAAAAGAGAACTTCCTCTGCATGTTAAAAAAAGAGATTAATTGTTGGTACCCCGGCCACCGTCATGTGGTTTTCTTACGTATGATGAAGGTGGCGCTCAGAGAAGTCGCCCACAAAAGTGGCACAGAGGGTGAAGTCAGGTGATAGCAGGGACAGCTGCATGGATGCTGATCGCTTCGTGGCTGTTTTCATTGGATGTCCTCACTCCACCTGAACTACACCGCTGTCTCCTGATTGTCTGGACTTAAATGCAGATTTGAAGCCTGACACAACGGCTCCCCCATCGGCAGCCTTGCAAGGTAACGGTGTGATGGGGATGAACAAGAGTTTTTCTGAGTTATACCAAGTTGTTCTGGCCTAAATTGCCCAGAAGCGTTTGTCAGAGTTACTGACAGGCAGGTGGACGTAGAGCAGACGAATCTGATGCTGCCAGTGAGGAGTCGAGAGTTTTTATCCTTCAATATTCACTTAACAGTCTCACCATTATTGGTCCGCTGGATGAATCCCTAACTCTCAGATTAAGTTTTGACATCTGAAAATCAATCGTTTAATTTCACTGTTTAAAAAGCAATTTGAGCAGAATCTTCCACCCCGGAGTGAAAGTGGTTGCCTGTTGAGTCGAGCAAATAATAAAATAATCTGTCTGTAACATGGAGCTTTTAACAGCCTGCAGTTTTAGTCTTTTGCTTCACGGAACAAAGTTTCTTGGAATTGAACATGTGTTTCTTTATGTAGTGATTTTTTTTTAATCTTTTTTTTTTTTTTTTTAATTAAAGCAAAAAGAAGCTCAAAAAACAATACTGTGCCCTGACGCTATAAGAGCTGCTCTGCACTGCAGAGCTTGTAGCAGCTAACAAGTTAGATACTAGTTAGTCTGGTTGACAGGAACAACATTGCAGGTCACTAGCTTGTCACTGGGTGATTATTTCAGATGGCTCCCTCTGCCATTCTCCCTTGCTAGCTAGTAGCATTAGCTACTGACGGCAGTGAACACATCCAACTGAATGCTAATGCACGAGCTAACGTATCACATGAAATGCTGCTCATGTCAGTGTTCTAGTTCTGATTTCTGGTCTAAGAGAATGAACATGCATATGAAAAAGGGACGCCCACACCGATCAGCTCTCTGAGCCGTGGGAGGAGAAGTGAACAGGCTGGTTTCTCTCAAAGTTTCATCCAGAACATCCTGACGCCCTCAGAACAGCAACCTTGATGATTCTGTGTTTTAATTTGAAGAAGAACCGTGAGGTCTGTGAAAGCCTCGTGCAGCCACGTCGTGTTGGCTATATATATCTCTGGGACCTTCAGGGTCACTGTGTTCGATGCTCCATCGTCCTGCTCAGAACAAGTACCTCTTACTGTCTCTTTTTATTGGGTGGCATGAATTTTTCAGTGTTAATTCCCACTTTAACTCCCAACTTTTCTAACTTTTCAAACCATTTTTCAAGTGGTTGGAGTTATGTTCTGGTTATTGAAAGTGTCATTCAGAGGCTGGATATTTGTGATGCGTTTGCTGACATTTTCTTATATATCAAGACTCGATTCTCCTAAAACTCCATTAACTTTTCTAAAGGTGAACTCTGCGGTTTGTGCGTTTCATCCTCCGTCCTCTGACCTGCCAGCACCACGGTGAGACACCCCCGAGCACGACACTCATTACCAGCTACATGACTTGCTCTCCCACTGGAGGTAAGTGAGTATTCTGCTGCAGCAGAGTGACACAACGCCGCCAATCATGAGTCATACGGAGGCGACTCAGGCAAGAGAGAAAATGAGAGCTGATATCTGAGAATATTGGTGCAAGTAGGCAGATTTGTGTGGAAGATATTCGTCTGCCTTACCTTCGTCTCACCAAATGTCAGAGCTCGCCTGAATTCGGAGTCAAGTCCCACTCTTGAAATTGTTAGTTTAGACCCACATACTTTTACCATCAGTTTGCCAGGGCGTCAGGCCAGGATGTGTGGAGTTTAGCTCCAAGACTGATTTTTAAAATGTCGAGAGAACCTGCAATTTGCATATGAATTCACAGTAACTTGGCTCCTTTTTTACTTCACCTAAAAAAAAAAAAAAGTATTTTGCCTTTCAAGCATTCTCACAAAGATGTTTTTCCCTCCCGCATCACGGCTTTGTGACTCTGGAATGCAGCAAGAGCCAGCCACCTGTATTTAGCGTGGAGCTAACGGAGACGGATAGCAATAACCAATAACAGTCCACAGGTGTCTGTTCAGAAACTCTCCCAGTTGTAATCCACATCTCTTTAATCCAGCCGTATGCTCTAAAATCGATCAGAAATTAAAAACCAACAAACTGAATCCCATCTGGTTACCGTGGTGCAGCGCGAGCGGCGAGCACGTTCAGGAGAACCACCTCACTTATGCTTGTTCATAGCAGCGCAGCATATGGCGGGAGAAGGAAGCGTTAGAAACCTGGATCACCTGACACAACTTGTTGATGATCAGAGGTTGGTAGAGAGGGTCACTGTTAGCATCAAGCTAATCTCATGGCTGGCTCTTTCTGCATTCTGGAGTCACAAAGAAGGGATGCAGGAGGGCAGATGTCCTTGTGAGTGCAAGACACCTATTTGTGTGTACTTCAGAGTACTGCTTTAAGCCTGGCCCAGTGCGTAGTATGCAGGTGAGGATGAGGAAGATGATGTCATCAGACTGGCTGTAACTGCGTGTGTTTGAGCTCCAGTTGATGAAGAGCTTCTGCTGCGACTCCTTCCATCTTTTTGCTTCCTGGCTGCTGTGAGAGGTAAAGAGGGCTCGCTTAGACGGGCTGCAGTGTCAGCTTGGTGCTGAGACGGGTCTGGAGGCCGCAAGGTTACCAAGCAGCCTGTCATAATAAGTGTTGGTCCAGAGACTCCCTCCAAGGCTCCAGCTTCTCTTCTGCCTGTCTGGTTGGTGGAGGGGAGGGTGAGGCTCGCGAGGGGAGAGAGAGTGTGGAGCTTGTTCTTTTTGGATCAGTCCAAAAGAGGAGGAAGAGCAACAGCTCTTAAGAAGCTTTTCAGTGAATATTAAGCCTGTTGACACTTAGTTATTCTCATTTCTGATAATCTGATAAATCTTAAATGTTTGCCACAGAGTTTATTTTTGACAATAATTCAATCTCCATTGGCTTCAGGTGAAGGGAACCCATGACGGGGCTAAAAATACGGCACCTCCCGAGTGCTGAATCCTACACCACTGGTACAGAGTTTACCGACTCCTATCGTTCCCTGCAGGATCAGTACTTGGAGGAGAAAACACTCACATTCCACTCGCCACAACACATCGTACGTGCAGCTACAGCCATGCACGCTAGTCCACACAGCACAAACAGACACACAGGGTTGAGCATGAGAGCAGGAACTTCCTGCATTTTAATGCAGAGAAAAGCTCTGTCTTTTACAATCAATGATCATATTATATTTGATGCAACAGTAAAGATTCACAAATATACATCTGGCACGAGGGCACACAAACAGAAGCTATGTGTAGCTGGGGAATGGTAGTGAAAGTGATGCACAGCAGGTCTCTGCAGTGGTTTGGTTACCAACGTCTGTACAGTGCAGCACAAGGCCTTTGGTTGTTTGGCTTCTGGGAGAGAAAGGTTAGTGTGTCACTTGCTGTACACAGATTTGTGTGCGTGTGTTCAGTTCCAAGGCACATAAATAGATCAAATGAACTGCACAGAAAAATACGTATCCATGGTTGTACAATGGCTGAAACAAGCGTGACCAGCTCCCCTTCCAGTCCGATGTGCCGTGTGAGGGTCCCGCAGAACGAGATGTGAAACCTCTCCATGCAATCATAGGAGGACACTGTAAATACATGGAGTAGATAAATACCAGTGCATCCGTAGGAGTGCACCTTCTAGCCCTTCGCAAATGAACGAAAACAAAATAACAGAGCGCAAGAAGGCAGACGTGTCCCTGCCTCTGCCTCTGACCTGTACACTGTACAGCGGCAGGAACCTGCCGGACACCCAGACGAATATCCCTCCGCTCACAAGCCAGAAAACACCCATCCCAGGCCCACGCCACCCCATGTGGTTAACCACAGAGAAACATGCTTTCACGTAATGACCTCATTGTTTACACAGTGGTAAAGGATGCAGTGACGTGCGACTACAGGCAACCCCACGTGTGTTGATTTTTTTTACTCCACATTTTACGTGAGTTTTCACACAACCGTCCTGTGAGCATCTATTCAGCACCAGAACGCTCCATTTAGCACGTGAAGTCCATCACCTTTGTCCGACCAGCCGACAGCGACGGCTGACTGTTTTTCCCAGAATGCTTCACTTCATCTCAGTTCAGTCTGGGTGTAAAATGTGTGTCAACCTGTGTTATTCTTCACCATCCTGTGCAGCTATGAGCGAGCGAGGAGGAAGGGGAGGAGCTAAAGCACGTAGAATGGAGCAGAAGCAGGTTTTCAACTGTGGCTCATACGTTCAGCACAAATGAAGGAAAATGTTACGGACAATGATGTTGTATTGTTGGACCGTACGAATCATGGCGATGCAGAAGTGCTCTCAACCTGTGTTCTCTGTATTGGCCAGCAGGGGGCGGCTGAGAACAATTCCTCTACTTCCATCTTGACTTATGACCTCACTTTCCCCAATGGGGTTACGTATCAATATATACTTTCACATCTTCCTCCGTTTACTTTGGGACTCAGTTGGAGTAAAATGGTCTCAGGGTGTGGCTACCTTTTAATTGACACGTCAGAATCATGGCGACCTGTCAGGGTCTCGGTCAGATCCACCGCCTCACCCAAGGAAAATCAATTTTGGTTGCAAAACTGAAAATGTCAAACTTGAGGCTTCAAAAACTGCTAGCTGATGTCACGCCGGTTACATCCACCACTTTAGAGTCCATGATGGTGTCACGCGAATCATCTCCAGGTCAGCATGAACGCAGTCACTTTGTATTTAAAAATGGAAAATAAAAAAACCTACACACAAACATGGGTGTTGACCCTTGAGTTGGGGTTGGGCTGACCCTGCTGACCATGGCAGCTGGCGTCAGAGAGTGTGTGTGTGTGTGTGTGTGTGTGTTTTGTGGTACAATCATTCATCTGCATCTCTCATGATGGCGCTGATGGATTCTGACTTGATCAGCATGGTGGTCAGTCTGACACTGCTGCAGGTGTCAGACGACCTTCTGACAACAAGGACGTGGGACTGTCAGTGGCTTCATAGCTCCACAGGTAAGGTATGAATCACACACTTGCTAATGTTTCACCACCATCATAAGGTCTCCACTGGCTCGTTGACCAGCAACCTAATTCCAAAATACAGAGGAGGACGTCAGTTTACATGATGTCACACATTGCTGTTGCTGCGCTTTGGGACACGAGCGCTTTCAGCTCCACCCTAATTTACTGGTACTGCAGTGTAAATGCTGTGCATGTACATGATGATAGAATGAGCATCATATTCTCCTGTCATCGCTCACATTTTTTATGCATATTTATTCAAACACAAAGTGAGAGTGAAAGAAGGCCATGAAGACACTTCTGACACTGGACTCCTCCTCAGCACGGTCACGGACAGCAGTTGGGACAGAGGAGAGCAGTGGAGCGAACGGAGGCAGCAGCCACTTTTGTCTCTTCAGAAGTTCAAATCCAACTAACTCTGGGTTCTTGGCTCTGACAGTCGTGCATCTGAACAAACAGGTTTTGGGCTTTTGAGAGGGACAATGAGGCGTTTTCCTGGGCGTAATGATGCCCTCCTGTTGCAGGTCCCTGGTCATACGCTGAACTACTAGACAAACTAAACATCCACTAAAAGTCTGTGACAAAACGAAACCACGCGTGTCAAACTTAGTTGTGAGGTAATTTG
Organism: Aulostomus chinensis; assembly: GCF_037954235.1. Lineage (NCBI taxonomy): Eukaryota > Metazoa > Chordata > Actinopteri > Syngnathiformes > Aulostomidae > Aulostomus > Aulostomus chinensis. The sequence continues at coordinate 5,359,901 of NC_141342.1, forward strand.
CATGTGCAAAAACGTGTACGACTACATAGAGTACATGCTGTTGAAGATACGTGAGGATGCGATGTTCTGGTAGCAGAGGAGTTCAGATACAACCAAAGTCAGTTGTTTTGTTATCATCTTAACTTTTGAACCAAATTTCACGACAATCCATCCCAGAATTGTTGAGAGATTTCAATCTGGAGCCAAGTAGTGAAGCGGCCTGCTTAACGACAAGGCAACATCTCCTGCCTCAGACCAGCGTTTGGTGTGCGTGGTTACGTTCACGGCGTGTTTCCCAGACAACGACGGAAACGATTCATACGAGATGAGACGTATTTCCACATTTAGGTGTGTGGAAAACCTTCCTGCGCCTCACAGATGCTTCAGGGAAAACAAAATCCTGTTACCAGCTCACTGGCAGCCTGTTAGCTCGTTTTAGCTAGCACAGCATCCACAGTCTCTCTGAACGTCGTGGTTAAAGGGACATTTCTCTCAACTTACTTGATTTTTAGTCCCACCTTTACCGAGAACATTCTGGGAACAAATTAAAACCTTACCAGTTGCTTCTTGGCTAATTATTCAGTGCGTGCATGGATGCAGATCAGATAAATAGCATGATTTATAGATTTGATGTGTAACATGAACAATGAACTGGTATATGCTGAAGGGTTTCCATGGCAACCAGCAGCACTGACTCACCTTGCAGTGTTCCTGAATGTCAACTAATTTATGTTGCTTCATGACAACTGACTGTTGAAGCATTAAAAACTTTAGCAGACTTGATGTGCTTGCTGTCTAGCTTGTGACTGCAATTAGAACAATACCTCGAGCATCAAGTACAAAGACTTTTTTTTTTGCCACAGTCGTCTTGGTGCCTTCGTCCTACTTTCATATCCTCACAGCCTTCAGACGTCTGGAGGAGATTTTGGAAAGTCATATTTTTGGATTTTAAAAGTCTGAAATGAGTGAGACCTTTCAAGGTTTCTCACACAGTCGCGCACCTTTGTCTCTCTCCCTCCTGCATTGATCTACTGGAACATAGCCAGCATCATGTTTGAGTCGACGTGATACAAAAGGACGCTTCCTGCTGTCTCCTTGCTCTTTGACAACACACCTTTTCTTGCCTTCTGTGTAATTTAAGCATTTCTGCAAGCACACAGTGGCTGTGGCTGAAACTGGTGACCACATTTCATCATATCGTCTTCCATCTTTGAAACACAACACTTAACAAGAGAAATGAACACGAGACAATGGCGCTGCTGGTACAGGCAGTTAAACATCCTCACCCCAGAAGGACAAATAACCCCAACAGCAAACATGACCATCAAGCTTTCAAAGAACTCGTACATGGACTCATTGACATCAGAGTACAGCCAGGCAGTCTTGTCAGGGGGCAGGTTGGGGTGGCAGTCGGTTCCCTGGACACTGGACTTTGCTGCCAGAGACAGATTTTTTTGTTTGTTTTGTTTTGCAAAATTAGGAGAGACCAACTTGTCAGGCTTAACATAAAGTGTTGGACCAATCAGTGTCCTCTGAGGACTTGGGGGATAAAGTCTAAGCCCACTTTAATCAACAGCGTACCTTTGTACTTTTTTGTTCAGACATACAGCAAAACACAAGTCTGTTTTCAACGCTATCGAAGGCTTTTCTTTATAGGAACAATATTTTCACTTTTCTTCAGACTGACTTCAGCTGCTGCATCAGTTTCTGTATCTGACTGGTTTAAGTTAGTCAGAACTGATGGTGCTAGACAGATGGTTCATCCAACTACCCACCACCACCCAGTATTTCAACGGACGGCTTCTCGAATGGTTCTGTGAAACCAACCGTCTGGTGTGTCAGGTTGGTTTGTTGCATCCAAAAGATTCTCATTCCCAATCACACATTTACACCCTCAATAATAAGCCGAGACGGTAAATGCAGTCACAACTTTTCTCATTTGCAGCAAGTCACCAAAACTGTGACCATAAACAGCGCTTTCCAACTACTGTTAGATTTAATAGAGGAGCGGCGTGATGCACTGTCGTGGTTTTGGGGTCCTCTGCAGGACTGTATCGTTGAGCACTGTGACAAACCGCCGTTATTCGATGACTTGGAACGGGAGCAGCTTCAGAATACAGAAAAATACAAAGAACATACCAGGGATTTCACATCGTTGCTACATTATTTTACAGCAGGGACGGCCTTTGAAATGCATTTGGGTTTAGTCATTCACGTGTAACCCCTCCCCCCAACCAGCTCCTATATACACTGTCAAACTGTCTGAATAGAACAAGGTCACTGCAGCTGCCGAACTGTTTTCATACCCTTCTGCTCCACCGGTCTGAATAGCAAGTATTTGAATTCCAACGAGAGACAGTAAAGAATTTCTTCATTGTTGGAGACAATGTGTCAATTTTCTGCCGTGTTGGTTGTGTAAGAGCGGACTAATGAGGTGGTAGATCATTACCTTGAAAGGGTGTATGTTTTTGCTCTGGTTTTCTCTTGATGCCACGCCCCCATGCATTTATCACCCATGAATATTCTGCTGATGGCTTTCCATCAGAGCCAAAAAGGACCATGCAGTCGCTTCAGTCTGGACAAATTCGGACAAATCAGTAAATGCCTCAATCTGAAGCATGTGAACAGTCCCGCATCTGTTTGATTCCTACTCCGCTTGCATCTGTTGCTCTGAGGATCAAGATGCAGCTTAGCTCGGCTTCAGGGTTAGCGAGCCACAGTTGCCTCATTAACCCACATCTCAACAGTTTGGAGCTGGAGTCAGTGTACTCTCTGTGACCTTTGAAAACCCTTGTGAAATTGTTTATATTTCACTTGTGTCAGAGTCCATGAGCAGCTCTTACATCACCCTCCTGCCCCCGCAGCTTTGAGTAGGGGTCACTGGCGCTAGCAGCCCATGGGAAGACCCAAACATCTCTCTGGCTTCCTTCCATGGGACCACCAAACTTTAACCCTCAAATGCTGGTCTGCAGCTCTCCGTTCAGCAGGGCGGAGTTGTGCGTCTCCAGGGCGGCGTTGATGATTGTTGCATCATTAACCATTCTGCTGCGATCTGCCCTGCTGTCACTGCGCTCAATCTCATCCAGGCCCGTCACCTTTTTCAGACAGAGAACATTCTGAAAACTCTTCTTGAAGTTATCGGACAGGAAGGCGTACAGGATAGGGTTGGCACAGCTGTTGGCGTAGCCAAGCACCACCACAAAATCAAAGGTGCTTTTGACAGCGGAGGTGGGGTTGATGGAGCCGGTCACGGAGGTGACGTTGAAGATGTAGAATGGCAGCCAGCAAAGCACAAACACCGCCACCACGATGGACACCATCCGAGTCACCTTGCGCTCGGAACGCTTGCGCTTGGTTGAACCCACTCGAATGCCGGAGGACTTCACCTGGCAGAGGGACGGGCTGTCAGTGGCTTACAAGAAGACAAAGTTCATACTCAACTACATCCTCAAAGTCTAGTCTATTTTACGGAGTTTTGTCAATAACTGCGGCAGGGCCGTCCTAAAACGCATGTTTTTTTCTTGGAGGCTGGTGTGTACAGGTATATAACCTCTGCATGCCCCCCCCCCCCCCCACGCACACACACACACACACTTGAAGTACCCCTTCTGTAGACTTAATTGGTTCTTTAATGTAAGTCTCTAATTTTTCACACAAACTCTTAGCGATACAGTGGGGAAGATTGTCCTCTGTCTCCATAGAGACTGACCACTGAGCCCAGAGAACCTGTCTCCAAGTGCGCGGTTGATTGCACAACATTTCAACAGGGAAGCTGTGTGCCCACCACAAGAGGAGAGAACACATTTGTCCAATTTCAGCTGCACTTCACCGTCTTCCTGTAACATTTAGATCAGACTTTAAGGTCCTCCTCCTCTCCTCCATGTCCCTTAATGGGCAAGGACCTAGCCACATTGCTAACACCCTGACTAGCTACATTGCTAATTCCCAAGCTAGCTACATGCCCTCAAACCCCTGAGATCATCTGCTGCTGGATCTCTAGGTGCGGCAGGAAGAAGAGCAGTGAAGCAGATTTTGTCAATTAAACCCCTAAACTGTGGACCCAGCAGATATCAGGGAAGGTGCGACGAAGATGAAGTTTAATAATTTTCATGCCTAAGCAAAATGTACTCAATTATGTCTTTTTCCAGATGAGACTTAAAAAAATGCGGTTTCAAATACTGATGGCGAAGTGACATTCATGCTCACCTTGACGATGATGAGCAGGTAGCACAGACATATGACGGCCAGGGGCAAGAAGAATCCAATGAAGAAGGTGTAGAATATAAAGGCAGTGTAATAGACATCCTGGGGCTCTGGCCAGACGATGCCACACACTGGCACCTTGTCCAGACCACTGAATATCATAGTTGGTAGGATGACTAACAGCGAACCTCCCCATACTGTCAGGTTAATTAGCTTGGCGACACGGGGCTTCCGCCATTTTGTAGACTTAATAGGGTGGACCACTGCCAGGTACCGGTCAATACTCATTACCATCAGACAGAAGATGCTGGTGAACTGATTGAGAGAGTCTGAGGAAGAGAAACAGAGAAGAGAAGGTGAGCAGGGGTCATGCATCTGTAGACATGATCACTTACAGTGAGGTTGTTTCTTTAAATGGAGGAGTTGTTTCAATGCAATAAAAAGGTTAAAGACAGGACACTGAGCTGCAGCTGAAGTGTTTGCTTCAGTTTCTTGCCAAGAGTTGGATGAGAAGATGGATATCAAATAGGATGTCAAATATCTGTTACTTTAATATGAAGCTCAAGCAGCTTAGCTTAGCATAAAAGCAGGACACAGGAGAAATGTCTGTAGCTAGCAAGCTCCTTTAAAAGGAAACAGCCAGCAGCACTTCAGCATTAGTTTTTACGTTCAAAATCTAAAGAAGTGTCAAGCTATGCTTGGACGGAGAGTAAAACATCAAACTAACTCCTAAGCAGGTGCAACTTCCTGGAGGGACCTTTGTTTCCCTCTAATTGCTACCAGGGGAGATAACAAAAGTAGAACAATCTGTTTCCCAAGGACAGTGACTTCCTCAGCGTCGACAAGACAACCTTTATCTGCAGCTAAATGTACGTTGGAAGTCGCCCAAGTTTCTTCTGGACAGAAGATGAGCAGCTCCCCCCACTTGGAGTCTATATGTTGAGTTAACCTTCCTATGTCCTGGCTATAGCGTCTTATTAAACACACATAAAAGATATCAACACGTTCTCATTCCATGGCGTATAATTGACACGTTCTCACGCTCCTACGTGGCTGGGATCCTGTATAGCATCCGCATAGCCAGAGCCTGACATAAACCAGTTGTTTTAAAGCAGATTCCAGGACTGTCCCATTTGACCCCAAAGTCCATTTCACTTGGTTAGTGTGAACGCAAGTGTTCCGTACTCAGGCCCCTCAGGTGTGGTACTACTCAGGAACGGTGTGAAGGTGCCACCTCTACCCAAACAAGAGAGTTGGCTGCTTTGTGATGGTCAAGAGCAGAAGGGTTACATTCCTCGATGCCCCCACACACACCTTAATTTTGATAAAGAGTTTTGAGGCACTGCCTTGATTGACCTTGAATAATAGGGCACCAAAGTAGGACTCAATGACTGTGACTAGAGCTCCCCCTACAGTTGCACTACCAGGCTGTGTGGTGTTGGCATCTCCAACCTGAGGCTTGCAGTGGCGGATGATTATTGACATGCGTCGTTTAGGCCTCTTGCCTAGTTCACGTGGAAGGTCTGGGTCTAAAAGTATTGGATGCCCTGAGGCAAGGCGGTGCTCCTACTATCAACCATCTTCTCCAACCCTCAACAAAAACAATGCATTTTCTAAAATGTCAAACTGCTTTCAAGGTGATTTGAGTGTCCAGGATTCTCTTGACTGGCAACATTTAAAAGACTTTGTTCATCAAGGCTTGGTTTGGTTGAAAGAGACGATGTGCGCAGTGAAGCTGGGGCTGCAGGGGAGTTTGCGGGCCCGTGCCCTCCACCTACCTACAGTCATGATCACCCTGCACAGCGGCTCTCCGAAGGGCCAGTGCACCAGTGCCAGCTGCATGGCGATGAACGGCAGGCTCATCATGCACAGAACGTCGGCCACCGCCAGGTTGAGGATGTATATGTTGGTCACCGTCTTCATTTTGGCGTAACGCAGGATGACATAGATGACCAGGGTGTTGCCGCACAGCCCAACAGCACACACCATGAAGTAGATGAAGGTGATGACCACAGAGCTGGTCTTGTCCTGGTGAGGCTCCCTAGTCTCTGTGAGGTTCAGGTCCAGGTTGGACTCGTTCCCCTGGATGTAGCTGTCATACAGGAGGGGCTCAGGGATGGTGATGTTGGGTGGAGTAGAGAGGAAGGACCACTGATCCAGGGCCATAACTGCTGCCGGTGCTGCGACTACGGCAGGTGTGACGGGTGTATGTGCTTAAAAGCAGGTTCCTTGATGCACTGGGATGTGACAGCAGAGGCGCTCAGGGGTTGGGTCTAAGATGAACGTGGGGTCGTGGAAGTTGGAGCTTTGGGGATCAAGGGCTGTGGGGCTCTGAGGACTGTGACAACTGGGGATTATTATGGTTGAGGAGCCACAAGTATCACATCTCAGAAGCTGTGGGGAGACAGCCGGCGTGAAGAACAGATCTGTGGAGAGGGAGACAACAAAGAAAGAACAGCACGCTAAGTTTGGCTGAGAAAGAGTACGTTCAGGGAAATGTAATAATAGTCCCAGATCCATGGCAACTGCTGCAGCGTGATTTAACATAGCTGCTCTCATGCCTTCAACCACAGAATCATGCTAAGTATTTCCTGTGCAGGGTCCTCCACACACACCATTTACATATTCACTTATTCTGAGTGATGATCAACCTCATCCCCTCACAGCAGGAATTTATCACGCTTGCCAAACAAGAGACCTCACATGATGGAAACAACTTTCTCTTCTTTGCTTGGTCCACTAAAACACAACTTTTTCAGCAATGTTGCGTCACAACACAGTCTGGTAGAAATACTCCACATGGATAGGAGGACGATCGGGATCCTTTCGTGTCAAATACAAGGAAGTCCCTGGTGAACGACACAGCGCGGTGAGTGGCAGGTAAGCTCCAGTTCAAGTTTAGAAAACGTCATGTTATTGTTGGTCACTGACCGAAGCTCGTGGAAAGATGAACCCTCCGACAATCGTCCAGTTTTTTGGGTTATGTTGTTAAATACTGGCCTGATTGGGTCAAAATATTAGTTTAAATGAAATATTGTGGATCTGCAGAGATGATTTCAAGAAAAAATTGACTTTTTCAATAAAAATGAAAATAAAGACGTAAACATTAACGTTCCCTCTGATAGCGCATATCAAATCATATCAGGAGGAGCAGGCTGGTGGTAACACACTTGTCACATCAGATTTATCAGTTTCATGTCAACGTTTTCATCAGGGTTTCTAATCAGACCATTCTAACCACTGCTACATGAGCCCAGTAGTCCATGTCAGGTGTGTGTGAGTGTGTGTGTGTGTGTGTGTGGGTGCGTGCATGCATACATGCAGTAGGTGCGCCTGAGTGAGAGAACGATGAGGCTCCAGTTCTGCTGAAGACAAATGTTTATTCAATTGATCTCAGGGACAAACAGCTCTGACACGGTGAACTGGATCATTCACTCCTGCTCGCCGGTGACACCAGTCCAGACCAGCTCTCCCATTAAGCCCTCCGACATGTGACTGGCACATGTGGACCCGCTTGGTTGAGCTGAGCTTCAGAGCTTTATTGCATTTGAGAAAGCTGGCGGTTAGGAAAGAGCTCAGGTTTTCATTCAGGGTATAAAAACCTGTCAGCTACACACACACACACACACACACACACACACACACACACACACACACACTCGGCACCAGTGAGAGCAGAAGCTCATTTGCCACTGATGCTGTAAATATAGGATTCATCAAACTTGCAAGAGGAAAACAGAGGTGGACAGGCAGGTAACTCTCTGGTTTTAGGTCAAACGACATGAAAGCAAGGTTTTGCAGGTGTGTGTGTGTGTGTGTGTGTGTGTGGGGGGGGGGGGGTGATGGTCCTGGGAGAACCAGGCTTTACCAGTAATATCTTGGTGATGATGGAGGGATGTTGTAGTCTAGTCTGGCCTCTGAGATGGAGGCAGGAGCTGCTGTGAGTGATGATGCAGCGCTCAGCAGGCAGGAACAGGTGCCTCGCCTCTCTGCTGGCCAGCTCAACGCTCCTAAGACCAAAGCTCTGACCTCCTCCTGCTCCTCTGACACCAACCAGCGCCTTTGGTTTGGAGTTCAACTCATCAATCATCTCATCAACCACAGTCACCAGGAGCCTGGCTGTCACCACAGCACCTCCTTCAGACGTTCAACCAGCAAATCTCACATTTTTCGTTACTCACTTTCGAGCCGAGAACTTCCTCCTCACTTCGAGTCCATTCTGGGAAGGAGTCCCTGAGCCGCGGCGTCCAGGCTCCTGCGAGGCTGCATCCCGCGTCCGTCCGTCCACCTGCCCCCCCGCCCCCGGCTCTGTTACGCACGGCGCTGGCCTTCAGACTGCTGCTGCATCTCTCATTCCGTTCCAACTATTTTACACACAACAAAAACTTAAAAAAATAAATACAAAAATCCGAATAAAGATGTATCGCGAAACAAACTGAAACTCTGGGGGAGCTGAGGGAAGAGCCGATGTGCGCACCGCTGGCGCCAGCAGCAAGAGGCGCTCGGGTCACAGCGGCACGACTGCGCCAGAGAGAGAGAGAGAGAGAGAGAGAGAGAGGGAGTGAGAGAGAGAGAGAGAGGGAGGGAGGGAGGGAGAGAGAGAGGTGTCCACTATCACTCCACCACAGCAGCGTCTCCACGAGCAGAGGCTGCTGCTTCGGTTCCTGCCGCACCGACCCGCACGTGCGGGTCAGCGTTTCTTTATAGCGGAGGAGCGCAGCCGGCTGGTGTCTCCCCGTGAGAACCTTCACTCTCTCTCTCTCTCCCTCTCTCTCTCTCTCTCTCTCTCTGGTGTCAACATAGAAACTCCAAGTGCTGCGCAGACCGCCAGCTGTTGTTCTACTTTTTTTTTTTTTAATAGCCTGGACTGATTCAGGGCTTCAGAGGATTCAGAAGGGTTTCTGCTGTCGGTGCTGCATCATCATCATCATCATCATCATCATCATAGTGTGAAGCCAGTCGCCGGGCTCAGTTTTAGACCGCCGTGGTTTCAGGTCACGTGACGGTGCTGGGGTGGGGGCTCCTAAGAACCGGATCGCTCCAAACATTCTGCTGTAGGAACCTCCAAACCTGCTTCACCCACTGGAACACCAGATATGCGAGGATGAAGACGTCCTTATTGTCTATGAGCTGTGGGACAACTCTTTTCTCTTGTTTTAACTCTAGAGAAGGAGCTAATTAGCTCGTTAGCTCCATTTTCTCTGCTATCGTTTTTGTTTTCTCCAGATAGATGAACTCATTACCCAGTTAGCCCACACTTATTGATCCCAGGACATGAACGTAATTAACCTGTCATCATGGTGATGTCACTGAAGTAAATAATGAGGGGTAACATTTCCATCTCCTACAACAGGCGGCGTGAGAGTCGAACGTGGCGCCTGTTGTTGTTCTGTAGCTTAGAAAACTTGATTTGTTCTTCATCACTGATAACAGCTTCTTCAGCCATTTATTCACTGCTGGAAAACGAGAATGCTCTTTGTCAACCATAGCAATCAGAGACGATCGGGTCCGACACGCTCGGCAGCCTTTGCATCGACCACACCTGTAAAGGTGCGTTCGCCGCCTCTTGGTTTCAACATTTTCAAGGTTGATTTCAGTTTGCCGCCGCCGTCCTCGTCCGTTCTGTTTCCCGCTGAAAGAAAATGATCAAAGGGAATGAAATCGGCAGAAGCAGGAGGCTGAAACTGCTGCTTCCTGTCTCACGTCCACGTTTGAAATGCAGCTCATTGTGTCTTTAAATGTCAGACGAACAGTGAGGAGAATCATAAACTTTCTTCCTGCTTTCATCTTCGCACTCGCAACCTGAGTCCAGCGCCAGTCACAGACTCGTAACTCGGCCTTCAGCTCTGACACGCGTCTGAGTCAACACCACGCCTGGTTTGATGGGTGAAGGTCCGTCAAGATAACACCGGCATTTCCTGCTGGAAAAAAAAACAAACAAACAAACACTAGTTTCAAAGCGGTGTGGAGCTCTCCTCGCCATCCACCGGCAGAGTCGAAGGCGGCAGCGGTGCTCTGGAGATGTGGAGTGCATCAGATCTTTATCTAGGACAGTCACAGGCTGATGCACTCTTAGTGCTACGAGAGTGAGCGGGGGGGGGGGGGGGGGGAGCCGAGCTTCTATTTCTGTTTGCAGCACAACACCTTCTGCTTCTTCTCCTCTCATCAGCGATTCTTTGTTTTCAGCCTTCTTCACCCCCCACTCATGCACTCATGGTAAACTAAAAGCACCAACGCGTCTTCAAAGTGTGACTGATGTGCTTCTGCTACAGAGCCTTGACGCCGTGCTCGGCATGAAAGTCTTCAGGGGAGAAGAGTAAGAGTCGAGAGTGACGTGATTTATCTGCTGTTTATCACCTTGACTCCTGGTGTCAGCGCCATGCCACCACAACACCGCGCCGGGGTTGCAGCACAGAAACACAACAGCAGGCCCTTAAGATTGTAGCCTTTCAAATGTGTTTGGAGGACTAAAGGGAAGCTGCTGCTGCGCTCAGAGAGCGACACTTCTACTCTCATGGATGTCATGATGTGCAGTAAAACAAGCAATGGTAAAATCCATTCAGCCAAGACGTAGCAGCAAGAAAACCTGCGTGGATACGACAGTGACAGCTGGCGTCGCTCCTCGTGCCTTAACTGCTCCCTCAGTGGTCGGACCTGCTAGGGATGCCCTGAAAACTCAACTCACCACGAAAACCGTGGCCTCGTTGCAGGACGGGAATGGACTTTCTTTAAGTGCTGCTTCGGCTGTGACGTTGCGCTTCATTCGACTCCCTGGAGCCCTGGAAGAGTCGTGCGTGGGAGTCTCTCACTCTGGTTGGTATCAAAGACATTAAAGCAAAACTCCATCCAAAAAGTGCTTTTTCAAGAACCCATGGGTCTTTAGCTCCCACTTGATCTGAGCTGACAGCTCGGTAGAGCCCAGTGTGACCAGCAGGTGCATTCAGTCCAACCGTCTGGCTCGTGGTCGTCCATGCTGGCTAACGGTAGCCACCCACCAGAGGCGTGTCTCTGGTGTGGATTGAGAGGATGAGGATGATACTGGATGATGGATGTTAGCAGTCAGTCTCTGTTAGCTTCAAGCTACATATACCTGGCTGAATGAATGCAGGAGTACCTGCCTCCTATTAGCGGGGACTTGACAGGTAACGTCTCTGAAGTTGGTCCGTCGTTATGGCCTGAATGAATGTTGATTATGAAGATGAGATCAAACGCGCGTGAATGACAGTTTCCATGTGTCAGACCGAGAGGAGCAAACCTGGTGGCACATCTGGAGAAGAGGCAGTGTGACCCAGACGAAGAGCTGCAATTATTAATAATCAAAGTCCTGTGGAGACATTAATAAAAGGGAAGTGATGGTGCAGGGGGCGCATCAGGCAGCAAAATGAGAGCAGCGTGGGATCAAGACTAATACGCTGCTACATGGAAACAGCCTGCAGGCCTGCTGTCAGCCGCTTGGATGAATCTTTTAAACATTCTTGTCTCCTTGCTTGGAAAGCAAATTGTGAGCTTACATAAGAGATCATCATCAGCCACACATGATGAGATCATGACCACTCACAGACATTTCAGGCTCCAGAACAATTCCCCCAACGTGACGCATCCTTACGTGACAAGCGTGTTACAGACTGCTGCGTTAATTCAGCCGTCACTCTCTAAGCTGTATGTGTCAGCTGACACGCTCCCAGGACCTGCGTGGTTGCACGTCCGGTGCAGCGATGCTGGAGAACGAATGCGCAACCATCACTCCAGTCAGCACCTTCATGTCGCCACAACTGGGCTGCCTGACTGGGAGCCTGTAGAAGAGAGGGATCCTAGCCTGCTGTGGTGAGAGGAGCTTGGAGGAGCCTTCCGAGCCTGCTGGGACTGACGACAGAAACAGCGCCGTATTCAGCCTTCGGGCGTTCAAGTAATTGTCTTTTATCTTGTCTTTTATTACACTTTAATCTCAGAGGAGGAGTTCATCAATGTGACACAGGAGACGAAGGGCATGCGGGTAAACAAAGCATTTCCTCCTCTGTGGCTGCGGGGAGCGCTCAGTACCAAGGGGGCTGTTGTAAGATGGCGGCGCTAAGTCTTTCCAGCTTGTCACCTCCAGAAATAAACGCGATTCCTGTTCGCCTTGGCGGTGGGAAAACTTCTTCAGAGTGACAAAAACAAGACAAACCTTTCCTCCTCCTCCTCCTCATCGTCCTCATCCTCTTGATGTCACGCTACAGTTTGCATGGTTGCATCCTCCAATCATACGCAGTTGAATTAAACTCCATTCACTTGATTAATAACAAATTGCTTGTTTCTGCAGGGAAAGGAAATGAAACAAGAACAAATATGAATGCAACACTTTTATTTCAATGTGTCTGCAACCATCCCCCACACTCACACACTCACACACACACAAAGTGTATTTTTGCTCTTCAAGTACACTCAAAGGTTTTCTGGGCTCAAGAAGGTTTACTGTCACATGATTAGCTGGACGCTAACGGAACAGCTGAGCACGCGTGCCAGTTAGCTTGTGTTTCATTTTGATACTGCATCACTTAAGTACAGTTTTTGAGTATCTGTACGTTACTTGAGTAATATTTTTAGGGGATACTTTTATTTTTACTCCACTACATTTTCACTGATGTTCTCGTTACACGCTACTTTTGAGCTTACGTCAGCTGATGACTGTTGCTGCTGATTCCTGTAAGGTTTGTCTCAGTCGTGTTGCCGTACCTGTACAACGTCACGCCACACAATCCATACACCGGAGGAAGAAACGTGAGCAACTCCCGCCGAGCACCCGTGGCCTTATCTCAAACCCATGTTGGAGATTTCTGAGACAAAAACAGATTCATTTCAGTTTAAATGTTTGTTGTGCTCACCGCCAACAAATGATATAAAACGGCCAACAAAAACTGGTCTTCCAACCTGAAAAAGCACATCGCGGTATGTAGTTACTGACGTTGGCTGGCTTCATGTTCCTTAAAATGCAGATGAATATTTTTAAAGTAATTGTATGAGCTTGTAGTGTCACAGTTGCCACTTTTAAACAGTTTAGAAATATAGCAACTGTTGCAGCGCAGTTGATTAAGCTGACCTTCTGTTCATGTTTGATACCATTTCTGTCAGAGTCCAGGGTAGGGGTTAGGTGTGTGTGTGTGTGTGTGTGTGTGTGTGTGTGTGTGTGGGTGTGGGTAGATATACTTAGTGGAAGCTGAATAAGGACTCCCTATGTTTGAGTAGTTTAATTAACAAAGCTAATCCAACAGAATTGTTATCATTTTTTTGTTAGGAATCCTGTTCATTTAAAAACAATATTCTAATGTGGGACACGTTTGAACTGGCAAGACGAAAGCAAATTAGCCAACCAAGGGACACCAATGAATGTCACGATAAACCCTATAAAATGCTCAATGTTTAGGTACTGGTAAAAATACCTCATGAGAAGTACAAATGTTACTACAGTTACAGTTAGAAATGTCATTTGCCGGTGGATGCAGCCGTGTCTGTGTTCTGAGTTAGAAACATGTTGCACAATGACATGAAAGCTATCTTCCTTTCCTGTATTTCCTCAGATACTTTTGAATATTTCTTCATAACCAAGGCAATCATTCTGTTGAACAGCTGCAGAACATCAGGATCAGGATTACACCGCGAAAGACCCTGCATCCTCCAGATGTGTTGCATCACTCAGGCGGCGTTTACGTATTTTGATATGAACCTGAATAAGAAAATACCCTGAATGAGCCACTGTCATGACAACAGCATTTTCTCGGGGTCTAAACCTGAGGAAGCTCATAGTTGGAGTGGAGAATAACTGCAAGACGGAGAGTGCTTGGGTCTGAGTGCAGTTTCTGCTACGCCTGGTATCTTGCAAATCAGACGGCTTCATTATTCATGGACCAGATTCCAGCTCACACTCTGAAGTTCTGAAACGCAGACGTAGGTGGTGGTGATGTAACGTGGGCGTGTCGCCAGTCATCAGCTGGACTTTGATCTGCAGCATGTCAACAGGAACATGATGAAATAAACACATCAGTCGAAACGTCGTCTTATTCAAAACGAGGTCAGTGGTTGGGTGTCCAAGAATCCGGCTGAGACTCGTGAAACAACACCATTCCAGATGTTAACAGTCATGTAAACAAACGTCCTCTGCTTGGGTTTTTCTCCAAACCAACGTGTCGTGAGCTGATATGACATATGAAGAACACGCGTGTTTACTGGACTCTGCAACCCCTCGACTAACAGCCTCAGAGACCAAGTAGCCGTCGAGTAAACGAAGGGTCGCTGGTTAGATCCCCGCCCCTCTGAGGACCACAGCGTGGTCACCCTGGACGGCGGCCTCCATCATCGGCGCAGGGAGGAAGGTGGTCTGACTGCAGCAGCTGGTCAGTCCGTGTGTGGCTGCTTGTAAGAAACCATCTCACCTCCATGCAGGCGTGCGACCTTTGTCCGTGGAGGCCCGGGGGCCGGCGGGGTTCTGGTCTGGGTGACACACATCACATCCCTCCAAGGTCGCATGAACAGAGCTGGATACTGCAGATGTACTGTACATCTCTACTATGTACATGTGTTTACTGTCCAAGAGCTCAGGTAAGTCAACCAGGCCCCTCCCACGCTTCTGCCTACATTCTAAAGCCAAACCATCCTTGGTTTAAATTAGGACCCAACCTGTTCATGTTCACGTCACGGGTAATCCCACGTCCACGCCCAGGACCAGCAGCTCTCCAGTTCTGAGGACCGGGAGAGGTTTAGTGTGTCATCCTTCATTCCTTCTCCAGACTCAGAGGACAGACAGAAGAGAGGCTGGATCACTCGGTGTCATGAATGATGCAGCGGGTGCTGGTTCAGGTTTTAAAAGGATTCATCTGATCCTCAGACTTCACCGGGCCTCGTCTGACACTTTGCAGTTCCAATATAAAAATTGAATTCCATCAATCAAAGACATTTCAGGTTGATTTTTGGTTGATGGTTTTTTTCAGAAACTGGAAACTGACTGAGTTTACCAACTCAACCTGGAGATTTCTACCCCTTCTGATGCCTTCACAGAAGAAGCGATGCAGTGCTGAGGTGAACGCTTGTAGTTGCGGGTCTCTGATCACACGAAGAAGACGTGCATTTTACTGGACGACCACTTGGGAAAATTGTCGACGCGGGTTTTTTGGAGCGTTTAACTGTTAAACTTTATCATTTAACAAATACCTGCAGAGAATTAAAGCCCTCGTGTCCTTTATGTTCTAGTTTGACTGGCAGTGTAACACCTGAGGAAGAACACAAGTCAGAGGACGAGTTACGTTCCTGAGAATAAACTGTGGTGCAGTCATTGTACAACCGCAGCGCAACAACAGCTTTAAAGATAAAGACGACAACAAAAGCAGTGAACAGTCGCTGTGCTCATCAGCGTGACGCCTCCTGACAGTGTCGGGGGTGTTGAACCTCCACAGGTTGGTGCCGCCGCCTCCACGCCCGACTAAAAGCATGTTGCTTTCATGATAAATAAATGGCTGACATGGTTGCTCTGAAGCAGCGCCGCCAAAGACTGATTTTTATGGCGAAGGAAAAGCAGTGAACTCCGCGAGAAGCTCATGCTAGCCGCCGCTGCTGCTTCTTCACCGCCGTGACATCGGTGGTTGCTCGCAGCAAGAAGATTTCTGGGGAAAGAAACGGCCACTTTGTTTGGTTACTTGGAATGAAAGATGTGGTATCAGGTGCCTCTAGGTGCCAATCCGGCATTTATTGTGGTACCAGTGCTTTTCTGATACTGGTGGTACTTTTGGGTCTGCAGTTTGTGATTTTGATGTTCATCCTGCTGCACTACACGGCTGATTTCTGCAATAATCCAGCGCCCAATGTAACAATCTGATTGGCCGGTGGCTAACCTTCCCTGCAGGGCTCTTATTCTGTGGCTCACATGAGAGTCAGAACCTTATCACTGTGGGAGCCAGCGGGGGAGCAGATCCCCTGCACCTAAAAACAGCTCGTTATAAACCCGGTTCGGTGCTGTGACGTGGTCTGGGCCTGATCCTGGACCTACATCTGATGGGAATCCAGAGCTTGTTGTCTGAGAACCCTGCGCATGGACGGTTCAGTCAGATTTGGAAACAGGAAGATAAGATTGTAGAGGATGGAAAAGGGAATTTTTCTTGTTTCATATCAGTTTTACACCCAAAATACCTCGTCTGTACTCAGTAGGAACTCTGACAGAGACGCGCGATTAATGGTCCCGTCACACGACCTGGTCCAAGCATCGACGCAGTGATGAAGTTACTGAAAAGAACCGAAGAGATTAACCAGGCAGCCAATAGGAGGGCAGACACTCACGGATTCACAGAGGCTCTGGAAAGTGAACAGCTGCTGGTTCCCGGTCCTGGGACCAGGTACCAGCAGCGGCTCCAGCCTCACTCTCCTGGTGTTTTAGCTTCTGCTCCTGAAAAGCTCCGGCTCACTTTAAAGAATCTAAACATACGCTTTTACAGTGACAATCAGCAAATGTCACACGACAAACATTTTTGTCAACTTTCTGGGAACCTCATCCTTTCATGAAGTCCTGTAAAGTCAGAGTACATGAGAATGCATTGTTCTGGTTTATGTAATTTGGGGCTGTTGTACCTAAGGCCCGTCTGAGCTGCAGACCCCAGCAACCCACCAGTGAGGAAGAAGACGGCAGGCCAGGAGGACAGAGAGCTGTCCTTGATAATTTGTTGGTTTTATTTGGAGGGAGATGGAGGACACGCACGGCGGGGAGCAACAGAGCTTTGCTGTCATGAACAAACTCTGCATGATCGCAACATTTCGATGGTGAGTGCTTTCACGTCCATACGAACGGGAAATAACCAGAGAAATGGTGTTAACATCCAGGTGGCAGCGGCAGCAGGGTAGTGGTTGAGCTGATGTGCCGGCACCACAGAAGCAATGAACGCCAGTCAGGACGCGTTGGTGCAGGTGGGCACAATAAACCACAGTTCCCGTCGCTGCCGGCCAAGCTTGATGTTGTTCAGTCGTTCAGAACCATGAAGCGGTTCCTCCGGTCTGGAAACGTCTCCCACGTGACGTTGTCCAGTCAGACGAAGGTGTTGATCCAGACTGTCCCCCTGCATTGGTCTCTGGAGGAGCGGTAACTCATCATGTGACACCGGCGCGGCACCTTTTCAAATATTTGCTGTGAGACTTTGAAGCCCAATTGAGTTTGGGACTCGTGGCTCTGAGGGATTTACTCTTTTACTCTCTCTTCTCCATTTATGTTGCGTGTTTCTCGGCAGCTTCCGGTGCAGATGAGGCTCCACGGCTGGGGCTACGGCACCTGCCATCAGACCCGCTCCAGTAACAGCTGGAAGGCATTAAACCTTTACTGAAACTATTTCCTCATATTGTTCCTTAGAAAGACGCACTGGAATGTTAAAATCTCACTGCAAAAATATTTCCCAGTTCATGTTTCCCACTCTGATAGTTTCCATGTGACAGGAATTGCTTGTTGTTGGCCAACTTGTGTTTGCAGTTCTGCCAGTCTGCCATCATCTGAATCACACAGATAGAGCAGATTCAGTTTTTGGGGAAAGGGGGGTGGAAAGAAAGGAGGAGGAAGACATCAGCTGGGAGAGAGAGAGATGAAGAACAGCCTGATGGTGGGAGGACCATGTACATTAATTGACCTTTATTGATCTGCTCCTCTAATCTTGTCATGGACAAATACAGTCTCTCTCTCTTTCTCTCTCTGTCTCTCTCTCTCTCTCACACGAACACACACAGTCTCACACACACACACACACACACACAGTCTCACACACACACACACACACACACACACACACGCCTCCTGTCTCTCTCTCAGGGCTCCCATCAATATTCTTTATTGAAGAACCTCTCAGGTAGTTAGCATCTGGTCTAAATTACACGGGGAGGCTGAAGTCTGGATCTGCCTGTTCTTTAATTATGACACACACACACACGCACACGCACTCCAGTCAATTTAATCAGTGTGACCTTTTGTATCACCGTGCAACAATGCAATCTTGTGAAGTGGTTAATTGAACAATATACAGGTTTATAGATGCGTCGCTTCAGCTGCTGCTTGTTCTGAGATTCAAGGCTGGCGTCGGTTGGTGATGTTCCGCACGCAGGATTCCATGATCCTCAGGGTTCTCATGAGGCCGGGGGACGCCTGAGCCCCGCCCACTCTCACAGGAGCCTCCTCAGGACCCAATCAGTGCATCGTGCTGCCAGGTTATCGCAGTTCTGCTCCCTCCAAGCTCACTGATTAACCAGGGGCCGCTCAGAGGGGCCGTGCCTCCACCGCTGTCGAACTTTTACCCCCTCACAGCTAAAGCTACAATCAGCAATGAGTGGACCCTCATACCTCCACTAACATCACTCTGTGTGTGTGTGTGTGTGTGTGTGTGTGTGTGTGTGTGTGTGTGTGTGTGTGTGTGTGTGTGTGTTCTGGGGAGTGACAGGGAGGTGAAACTTGATATTTGTGTTTTGCATGAAGGAGCAGACTGATGCTGCACTGAGGTGAAACATCATTTCCTGTGTCCACTGGGTGGGGCTAGAGAACAAATACCCACTATGATGTTGCCTAAAGATGGACGGCCCGTTTCAGCGATCCATGCCCATCTCAGTCCCCCCACCCACCCCACTCACCTCATGAGACTCTTTCTTTTGTCAGGTTGTCCTCACAAAAAAGAATTTTTTCTTTTTGACTTTCCCAGTAAATTAAAGATCAAATAAAAATGAAAAATGAAACCAAGTTCTTGAAGTATTTCTGACCATACCTGAGATCATCTCAGGTATGGTCAGAGCATAAAGGACATGTGGCACTTCTGAGTGCGACGGGCCTGCCCCAAAGTTGGATCAGTCCTTGGCCCAAGGGCTGCCCTGCCACCATGTTTGGTGGGAGCCGGATTACTTAATCCTGTTGACAGACAAACACACAAATGTCAACAAAAGGTGACCTGGCGCTCGTGGTCAGCTTCGTCATCATGGCGGTCTTTGCCACTTGTTCTGATCACAAATATTTTGTCTTTAGGGAACTGCAGAGAGTTCACCGACAGTGGGATTTATTAGTTTTGGCGCGTCTGTGAACGACTCACACACGAGACTTTGACCTTGGCTGCTGTGAGGAGGGGCGGGTTCTGCCTGGGGATGAAGGAACTTTCTGGTTACCAGGCTATTTAAACAACAAACACTGGTCATGTGACTTACCATTGTTATACATTCAGAAAAAAAAAGAAATGCCTTTAGGAACAGACCTTCTCTTAGTGTCTACAAATACAGTTTGACTGATCCATCCAGGATTTCTTCATATCAAGTAGCCAGGCTTTACATTACACTCAAGACCGTTGTTAGCCACTGGTCCTCATTTCTTCGGCAGCGGGAGGTATCCCTACTCGTGCTTCAGGTAGACGTTTGTGGACGTTGACCAGTTCATCCCAAAGCGCCGCTAACGCCTGGTCAAAGTCTCTGTCCTCATGCAGAGATGGAATGTTTCTCTGAACTTGGTGATGTCATCCAGGCTACCAGAGAGGTCCTTGAAACTGTCGGCGCCCCTTTGAAAACAATGCACTGCATAATAAGCACAATTTCATTTTGTTAATTCAGGTTGGAGTTTTAATCTTCATGACGAATATTAAACTTTGTTTGCATTTTGATTTTACACATTAAATTTGTCCTCAAAAGGAAATGTGTTTAACTTTACTTGAGGACAAACACACCCACAGATTGGCGAGACTTCGTCTTTACCTGAGAGCCATTTTAAAGGAGTGCCCCAACTCTTGAGAAACACTCACATCAGCCCCCACCCCCTACCCCGACCCCGAGAGCCAGACAAGAAAACAGGGACCCTTCCCTCACCCCAGGCTAGTTAGCTTAGCACAATGAATGGTAGTGATTGGAAAGTGTTAGCATAACATCTACTATGAAGTAACCCATGAAAGTTGGAGACACTGCAGCGTTAGAATCAGTCCGACAGGCGGAACTACTTTCCTGACTGTGAGCGGTGGTTTGACACAACACCTCACAAACTTTCATCATCAACAAAACCAAACGTTTCCTGTCAGCTAAAAGAAAGAAGAAAAAACCCCAGCTGCAGCTACTACTCATGGCCGGCTCTGTCAGAGAGGATGAGGAGTACTACTGCACGACTACACTATCATTAGTTGTGCTAAGCTAACTAGCGTGGGTCTCAGCTCTGTCAGAGAGGATGAGGAGTACTACTGCACGACTACACTATCATTGGTTGTGCTAAGCTAACTAGCGTGGGTCTCAGCTCTGTCAGAGAGGATGAGGAGTACTACTGCATGACTACACTATCATTGGTTGTGCTAAGCTAACTAGCGTGGGTCTCAGCTCTATCAGAGAGGATGAGGAGTACTACTGCACGACTACACTATCATTGGTTGTGCTACGCTAACTAGCGTGGGTCTCAGCTCTGTCAGAGAGGATGAGGAGTACTACTGCACGACTACACTATCATTGGTAGTGCTAAGCTAACTAGCGTGGGTCTCAGCTCTGTCAGAGAGGATGAGGAGTACTACTGCACGACTACACTATCATTGGTAGTGCTAAGCTAACTAGCGTGGGTCTCAGCTCTATCAGAGAGGATGAGGAGTACTATTGCACGACTACACTATCTTTGGTTGTGCTAAGCTAACTAGCGTGGGTCTCAGCTCTGTCAGAGAGGATGAGGAGTACTACTGCACGACTACACTATCATTGGTAGTGCTAAGCTAACTAGCGTGGGTCTCAGCTCTATCAGAGAGGATGAGGAGTACTACTGCACGACTACACTATCTTTGGTTGTGCTAAGCTAACTAGCGTGGGTCTCAGCTCTGTCAGAGAGGATGAGGAGTACTACTGCACAACTACACTATCATTGGTTGTGCTAAGCTAACTAGCGTGGGTGTCAGCTCTGTCATGCAGAGCAGTGGGGCAGACAAGAGTCTGGCTCGCTGGACGACGGCCACAGGGATGTTCCTTTAAACTGAAAGTGTGTAGTCATTTGTTGGTTGCCGCCTCTGAGGTGGAGCCAATGAGATCTAGACTCAGAGTGGTACACATTCCCCAGACTCCTCTCACTGTGAACTCCACCACCTCACCCCACCCACAGCAGTCAGAGTCAGGTGATGACCGGGGACTCAGTGACCCCTCAGGTAAACGTGACTGATCTGGTGTCTCTGAACAGGGAACCTCAGGTTGAAAAGACAGAGACAGACAGAGGACAGCAAGTCCTGACATTTTGCCTCCCAACAATCAAAACAAAACAGCTGTGATTTCCTTCCGGGCCACTTTGAAATCCATCACTGATCTGAGGACAGAGTTTCGACCCATGACTTCATGGCAAATCCCTCAAACAGCAGAGAGCAACAAACATAATGAGGTACCTTCAGGCTCAGGCCCTCATTAATGACAGGAGATGCAAGTTTTATCAATTGAAAATATCAAAATGTGTGGTCAGTCGTGATGGAAACCCAGGAGACTCCAGCTACAGTCCTCCAATCCACTGCTAGGAGTCACGGGCCCCAAGCACTGGTGACATTTATTGAACGTTTGCTGTGTTTGGAACATTCGCTGATTTCTGGACTGGACCTCCTGCTCCACGTTACCGTCTGTCCACTTCTTCGACTCCGTTGGCACTGGAGGCTTTAAGGCCCTCGTTCCAGGGTTTCTCAGCGTGTTCAAAAACAAGCGGCAGACGCAAGCGGGTCACAGTCTTGACATTTACAGTCCTTCCAGTTCACGGAACGCCCCCGGGGAACGTATCGCCGCACATGCTCATGAAGACGCACGGCTGTGTGTAAAGGCAGCAGCAGAAACATTACTTGATGTATTTGTCTTCATCAGTGAGTCTGTCCCCCTCCATGTTTGGCAGTGTTCCTATCCTCTGTCCCTCTGTCAAACCCAGAGACTCCTTTGTTACACACTTCTTTGTGAAATAAGAGAAGAGATGAAAGTCTCTGATCAAACTGATTCTAACAGCAGGTCGCGGTCCTGAGACCCATAAATTTAATCCAAACAATTAAATGTTCTCAAAATGCAAAAATCCAAAAAATGGAGTAAAGCAGAAATGAAAAGATTTTGTAAAAATACAGAAATGAGGGAATGAGTTGATGCCAAATATGCATAAATGAATTAATGAATAAGTCAATCAAGGAATAGACAAAGGAGATTTTAATTTAAAAAAAATCTAGAACTGAATAAGTAAATGTTTTATAAAATAGAGAAACCGACTGATAAATGTAGAGATAAATTATTACGTTTAGAAATGCAGAAAAGAATCAGATATTTTAGAAAAAATAAGTGAATGTATTTTTTTAGATAAGATAGATAAATGTACAAATACTACATATATATGTGTATATATATGTATATATACATACATATATATACATATATATGCGTGTGTATATATACATACATACATATATGTATATATGTATATATACATATATATGTATATATATACATACATATATATGTATATATATACATATATATACATATATGTGTGTATATATATACATATATATGTATATATATGTATATATATATATGTATATATGTATATATATACACATATATATGTATGTATATATATACATATATATACATATATGTGTGTATATATATACATATATATGTATATATATGTATATATATGTATATATGTATATAAGTCTTAATCTGTTCATTATGTATCATTCTGAGGAGTCGGGAGGGAAAGATGGAGGTGCTGCTCTCGTCTCAGTCAGCGCTCAAAATGAAGGACACGTTTTCTCTTCATTGGGGCTCTGAAGTCCCAACAGTTGGGGTCCAGCAGCTTCATGTGAAATGAAAAGTATATTTCACTTCTAATCATAAGAGTACTGCTAATCAAGTTTTGATAAACATAGAAAGTAAAAGTTAAAGTACATTTTTCCTCTGGCAGAGGACAGCATCAGGCATCTTCAGTAAAAGGCGTCTGTGCCTGAGAGTAAAAGTCGTACCTCCAACAGTGGAACTCTTGATTTCTGCGTAGGAGTCGCACACACAGTGATTATGGTTTTGTTCCTTTGTGCTGAACAAAACAGACACGAGAATAAAAATCAAGAGCCAGCATTTATTTCCAAATATTACAACAATGGCACGGCAGAGGAACACACAGAGAGTCATGATCAGATTTAGTGACATCCAAGTCCCATAAATTGACTCAGAGCTCAATAAAAGTCTGATCCGATGTGCTCTGTTCAGCTCTTACAGGATTACATTAGCATGTTTTAGCATAAAGCGCTCATTTCGCTGCTGCACACTCTGACATCAGCAGACTGGCACAGCGTCCTGCTCTCATTCACGCACGCAAGCACCGCTGATGGTTGACATGACCTCTGATGCTCTGCTGCTTCATCCTTCTTTTTATGTGTGTGACAAAATGCCACAACACACCTGTCCCAAAATACATGTGCACAGGCTTGTGTGTGTGTGTGTGTGTGTGTGTCTGCTGCAGCCGCAGGTACTTGAGCCGTGTCCCGCTGTCTACCCTCCACGCGTTGTCCCTCTTGTGCTCTTTCCATTCATGAAAAGCAGCTCAACAGGACATGTGATGCAGCAGGCACTGGCGGATCAAACCGCACAGCAGGTTGGAGTTGGAGTGGTAGGAACCGGTTGGATCGACGCAGTTGGATGAGTGTTTGTGAGGATTCCACGAGACGAAACTCTTCCTGAGGATCTAGAAAGCAGGAGGCCGAGCGCTCGTGCTAGCTGTCATTCACAGGTGTGCCGCAACGAGGTCGTCTCACAGAAAATACATGAAATTACTTCTTAACCTGCGTAGTGTGTTAAATTCTGTCGCGTTCTGTGGAAACTGTGACAAGGGACTGGGTGGTGGTGGTGATCCCAGGGCTTCAAAACCTGTTTAGGATACAGAGTCTCGCTATCTTGACCCACGACAACCGAGTGTGTTTGTGCTTCGACCGCACAACACTTTGGGTACGGAAGCTGAGAGAGGCCATACTAATTACTTTTTAATGCTATTATCACAAGATAACACGCTAACACTTTACAATAAGGATGCATTAATAGCAGTTACTTAATGCTCAATTAACAGCTTATTAACAGTTACCTCATGTGTCTAGTAATCCCTTACTAATAATGTCTTTAACTCGTTCCAGCAAGGATGGATGGAGGGGTTGAGTTAGGGTGAAGTGTTACCGACTGCTCTCCTCGTTACAGTCACAACCACAGAGGGTATTAATAAATGCTTAATTAAGCTTCAGTAATGCTTATTCAGTACTCTTACATGTAACTAAGCATTAACGATCAGTTATTAATGTGAACTTACTGTAAAGTTTATCACCTCCACATAAAGAAGCTCATGTTCTTGTGATAATGGCTGATGATTTACCTCCTCCATGATGAGTTTTTCACTCAGGATGTAAAAAGCTACAACCACCTGGCGCCTGCTTGCTGAGCCTCCATACTTACTGGGTCGTTCCATCACTCAGCGTCATCAAAAGTTGTTTTTCAGAAGCAGATGTCATTTTTCACGAGCTGCTATCAATGAAAAAGTGAAACTAAGTATTATAATGAGGCATTGCATTGTTGGAGTTCTCCCAGCTGACTTCATGTTTGTGTCCACGCTGGTTCAGGCTTCTCAAAATCAAAATCTCTGTTCCCTCTCAAGGAGACGCATCAACATTTGTGCCTCATAAACAAATACAGTCAGAAAGACAACAATAATCACACAAAACACAACTCATCGAAACATCCGGCTTCCCTCTCGGAGGCAGAAAAAGCACCTTTAACAGCTTCTTGGCCAGGCGGAGAATTTTCCTCAACTATGGAGGCGATGATAAAACAGTGCATATTTACATAAAACAGTCAGACGGTCAGTCGGTTCTTCTGTCTACGCCAGAATTGTGATGTCTCGCACACTTGAGTCATTTAAGTCATACCGCTCTGTGTTGCACTGCATGCTGGGAGATGCCTTGGCGGCAGGGCAGAGGAGGGTGCGGAAGTGCCTTCTGAAGGTGTCGGAGAAGCAGGTGTAGAGGATGGGGTTCGCGCAGCTCCACGAGTACGACAGCAGCACCACGAACTCGAAGGCTCGCGTGAAGGTCTGCACCAGGCTGCTCTGGTACATGGAGCAGAAGTTGAAGGTGTAAAAGGGCAGCCAGCAGACACCGAACACTACCACCACCGCAACCACCATTTTGGTGATCTGTCGCTCCAGTCGGTGGCTCTCGAGGTTGGGCGTCGTAACCTTGAGGCGCTGTGACCTCAGGGTGAGCAGCAGCGCCGTGTAGGAGACCATCATGACTGTGAACGGCAAAGCGAAGCCCATGACGAAGGTGTATGACAGGACGCCGAGCCACCAGGCTTCTGAGACGAGGTCGGGCACACACAGGCCGTGCTCGGCTGAGAAGTGGAGCGCCATGGGAAGAATGGTGAGGAGGGAGAGCAGCCACAGTAACGCCGACACGAACTTGGCACAACGTGGGCTTCGCCATCGGGCAAAGCGTAACGGGTTGGCCAGCGCCATGTAGCGGTCGATGCTCATCACTGTCAGACAGAAGATGCTGGTGAACTGGTTGATGCCGTCAAGCACCATGACCACTTTACACGCCGTGTCGCCAAACATCCAGTGGTTCTGGAAATTCTGGATCGCTATGAAGGGAAGGCCCACCATGAAGAGGCCGTCAGCCAGCGCCAGGTTGAAAATGTACACGGTGGTGGCAGATGACATTTTGTCCAGTTTCAAAATGGCGACAATGACCAGGGAGTTGCCAGCCAGTCCCAGGACGCAGACCATCAAGGAGAGGATGGCCATGGTGATACTGAACCCATCGATGTTGTCCTCAAAGTAGAAATGCTGGTCCACAGCAGAGTGATTGAGGTCTAAACTGGAGGAAAACGAGGAGTCCATTCTGCACCGGTGAGCAAGAAAATACAAACACAGACACTTGAGGGAGAAAATCTCTGTTTCCCTTCCTGGAAAACCTGAAAATCAAAGAAACTTTTCAGGTTAAACTCCCTCCATCAAATTCTTAGTTCCTAAAAAAACACTTGTTAAAGTTGATTCCTCGGCACTGAAGGCACACGGGTCCCTGACACCCAGAGTGTGATGAACCAGCAGCGGCGTCGGAATGTGCCGGACCACCACTCGACTGCTCTCTCTCCCCGGGAGCCCCTTTATATCTCTTCCCCCACGGTGTGTGAGAAGTGTGCCTGCTCCTGTGTGTGTGTGTGTGTGTGTGTGTGTGTGTGTGTGTGTGTGTGTGTGTGTGTGTGTGTGAATGCAACCCGTCCACCCCCCCTGTTCATCAGTCTCCAGAGACTGTGATAAACTCCAGCCCCTCCTGGGTAACACCCCCCCACTGCAATCCTGTTTCCAATGTAAACCCGGCCCCATCTGCTCTGATTGTTTTCATAACTTTTTCTCCGCAGGCTTTCTTCTCTTCCCTCCGCTTCTGTTTACTTCACCCTCCTCACCCCCTTCTCCTTTTCTGCCTCCTTGGTCGTTGAAAGGGAGGTCATACAACTAAACACACAGATAACACGACTATCAGGTCGGACTAAATCTGCTGACACGAGAGAAAAACCTCCGCCATCTGTTTTTTTCAGGGCTTTTCTTTGCCTCTTCGCCCTCCTCCTTGTTTTTCACTGTCACAAAAGTATAAGGAAGTGAAATAACGAGGTGAAGAGGAAGGAGAAAGATGGTGGTGGTGGTGGGGGGTTGACCAAGATTAAAGACCATGGATGAGCAATGACCTCCGTCCTCCTGCCCCTCTAACACACATGACTGGAAAACCCAGAGAATTTCCCCCTGAAAACTTCCAGAGTGACAACAACCCACACAAACTTGGACAATTTTCCATAACTCTATCAGAAGATTCCCAAAATTCCTGGAGCTCATTCATCAGATGCCACAGATTCCCGCTGAGACTCTTAACAAGTTCCAGTTAACAGGAAAAATGCCTTTGTAGTCTAAACTCCTGATTGGGTCATGGCTTCACTTCCCCAGGAGACCAGAGAAGCCCCCCCTGTAAAAACATCACTCGAAAACACTTTGTTTCATGGTGCTAAATTTGGAGACGTTTGACAGCTTCATATTTCAGTATTTCACCGCGGCGCTCAGCCTGACTCTCTGGCATCCACGTGCTGCAGAGCTGCAGAGGGACGAACCGCGAGGAATCAAACGGACGACATCTTTCACTCATGCAAGCTGAAGGTTACTTTTCATCAGACATCTTTAAAAAGCCCCCTTTGCTTTGAAACGGTCTCTCCAAAGACTTCCTCGAACATTCACCGCGACGCAGAATCACTGAGGGTCACTGAAAAGGTTTATGCAGCTGAGACCGCGGCGTCCGGCCCTCTTCGGCGCATTTCCCTGCACATGTGGGACAAGACAACAGCTCAGGGCGTTAAATCAAATGAAGGTGAGAACATCAGCAGGCTGGTGCTCTTACAGGGAAAACCACCCTGATCTGAAATTAAAATTCAATTCAGGGAATTCGTCTTTTTTTTTATGAAGCCTCCTGCAAACGCAGCGAAGCACTCGATGATCTTCTCACACGTCTGCCAGGTTACCACCGACTGTGACATCATCCACTGGTTTCAGATGGTCTGGCTCCACCCCCATGAACAGATGTAGCTTTCCTCTCAGATCATGGGGGGGCAGCTAGGATGACTTCCTTCTCTGGAAGCTACATCAGAGACGCTAGCGATGGGATGAAGTCCGGCTGAAATCCACCCAATCATGTTCTCATCACCAGGAATCCTGGTTTTTATGGCTGCCATGTTGTTGTCATCGTATTTGAGACGTCCATCTTCCGTTTGATGATTATGTATTTTTTGTAATTGTTGTTGTATTGTCATGTTTATTTTCACCTGCCAAGGAACTACAGACGCTCCTTAGCTTGCAGCAGCCGCTGGTGCAGCTATGAAGCTGTGCATTGCCGCGTTAAATCAACAAAAACCCTCAATGAAGAAATGTGTGATTTCCCTTCTGCCAGCAGGGGGCAGTGTGACTGAGCGGCCTGTCGTCAGACCTCATCAGAAATGAGGTTTGGTTCAGGTCAGATGATGTAAACCAGAGTTTCAAGGTGTTTTTTATTTTTAAGCTCTGCAGCCAAACCACCATTTCAAACCAATAATGTGTTTAAAATGGTCAAAGAAAATCTTAATCACATTGCCGGGGTGAAGCCAGCCGCATGGCGAGGCCGACCTGTGATCTCACCCCCGGTGCTGAGTGAACTGAACCAGGTCCTGGTTCTCATCAAGTCTGCTCAGCTCTCTCTGGCTCGTTGTTGTCGTTGCTCCAGTCCTTGATTGTGTATGACTGGAAAAAGGAGGACGTGGACTTTGAGTTCAGGGTTTTCAACACAACTCGTGCTGTCACGGTTAATCGTAGGAATTGCTAGTTAATGACGGAAATCTGGAAATTCTGACGTTCCAGAGTGGAATTCACTTGAGTGAGTAATTAGAATCTTTTTGTCATTTGAAACTGATGAGAAACTTTGGTGTTTATGTATAAATTAGTCACGGAGCAAAAGGAAAGAATGCGCCGCGACAACATGTGACTGCTAAACGAACGTGGCCAAGCTAACGTTCGCTAACTCCTGGATTTATGCAGGGGGGAAATGTCTGATGAGCTCAACTCATCTACTTGTGAGTGCTTGAAAGGCAAAATAACCTTCTTGGAGAGAACAACAGGATGCAAACATGAGTCAGTACATTAATCTGATTACATTCTTCCTCTACGGAGGAGCGGTGCCTCCTTCTCCTTCAGAGGGAGGACATTTTTCCTTGTAACACATCAACATTTGGGTGGTGTGGTGGGTTGGAGTGTCCCTGAAGAGGGGGATTCTGTAGTGGTGGAGGAGAACAGGCTGAACCTTCCATCCATCATTCATTTTCTGTACCGCTGATCTGTTAAGGGCTGCAGGGTGGTGGGGGGTGGAGTCTATCCCAGCTGTCATAGGGTGAGAGGCGGGGTTCACCCTGGACGGGTCACCAGTCCATCACAGGGCCATCGGGAGCAATCGGGTTCAGTATCTTGCTCAAGGACACTTGGACTTGGTCACCAGGGGAAGTGGGGATCTTTTTGGGTATTGAAGTATAAATAAATGAAGAAATATGCCATCCCATACAAATGTTCCTGTGTGATGGTGATAAAATGATATTATTGATATTATAATAAACATGATGAAGTGGATGAACAATCTAAAATAAAGACCTTGGTCAAACTCAGTCCAAAGCCGGACGAGGAGGCGGTATTTCTGTCAGGCTGCTCTGCAGACGAGGACCCCAGCAGGTGAAGGATGCTTCACCCTGGGTGGGGGTTCAAACCTCTGGGGTCATTTAAAGGTCACCGCAAGAAGACCTGAGGGTTCTGGAGGGTTCATTAAAAGCAGATCTGATAAATAGGAACTACAAAGACAGTAGCAGGGTCTTAATGCAGGGGCTTCAAATTGGTTATTTGAGTTTTGCTGTGACTGCAACTAAGAAATCTTTTCGTCAGGAAGTCCAGAGCGTAGAGCATCGCAGCCGTCAAACGTGCAGGCGATAAAAGCGCCAGTGCCTCTGTGGCGGCCCGGGAGCGGAATGGTGGTCCTGCCGTAACGTCCCTAAGATGATGAAATACTTTAATACGTGGTTCTAAACTAAGATGTGGACCAAAGATGTTTCCGCTGATTCGCTTTAAGAGTTTGCAGTTTTCCGTTCAGCTTCTCTCTCTGAGCTCCAGGACCAGTCACTCGGAGCTCAGGTTGTCCTGGTGGAGCTGGAGAAGCTTCGCTGCCATCCACGCCCGGATATCGAGAACCAAGTTTAAAACGGACATCAAACGTCAATCACGAGTTCCTAGAAAAGGAACTCGGAATGTTGAGCAGTTCCCAAAATCTCATTTCCATGGCTGCGTAGCGGCTAAGAGGCCCTGCAGCCTGGAGCTTCCTGCCACTGTCCTCCCACTGACGTTGCTCTCCAGGATCCAGTGTTGCGCCACCACTTTCCGTGAGCTGTTATTACATGCAGAGGTTTATAATCTTTGTGATTATAATTCAATACTACAATCACTTTCACCATCTGGGAAGCCAGAGTGTCCATCTGCTTCACGGCTAGCAGTCACACAGAAGGAATGAAAACCTTCATGTGAGTGAGACTGGAGGAATGTGAGAGCATGCAAATGAGACGCGTCCTCAAGACCCGCTCACGGGGGTCCATCTGCAGCTCGCGTGCACAGCGATGGGTCTTCCTGTCACACAGGAATCAGACAGTGTTGTTGTAACTGTGCAGGACTGTTTCATAAGAGTTATCATTAGTAAAAGATGTCACATATGGACATTCCACGGATGCCTCAGCGTTCAGGGAATATGTGTGTGTTGCAATACCAATATGTCTTCTTGTAATTGCAACGATGACGTGGAGAGTATTTTTATCTCAAGGTAACATCTGTCTTTCATTCTGGGGAGGATGATAATGCTGTAGTTTGGTTTGGGAAGATTTATTGGTTCTGTGTTGTAATATT
The DNA here is from genome assembly GCF_037954235.1 of Aulostomus chinensis. NCBI lineage: Eukaryota > Metazoa > Chordata > Actinopteri > Syngnathiformes > Aulostomidae > Aulostomus > Aulostomus chinensis. Next base: position 5,390,556 of record NC_141342.1, read on the forward strand.
AGCTCATGAATGCCCTGGTGTGTGATTATCTTGACTTGTTTAGAGGCTCCTTAGGAGACGACTACTCTCTGGGTGGTGCATTCCTGTCAGCTCTGGTGCTGTGCTAAACATGGGTGCTAAACATGCAGATTTCTGCTGCCAGTTCCTCAGAATCAAAGACTGCTTTGGTGAGCCGACATTGTGCAGATGCTCAAGAACCCAGCGGGGACAGAAATCCACGCAAGAAAAGACACAGAGATGCGTTTTCCTTCTCAAGGAACTGGTGCATCCTGGGTTATGAATAACATTTTCAAAGGTGACGTCCCCATCGTACCTTGTTACAACTACAGCTAGCATGCTAATCAAAGGTGGTGTTTACTTTGAATTTTGTTTAGAATTTGCTCATTGAAGTTCTTAATCCGGGTCTGGCGGTCATGGATCTGTGTTTGCGGCTGTCATTGTCATCATTCTGATGGTCACAAGACTGAATCTGGTCAACCGGCAGGTGGAAGCGAGTACAGATGACCAAAGTTCTCATGTGAGCAATAAACAACATGCAGTTTTTAGAGTGAGTGTTGATAAAGAGCATTTATTTGTATCTTATCCTTGAACAAAGTAATTGCCAAGCTGCTTTACACCAAAAAATGTAAACGCTGGTCTGTGAACTGCATGAAACCGGCAGAGTACTGCATCAGCACCTGTTGACTACTGTAGGGGTCAGAGGTCAAGATGATTGGGGTAGCAGCCAGGAGGTGAACGAGTGCAGCAATACTGGAAATTTCCACAATGGAATTCTCCACATCGAACATATTGAACAGCTAAAAGTAAAAAAGCAATACTTCAGATACTCACATACTGCAGTAGACATGATGGGTGGTAAAACCTGACATTCCTGGAAGTACTCCTGCTGAGGAACATGTACTTTCCTCTGATTTCTATTACATTATTAGTCGTTCATATCAAGTTCAAGTACTTTTATTTTTTTATTTGTATTTAACAGCAGTTTTGGAGTGAATGTACTGACTCCATTTCTGCTAAACATGCATATATATATATCAATGCTGATATATATATATAAAAATATATATATAAATTGACCGTAGGTATGAATGTGAGTGTGAATGGTTGTTCGTCTCTGTATGTTGGCCCTGCGATGGACTGGTGACCTGTCCAGGGTGAACCCTGCCTCTCACCCGTAGATGCTGGGATAGGCTCCAGCCCCCCCGCGACCCTAACTTAAGCGGAAGATGACGATGGATATATATATATATATATGTATGTATATATATATATATATATATATATATATATATATGTGTGTGTGTGTGTATATATATGTATATATATATGTATATATGTGTATATATATGTATATATGTATATATATATGTGTATATGTATATGTGTATATATATGTATATATGTATGTATATATATGTATATATATACATACATATATACATATATATATAATATAAAACGTGTAGATTTTGACACGTTTATTTTCCTTATTTTCCTTCTGTATATTCTTGTCTATTCTTGACTGATGGTTAATATGTAACAGTGCCATGACCTGAATTTAATTCTATGACTTTTATTAATTAGTATCTTTTTATTGCTTCGTTAAGGCGTGGACTCGAACCGTGATGAGGTCAAGTTGCCCTCCACAAAGACAAAGATCACCACCGAGGTCCGTGAACAGTGACACACACACGAAAACAAACCTGACCACTGAACAGTGGAGGAAAAAGTACCAATGACATTTACTATGAAAGCAGGAAAGTCTCAGCCGCTCCCCTCCGCGCTCTTCATCCAGCGGCTCAGGTTAGAATTGAAAGAACCCCGCAGTTTCCGAGACGTTCCACCTCAACCGCGGTCTCTGACGGACACCAGTGAGAAGCCAATCCCCTCCCCTCTTGAACGTCATCAAACCGTCCAACCAATAGACTGCGAGGAGGGGCGGGACGCAACTGTCATAGACACGTGTACCGGGAAGTAGGAAGTAAATACTCAGGAGTAGAAGTGGAACTGGAAGCAAGTGAGTAGACCGGAGAATATCGCTGAAAGACTTTCAAACTGAACCGAAGGTCGCCTTAAACATCGCTGGATGAGTCCAGGTCACGTGACTGTATCAGGAGAAGGCGTTTGAACGAAATAATAGCGGTCACATTTATGATAGACGGCGACCAGGTAGCCTTGGTAGGTTTGAATTTACAGGTGCAACGTTAGCTTGGTCACGTGTGTGTGTGTGTGTGTGTGTGTGTGTGTGTATGTGTGTGTGTGTGTGTGTGTGTGTGTGTGTGTGTGTGTGTGTGAGAGAGAGAGAGAGAGAGAGAGAGAGAAAGAAAGTTGTGCTCCACATTGCAGCAAAGCCACATGTGTCCAGTTTATCCAGCCAACATGAGTGAAAAGTAACAAACGTTTACTCCGTGTGTGTGTGGAAGTGGCAGGAGTCTCACACACATACACACTCACGAATATGAATGTGCAATTTTACTTTGGAAAATAGATCCTGTATTCATGAGCCAAATATCAACATGTCATTGAGAGTGAAGCTGTCAGTAGTGGAGGCCTTGTGAAAGCTGCTGACTGCTGCTTGACGGTGAAGAATCCCTGCATGTTGGGGTGAATAATCCCTGTATGTTGGGGTGAATAATCCCTGCATGTTGGGGTGAAGAATCCCTGCACGTTGGGGTGAATAATCCCTGCATGTTGGGGTGAAGAATCCCTGCATGTTGGGGTGAATAATCCCTGCATGTTGGGGTGAAGAATCCCTGCATGTTGGGGTGAATAATCCCTGCATGTTGGGGTGAAGAATCCCTGTATGTTGGGGTGAATCGTCCCTGCATGTTGGGGTGAATCATCCCGGCATGTTGGGGTGAAGAATCCCTGCATGTTGGGGTGAATAATCCCTGCATGTTAGGGTGAATCGTCCCGGCATGTTGGGGTGAAGAATCCCTGCATGTTGGGGTGAATAATCCCTGCATGTTGGGGTGAATCATCCCTGCACATTGGGGTGAAGAATCCCTGCATGTTGGGGTGAATCATCCCTGCATGTTGGGGTGAATAATCCCTGCATGTTGGGGTGAATAATCCCTGCATGTTGGGGTGAATAATCCCTACATGTTGGGGTGAAGAATCCCTGCATGTTGGGGTGAATAATCCCCGCATGTTGGGGTGAAGAATCCCTGCATGTTGGGGTGAATAATCCCTGCATGTTGGGGTGAAGAATCCCTGTATGTTGGGGTGAATCGTCCCTGCATGTTGGGGTGAATAATCCCTGCATGTTGGGGTGAAGAATCCCTGTATGTTGGGGTGAATAATCCCTGCATGTTGGGGTGAATCTTCCCTGCATGTTGGGGTGAATCATCCCTGCATGTTGGGGTGAAGAATCCCTGTATGTTGGGGTGAATCGTCCCTGCATGTTGGGGTGAATAATCCCTGCATGTTGGGGTGAAGAATCCCTGTATGTTGGGGTGAATCATCCCTGCATGTTGGGGTGAATCTTCCCGGCATGTTGGGGTGAATCATCCCTGCATGTTGGGGTGAATCATCCCTGCATGTTGGGGTGTATAATCCTTGCATGTTGGGGTGAATAATCCTTGCATGTTGGGGTGAATAATCCCTGCATGTTGGGGTGAATCATCCCTGCACGTTGGGGTGAAGAATCCCTGCATGTTGGGGTGAATCATCCCTGCATGTTGGGGTGAATAATCCTTGCATGTTGGGGTGAATCATCCCGGCATGTTGGGGTGTATAATCCTTGCATGTTGGGGTGAATCATCCCTGCATGTTGGGGTGAATCATCCCTGCATGTTGGGGTGAATCTTCCCGGCATGTTGGGGTGAATCATCCCTGCATGTTGGGGTGAATCATCCCTGCATGTTGGGGTGTATAATCCTTGCATGTTGGGGTGAATAATCCTTGCATGTTGGGGTGAATCATCCCTGCATGTTGGGGTGAATCATCCCTGCATGTTGGGGGGAATCATCCCTGCATGTTGGGGTGAATAATCCTTGCATGTTGGGGTGAATAATCCCTGCATGTTGGGGTGAATAATCCCTGCATGTTGGGGAGAGTAATCCTTGCATGTTGGGGTGAAGAATCCCTGCATGTTGGGGTGAATCGTCCCTGCATGTTGGGGTGAATCATCCCTGCATGTTGGGGTGAATCATCCCTGCATGTTTGGGTGTATAATCCTTGCATGTTGGGGTGAATAATCCTTGCATGTTAGGGTGAATCATCCCAGCATGTTGGGGTGAATCATCCCTGCATGTTGGGGTGAATCATCCCTGCATGTTGGGGTGAGTAATCCTTGCATGTTGGGGTGAATAATCCTTGCATGTTGGGATGAATCATCCCTGCATGTTGGGGTGAATCATCCTTGCATGTTGGGGGAATCATCCCTGCATGTTGGGGTGTATAATCCTTGCATGTTGGGGTGAATAATCCTTGCATGTTGGGGTGAATCATCCCTGCATGTTGGGGTGAATCATCCTTGCATGTTGGGGTGAATAATCCCTGCATGTTGGGGTGAATAATCCTTGCATGTTGGGGTGAATAATCCCTGCATGTTGGGGTGAAGAATCCCTGTATGTTGGGGTGAATCATCCCTGCACATTGGGGTGAAGAATCCCTGCATGTTGGGGTGAATCATCCCTGCATGTTGGGGTGAATAATCCCTGCATGTTGGGGTGAATAATCCCTGCATGTTGGGGTGAATAATCCCTACATGTTGGGGTGAAGAATCCCTGCATGTTGGGGTGAATAATCCCCGCATGTTGGGGTGAAGAATCCCTGCATGTTGGGGTGAATAATCCCTGCATGTTGGGGTGAAGAATCCCTGTATGTTGGGGTGAATCGTCCCTGCATGTTGGGGTGAAGAATCCCTGCATGTTGGGGTGAATAATCCCTGCATGTTGGGGTGAAGAATCCCTGTATGTTGGGGTGAATCGTCCCTGCATGTTGGGGTGAATCATCCCGGCATGTTGGGGTGAAGAATCCCTGCATGTTGGGGTGAATAATCCCTGCATGTTAGGGTGAATCGTCCCGGCATGTTGGGGTGAAGAATCCCTGCATGTTGGGGTGAATAATCCCTGCATGTTGGGGTGAATCATCCCTGCACATTGGGGTGAAGAATCCCTGCATGTTGGGGTGAATCATCCCTGCATGTTGGGGTGAATAATCCCTGCATGTTGGGGTGAATAATCCCTGCATGTTGGGGTGAATAATCCCTACATGTTGGGGTGAAGAATCCCTGCATGTTGGGGTGAATAATCCCCGCATGTTGGGGTGAAGAATCCCTGCATGTTGGGGTGAATAATCCCTGCATGTTGGGGTGAAGAATCCCTGTATGTTGGGGTGAATCGTCCCTGCATGTTGGGGTGAATAATCCCTGCATGTTGGGGTGAAGAATCCCTGTATGTTGGGGTGAATAATCCCTGCATGTTGGGGTGAATCTTCCCTGCATGTTGGGGTGAATCATCCCTGCATGTTGGGGTGAAGAATCCCTGTATGTTGGGGTGAATCGTCCCTGCATGTTGGGGTGAATAATCCCTGCATGTTGGGGTGAAGAATCCCTGTATGTTGGGGTGAATCATCCCTGCATGTTGGGGTGAATCTTCCCGGCATGTTGGGGTGAATCATCCCTGCATGTTGGGGTGAATCATCCCTGCATGTTGGGGTGTATAATCCTTGCATGTTGGGGTGAATAATCCTTGCATGTTGGGGTGAATAATCCCTGCATGTTGGGGTGAATCATCCCTGCACGTTGGGGTGAAGAATCCCTGCATGTTGGGGTGAATCATCCCTGCATGTTGGGGTGAATAATCCTTGCATGTTGGGGTGAATCATCCCGGCATGTTGGGGTGTATAATCCTTGCATGTTGGGGTGAATCATCCCTGCATGTTGGGGTGAATCATCCCTGCATGTTGGGGTGAATCTTCCCGGCATGTTGGGGTGAATCATCCCTGCATGTTGGGGTGAATCATCCCTGCATGTTGGGGTGTATAATCCTTGCATGTTGGGGTGAATAATCCTTGCATGTTGGGGTGAATCATCCCTGCATGTTGGGGTGAATCATCCCTGCATGTTGGGGGGAATCATCCCTGCATGTTGGGGTGAATAATCCTTGCATGTTGGGGTGAATAATCCCTGCATGTTGGGGTGAATAATCCCTGCATGTTGGGGAGAGTAATCCTTGCATGTTGGGGTGAAGAATCCCTGCATGTTGGGGTGAATCGTCCCTGCATGTTGGGGTGAATCATCCCTGCATGTTGGGGTGAATCATCCCTGCATGTTTGGGTGTATAATCCTTGCATGTTGGGGTGAATAATCCTTGCATGTTAGGGTGAATCATCCCAGCATGTTGGGGTGAATCATCCCTGCATGTTGGGGTGAATCATCCCTGCATGTTGGGGTGAGTAATCCTTGCATGTTGGGGTGAATAATCCTTGCATGTTGGGATGAATCATCCCTGCATGTTGGGGTGAATCATCCTTGCATGTTGGGGGGAATCATCCCTGCATGTTGGGGTGTATAATCCTTGCATGTTGGGGTGAATAATCCTTGCATGTTGGGGTGAATCATCCCTGCATGTTGGGGTGAATCATCCTTGCATGTTGGGGTGAATAATCCCTGCATGTTGGGGTGAATAATCCTTGCATGTTGGGGTGAATAATCCCTGCATGTTGGGGTGAAGAATCCCTGTATGTTGGGGTGAATCATCCCTGCATGTTGGGGTGAATCATCCCTGCATGTTGGGGTGAAGAATCCCTGCATGTTGGGGTGAAGAATCCCTGCATGTTGGGGTGAATCATCCCGGCATGTTGGGGTGAATAATCCTTGCATGTTGGGGTGAATAATCCTTGCATGTTGGGGTGAATCATCCCTGCATGTTGGGGTGAATCATCCCTGCATGTTGGGGTGAATCATCCCTGCATGTTGGGGTGAATAATCCCTGCATGTTGGGGTGAATAATCCTTGCATGTTGGGGTGAAGAATCCCTGCATGTTGGGGTGAATAATCCCTGCATGTTGGGGTGAATAATCCTTGCATGTTGGGGTGAATAATCCTTGCATGTTGGTGTGAATAATCCCTGCATGTTGGGGTGAAGAATCGCTGCATGTTTTTGAACCGTGTGCGCTCATGGACGTGTCGTCTGATGGCTCCATGAGCGCGGCCGCTGCAGGTCACACTGGTAAATATGCCCTGGAGGCTAAGCACACACGTCATGGGACAACAAACAAGTCGACCGATAATCATTATTAATGAATCAAGCTGTTCAGCGACTGCTCTTTTTTTCTCATTTCGAAGCTAAAAGAGACTGGCGCCTAACAGCAGCTAAACTGTCCAAAAGTGACTGTTAACAGTCTCTCAAGCTGATCAAGGTTCAGTAAATCCACGTCTTCCTCCTCCTCCTGCACGATCAGAAATCAACCAGCACTTTGATTGGAGATGAAAGCAAAGTAACAATGACCCTCTGGTTTGGTATTGGTTCAGAATCAGCTGGCACGTTCAGTTGAACCAGAAAGCATGCACACGCCCGCGCCAGTTTAGCATTAGTTGGTCCTCTGGTTAGTTTATTCTGAGCTTTAATCCAAGTGTTTGTGGGTCAGCGATCAGACAGCTGGATTGAGAAGACATGGATTATAACAGACGATGTACCTGGGAGTTTGTAAACAGATGTTTTTGACAGCTTGCCGTTGTGAGCCATCAGTAGCTATTCGCCTCAAGCTAAGTATACGTGGGTGGCTCTTCCCGGGGTCACAAAGAAGTACTTGAAACTCATAAAACACTTTTTGGGGTAAAAGTTTCACCAAACACTAACTATAATCATACTGACTAACCTGAGACATTAAGAATCAAGAAATATGAGAATTATCAAATTTGACTGAAACTTTTGGGTTCTTCGGTCAAAAGACTAAAACTTAATCAAAGCCGGCTTAGAAAGCCTGAAAAGACACATTAGGACTCACTTTACAGTAACTGACTGAAATCACTACGGCAACGGAGCTCATCAACTGAAACTAGACTAGTTTTCTCTGACCACGACTACAAACTGAGACTTCTCATCATCTAAAAGTTAACAAAATTTACAGAGTTACTAACAGAGTTACAAACAGAGTTACTAACAGAGTTCTACAATTCTACAATTTCATTTAGCAGACGCTTTTGTCCAAAGCGATGTACAACACAAGCAAGAATTCAGAGTTACTAACAGGGTTACAAACAGTTACAAACAGAGTTACTAACAGAGTTACAAACGGTTACAAACAGAGTTACTAACAGAGTTACAAACAGTTACAAACAGAGTTACTAACAGAGTTACAAACAGAGTTACTAACAGAGTTACTAACAGAGTTACTAACAGTGGCTTCAGGATCTACCGACTGAGACATGATGAGTCATGCAGTTCCAGCAGATGAAAAGAAAACTGTCCAGGATATTAAAATGCTGTGCAAATAGGATTCGACTCGTATTTGTTCTGGGCTGTGACAAACACAAGGGTGTGTGTCAGACTATAACCTGAGACTTTGGAGGAAGACGTGGAGTGAAGTGTTGATGAAGTGCATTATTCAGATAGTTAAGTTGCTTGTTGTCATGCCTGCTCAGTGCTGAAGGGTTCCAGTTGTTCTGCATCTCTCATTATCGGTAACATCTCTTACATTTGTTAAAAAAAAACAGTCATGGAAGAGATGGCTCTAGTCTAGCTTCTCTGTACTGTGTCCAGGTCTGGTGCCATGCTGGAGGGCTGTTCCCCTGTGACCCAGGCGCTGCTGGGGACCATGTTCACCTGGGGCCTGACCGCTGCCGGCGCCGCCCTGGTGTTCGTCTTCTCAAGCCGGCAGGTAGATATTCCTGGAGGCCAACCCAGAAGTTAGCATCAGCAGAGGTTCCCTCTTCCAGAGGCTCAAGGGAGTTTTGCTGTGTCGCAGAAAATGTGGTCTGCCACCAACAAAAGTTTATGAGACCCAGGTTTTGTTCAAGCTAATCTGGAAACAATTTACAAGAAAATTAGATCAGTAATGGTTAACCGTAACTAAATCTTAGGTAACAGTTAGAAATGCTTATTCAACTGTTAAGTGTTAGTAATGCTTTGTGAAAGTCAAGTCATGTGTCTAGTAATTATTAACCAATCGTGTTCAGCGTAGGTGCGCTCGTTCGAAGCTGAAGTTGGATGACTTCGCACTCCATTTTGCGTTCAGTGGTGGTGTGCGCTGACGGATTTTATTCCATTGGGGGGAAAAAAAAGTTCTGATATCTTCAGTTTTGGTTGACAACAGACCTCATTTCAGGCATTTAACCAAAAAATGCTGACTTACTCAGGTGCTGGCGTTCTTATGCTGCTCCTCTGGGAATGAGACAAACAGACCAAGATGGATTCATGCGAGCTGCCTTGCTGCGGGCTCACGTTTCTCCGGCTGCAGACGGTGTTGCAGCACATTACATCAAACCTGTGTTGACACCAGCGTTTTGCTAGATGTTGTTATTGCTAACCTTGGGACTCCAGGGACGCGTTGCATGTTTCCCTTTAAATCAACACCATGAGTTTCACTGGTGTTGCACTGGAAGATGTGAAGAGGATACTGAACTGACTTGAACACAATTTCTCTTCTTATCTCCCCTTTTTTCCAGAAACGCATCTTAGATGGAAGCTTAGGATTTGCTGCTGGGGTGAGTCGGTCTCCTCTCTAACTCAACCACACTCCCAGAACGCTCCGATCCTGAGATATGATGAGTGGCTGACTGTTTGAGTGCGACAGGCAACACAAAGCCCCACAGTCCCAGATGATACATTACTGCCCCCAAGGCTCAGCTACATGTTCCCCAGCTTTGTTGGCCTTATCATATTGAGAGAAGAATTCAGAAGACGGCCCCAGGACGCCACTATCTGACGCTTTCAAGTACAGCTTTTGATTTCCTGCAGGGGTTCTTCTTCACAGCTGGTATTTGTCAAGTGTTTGAGGGGAGAAGGTCGCTAGGAAATCTCACCTGGCAGAGGGTTGTGGAGGCTTTACCTGCCATTACAGTACAACTAGAGTTTTTTTTAATGTTTCTAAAAGTCATCTTAGGTTGTATCTCTCCTGGGGGTTAGCAGAGCTGCAGAGCTTTTATTCTGACAGTATAGAGGTCAGGAGCTGGAATGTTGGTTTGAATTCATGAAGCTTATTTATCATTTTCTTTCCTACTTCTCCTGAGTTGCTTGTTCACCAGCATCAGGCCTGATCATTAACATTGATTTGTTTTCTGAATTTTAACCCTTTAAATGTCTGTTTTTTGTGTAACTGTAGTGCTGCGCGCACACACACACACACACACACACACACACACACACACACACACACACACACACACAGGGTTCTAACTATCCATTATTTTAGTAATCCAGTACTGTACTGAATGTGTGTTCATACTCTAAAGGTCACGGCGCTCAGCTGAACCTCGGTGTGGGCGCTAAACTATTGATACCATCTGTCTGATTCTAAAGGGCTTTCTTGGCGTGATACAACTTTTTATAGTGATTTACTTTAATGAGGAGCTAATTTTTCCCACTTGTCCTTGGAGATGGTCGGCGTTGGTCAGGAGCTGGTGGACTGACCAGTGGAAGCTCTAGCAGAACCTTCTTTTCAGTGTTTGTTCCAAATTGTGCTCCAGTCTGGCTTCCAGCACTGTAGGAGCTTGGCTTCAGACATAATGCAGGGAAGGTTTTATGTTCCTAAGAACGTATGAAGCGCTCTGCACCTGCAGCCCAGGACTGATGGATGGAGGCACTCTGCTGCTGCTGGAAGTGACCCAGTCAATTCTGAAGTTGGTGAATGTCGGCTGCACACCGTTAACAGCTGTCCTCCTAACCGATGCGGCACCCCTGAGACCTGCCAGAGCCAAGTGGCTTTTATGTTGAACAAATTCAACTATTCAACCATTTAAGTGCACAAGGAGAAACCCTGGAGGGGGCAGTGTGAGGATGGAAGGAAGAGGGCAGTGGATCAGCTCTCCCTTGGTGCCATTTTTAAAGAAGCCCTGGATTGCTTTTTGACTCCTGGAAGAGGGTGAAGGAAGGTCAACCAGGTTCTGCAGTGGGAGTCACTTAGAACAGAGGCAGGCAGGCATCGTTCCACAGCACTCAGTGGTGCTGTTCTTCACTCCTGGATGGTGGGCAGCAGAAACTCTTGTTGAAACCCTTCCTTCCTGTCAGTGACTCCATGATGTTCCTGGCTGAGTGAGGGCTTGGAACCCATATGATAGCAATTCATCGCAACACTGACTCAAAAACTGCTTTTTAAAACACGCCCATCACCAGGAAACGCTGCCTGAACCTGATAAATCCCCCTGTTCTAAATGAACCTGCATTGCAGAGGCCAATTAGCATAATTCATAGCCTCAAAATGATAGATTAAGTGTAGAGGTGCTTAATTCATGAAGAAGGCCCAGAAGGAGAACTCTGAAATCGAGCTCCTGCTCTCCGAATATACAACGAAAACATTATTTAGTGGTGGAGTTTGACAATTTGAGAAAGTCAAAGAATCATGAAACTCACTTTGTGCCTCAGCTGTGAGAGTGTGTGTGTGTGTGTGTGTCCTCACGGCAGTCTTGTGTGTGTAAGACGCTCTGTAAGAAATACAAAGAAATGGTTGGACATGAAACGGAATGCTCATGACCGCCGTCAGAGCAAGGCGCGATATGACAGTAACGGGGGCGTCTGGTGCAGCGCGACAACAGCAGTTAAAAACCTCTCACCCTCTGTTACCCCAGAGGGGCCCCAGGTTGGGGGCCTGGAGGCAAGCAGCGCTGATCATGTAGAAGTTTAGTCATGTTGCACACCAGATTACACAGAACAAACTCACCAAGCACATTAATGGTCCAGTCGCCAGAGCTCGACAGCCTCACCGAGCGCGGGTTCGGTGCTGTCGGTTGCGGTTAGTTGGCCACCTTTGTTTGTGACCGGGACTTAGTGACTGCAGCTGAGTTCTACTGGTTCTGATGCTTTGTGTCAATCACCCGAATTGAGCAGCAGGTTCCTGAGATATCGCCCAGTGCAGGGCTGCGGTCTCAGACGTGGATTTGTAGACATTTGTCTCTGTGCAGGAAGCTGCATCTTCACCCTCCTCCATCCTGGTTACACAGCTGGGAGGACAGCGTTTGACGCCAGGAGGCTCAAATGTGTGCTCACACAGCCCAGGTGACCGTCAGGCTGAGCGCTCCTGTCTGGTCTGAGAGAGAGAATCAGCCAGCGTGATGTCACCATCATTATGAATTCCAAAGTGTAATTTATGCATTCAAACTCAAAATGTCTTCAAAGTCACTGGCACGCTTGGAGTGGGTCTGGTACATCAGGTCTGCACCGCTGGATTCTCTTCCTATCTCCGAGAAAATCCCAAAACAAAATCAACTAAGGTGAAAGTTTGAAGGATTTCCGGAGCCTCTTCCTCCTTCCTTCCTCATCAGAGGATCCAGGTCCAAGTGTCTTGGGTCTTATTTCTTGTCACTGGCGGGTGTAAGTGTGTGTCTGGCTTCACCGCTGCGGTGCTGCCAGCCTTGTTCTGACTCTTCCGCTCTGCATGACCAGTGACAGAACCAAAAACGTTTTTCAAAGGCTCAGGTCCTCTGATCCAGGGGCCACTTTGGACTTATTTTTCACCACTGAAAAAGACCTTTTTTTGTTAAGTATGTACTGAGTGTGTTGGTACCGGCACGGTTCCAGCACGAACAGAACCCAGCCCAACACCAGTGGCAGTTCTCTGCATGTCAAACCACGAGTTTGACGGCGAGTCTTCATCTGGAGCAGAGTGAGCGAGCATGCGGGGGCCGTCGGAGCGGCCGGAGCTCAGTGTTGCCACCCATCAACACCAAGTGCAAACGTCATGAGGCTGAATTCTGTCCTAAATCCATCTGGACGGGTTCTAAAGGGAGGTGGAATTGCCTCCCAGAGTAGGAACAGAACCAAAGTTTAGAGAAAAATGCAAATGGGCTTCAACGGTCTCGCGCAGCTGCAACACGTCAGCTGAGTAATCCCTCCACCCACAGAACCTTGGAATAGCAGCGCTTGTAATTTTTCAAGTTTAATTAACATTTTATAACGTCCAGTGGCGATACAAGTGGTGCTTTCTTTTCATGGTAATGAACAGGCGCATAAATCACTGGCCCGAGTGTGAATGAAGACCCAGTTTACATGGATGAATGCCCCGGTTCTGGCATATGTAAGAGGTGATGCATGCGTGATTCATGTATGAATATGGCATGACACACAGATGTGACCTTTAGCATGATTAAAGACCAACTGAGCATCACATTAATGCAGCACATTCATGCTAGCCAGAGGGGAGACCAAGCACCAGACGGACCCCCCCAGACATAGGACGGGTGGGGGGGGGGGGGGGGTCTGTACCATGACCCACTTGTGTTTGAAGGCTCATTTTTGACAGTGGATAAAAAGTGAACATCATTATCAGTTTATTTATTTTCCTGCTCAGCCTGTAAGGCGTCTGTGTGAAGTAGCAAATATAATTATTATCATTACGATGGCGTCTCTCTTTGAGATCTTTCACCTTTCACACACAGCTTTCACAGAGCTGGGGTATACATCAAGTGTCCCAGTCCAGACGCATTTACTGCACATTCCAAACCTGAGCTGCAAGTGCAACTCGCTTGGTTTCAAAACATGCGCCTCACATAAATTATATTAATGACTCGAAGGGCAAATGCAGTCAGACGTGTTAAACATGAAATTTCCTTTCCAAAGTTGCACAGTTGTTCCCTGAGAAGTTCAGTCACACTGAACAGTGACGCACTGCAGGCATTTACGTGTCACCGGCATATATTGGAATATGATAGCAATACTAGGGGCTGGAATACCAGCGGAGTATCATTGAAAAACTGTGATAGATTGCTGACCTGACTCGGTAGCACAGAGCGTCCAAAGCACTGGTGTAGGTGCCCACAGCCCACAGCTCCCAGTTCACTACTGGCAGCTTTCTGACCCACTGAAGGTCTTCCTCAGGCTAGTACAAATACTGCCTCAGGCAAGTACTTCATCAGGCAAGTCCTTCATCAGGCAAGTACTTGTGGGCTGACACGTGTCTTTCCGAGTGCATGTCATTATCAGGAAGTGTTCCCAGGTACGACGACCTTCCTCTCGTCTCCTGCCAGCGTGTGGCGACGGATGAATGGTTAACCTACAGTCAGGTTCATGTTCTTCATTTGATGACAAAGTGAATGCGGTTACTCTCCAGTTCATGATTATTCTCTTGCCAGTGTCTTTCCCTGCATTATAACCCAACTCCTGTTGCCATGTCAACATCAAGCTGAAGTCCGTAGTTATAAGATTAAAGCAGCAGGAGGGACCTGCAGTCTACCTGCAGTCTACCCGCAGTCTACCCGCAGTCCACCTGCAGTCTACCTGCAGTCTTCCCGCAGTCTACCTGCAGTCTACCCGCAGTCTACCCGCAGTCCACCTGCAGTCTTCCCGCAGTCTACCCGCAGTCCACCTGCAGTCTTCCCGCAGTCTACCTGCAGTCTACCTGCAGTCTACCTGCAGTTTACCCGCAGTCCACCTGCAGTCTTCCCGCAGTCTACCTGCAGTCTACCCGCAGTCTACCTGCAGTCTTCCCGCAGTCTACCTGCAGTTTACCCGCAGTCTTCCCGCAGTCTACCTGCAGTCTACCCGCAGTCTTCCCGCAGTCTTCCCGCAGTCTACCTGCAGTCTACCTGCAGTCTTCCCGCAGTCTACCTGCAGTTTACCCGCAGTCTTCCCGCAGTCTACCTGCAGTCTTCCCGCAGTCTACCTGCAGTCTTCCTGCAGTCTACCCGCAGTCTACCTGCAGTCTTCCCGCAGTCTACCTGCAGTCTTCCCGCAGTCTACCTGCAGTCTTCCTGCAGTTTTCCTGCAGTCTACCTGCAGTCTACCCGCAGTCTACCTGTAGTCTACCTGCAGTCTACCTGCAGTCTTCTTGCAGTCTACCTGCAGTCTACCTGCAGTCTTCTTGCAGTCTACCTGCAGACGCTCCGTCAGAAAACCGCTCGCTCTACTTTTATTTCTTTGGCTTCTTATGAAGGGGGTCAGTGATACACTGATGAAAGCAACATCATGCAGGTTGTAAAGGTCCCATGAAATAAATTTAACGCTGAGGACCTGTTAAGTGTTCATGCGTCTCTCTGTTTATGCCGATATGTAAAAAGAAAGAAATCCTGAATGCAGGATGTGTAGTAATTTAGCGTCCAATGAAAATGCTTTTCCAGGTTTTTTTGTCATGTGACTTATTCACGCCTGAAATACTTTCCCTCAATAATTACCTCATGAAAGGAGCTGCTGGATAGATTGCAGCATCACGCGGTCCCAGTGAGACGCGTCCTCTCCTCCGTGCTGTTGTCTGTTGATGTCTGGTAACACTTGGAAGATCATGCAAGAGCCGCATGATTATTGATTCCACTTCAGTTTAGCGGAGGTGAGCGAATGTAGCGTTTCCTGTTCGAGCCATGAAACAACAGATAATTGTCGTGAGTGTCACATGACCCTCCAGAATAACTGGTTTCGCCATCTGAATTTGATGCGTTTGGTCTGATAACTTTGGGAAAGCTTGAAGGGGCTCTGATTAAATTCTGAATCCACCAACAAACAGCAGAGTCCCACCTTTAATAACTTACCTCACCTCTGCTAGGTTCATCACAACATTTGTGCTGTGAGCTTTCACACCCTGAGCCTCTCAAACGTAGATTCATGACATCCATTTGCAACAAAATGACAACAAAAACAGATGGCAGCACATTCTGTTGCAAATGTACCTGCGAATGTGAAGCATTTCATGTCATTATTCTACGTTTGATAGGTTCGGGTGTGAAAGCTCACAGACTTGAACCCAAACATGAACAGCAGTCGATCACTGGCTCTGAATATTCAGTGAACAACAGAGAGAAAGCAAGCCTGAGGAGGAGAGCTGCTGTCTGGTGTGTGTGTGTGTGTGTGTGTGTGTGTGTGTGTGTGTGTGTGTGTGTGTGTGTGTGTGTGTGTGTGTGTGTGTGAGAGAGAGTCAATATGACGTAGTGAGGCTTCAACAGTACCCATCAGTAATGCGTAGCAAGAGTACCGCTGTGTGGTTTTTCTCTGGGTTATGAAGTCATGAGTTCACACAGTGGATGTTTGAGGATTTCACAACGAGAACTGCTTTCTTTTAAAGGCATTCAATCAAGTTTCTCTGGTTTAGGAACAGAGATATGAGCGGTGACTGTTAGGGTTACAGGGCAATATGACATTTACATACTGTGAAGGTTTTACAAGCGCCGATAAATGAATGAAAGCAGGAAGGTTTTTGGGCAAACAAAAACCAAACCACTGTCAAATGGAAGTAAGTGTAAGAAGAAGGGTGGAGGTGTGTAGGTGAGGTTGTCTCCTCATATATGCACATTTACACCACATACCGGCATGCTTGTCACATGCATGAAAGCACAATCCTCTCAAAGTGTAGTTAGACAACGATGATGTACTCATGAAAATGTTCACCAGCCACTCAGAGCAGCTGTAGAAAGCTCATCCTGGCACAGAGAGCCACAGGCTAGCAGACTAGCGTGGAGATCAGACCCAGACCTACGACACCACAGTTGTAATGTACATTTACAAATTTCAAGTTAGAGGGACACAAAAATATGGATGGATTTATGTTGAATTTCCTTGAGAAAAATGTGACAGAAACTCACCACAGAGCTGCTTGTTCTGTCCAAGTTACTAGAAAGTAAAGAATCTCACTGCAGCGGTCGAAGGAATTTGCTCGTCAGTGGCGTGTTGCTGCCATTCGTAACGACACAGAAAGACGCAGCAGGGCTATTGGGCGCCGCGCTCATATGGACTGGAAGTGTTACGGACCGTGTCAGAGGGTTGGGGACCTCAGAGACCCAGCTGGTTCCTTTACTTACCAACAACTAACGGGTTCTCACTGATTCAGGTTTCATTTAGTGGATGGAAACATGAAGAAACTTGCAACTTTTCTTGTTTCCATTTCCACTGTGAAGACAGCAGATACCGTGACAGTAGTTAATTAATGAATTACATTCATATATGCATCAAAGTAATCATTCACTTTGTATTTCTTGTCTCTATTGAGTTGTTGGAGATATTTTTATCCCTGCAGGATGGAGCGCTTCAGAGCTTTAGGCTCTAATATCCCCCCCCCAACTCAGTGAAGCAGCCCTGCAGCCTCTCGTGTCACCGCTCCACAACTATATGATACCAGAACATCGTGTACAAATTCATTACATGCCTTCAAGCAAGAACCTTGAGAACGGCATCATCCAGTAGCTTCTTGAGACTTCTACAGAGTTTTTTCTCTTGTTTCCTCTGACATTTTTTTAGTAATGTCAGCTCATCGTCACCGTGTCTGGAATAACTCTCAGGTTAGGCCTCTGACAACCTGAAGGTGACACGATCGCGTTTTGATGGGTGAAGGTCCCGTTCAGATGCTTGCAGAAGTCTGAAAGTGTGAATGTGTGAGTGAATATTCAATCAACAACTTTCTGTTGGACTCTGAGAAGACACGTCCCCAGCCAAGCAAAGATGTCAGTTCAGACGTATTCCACTCTGCCACAGTGGCTCTCCTCTTTTCTTGTGGGTGCGAATGAAAATTCTGTGGAAAAACAATTTGTAGCTCATCAGTAGAACATGAATTAGTAAAGTAGACATCATTGCTAAGCTCCAGCCCTGATGATCCTGTCATTTATCTTCTCTTTAATGTTGGCAACCCACAAAACATCCCATATCCATATAGCCGCCTGCTGTTTTCCCCTGCTTTACATATTGTATCAGCTAATTTGCAAGAGTCCCTTCAAGACCAGCAAGCGTCTCCGTGCAGGCCAGCCTGCAGTCACAAGTAGACTGCAGGATGTTGCAGTTCCACTCGGGTGGCGAATCCTCTGTCTGGACAAATAATGGCAATTTCATTCTGTCAGCTCAACTTTTAATTCACATCTTGCACACAACAATTCCTTTCTGGTTTGAGTTTTTTTCAATTTGTGGTTCAGCTGAAGCCGGTTTGGAGCTGCTGAGTCACCTGTGTACCAAATTGAGGGGGTAATAAATATGCTGTGCCAGGACATCACGAATTGCCAGGAAAAAGTGTACATAAATCCAGAGAATGGTGCCTGCTGACATGTTGATCCCCTGACTCTTCATTTAGCTCCACCCTGAGCTGACATGTCACCTATGAGATGGATCACTGTAAAAGTTGGTTCAGAAGTGGAATGCAGGATGTGTTTGGTCACTAACAGAAGACGCACACCGCCTGCAGGTGTGACAGCCGATGCTACAACTGCCCACACCTGCAGGCACACCGTTTATGTCATCCTGTTGTAGCGCCTTTGTCTGAGGTCTTCAGACTGCCTTTACCATTTGATGCCTCCATGTGGACCAGAGGCATTACTGTACGTCGTCCTTCTTTTCTTCTTAATAAGATGTCTTATGAATTCTTTGGGGGAATTTTTTTTAACAGATATGCCCAAAAACATTCACTGGAATTTGAGGATGAAAGGAAGAGAGTTTGGTGTTCAAAGGTCAAGGCCGCTGTCGCCTCACATCAGCGCGACAGGATGCTGCAGAAGCGTTCTTGTACTGTGATGATTGCAGTCCAAACGCTCCCGCATCTCTCGTGTTTCATGTTCAGCGTGATAATGCAGGACCCGACTCACTTAAGCGCTGCAGCAGCTATAATCGCCTCTTCTTCTTCTTCTACTTTTGCCCTCGGTTTTGAAAGCAGAGAGATACGTGATACATGCGTGATCAGATTAGAGGCCAATTTGATTTCAAATATTGCAAAGGCCTCAGGGCTATTTGCAATTGCCATGAAGACAAGTTTTCTAATATATGATCTTGAGGATATGGTGTGTGTGTGTGTGTGTGTGTGTGTGTGTGTGTCTGTGTGTGTGTGTGTGTGTGTGTGCTTTTCTGTATGGCTTGAATAAAAGATGCCGGTGTCTGCTGCTATCGACGGCTTTTGTTTTTTTAAACCTGTCCTGTTCAGCAGCAGCATCCATGTTCCTGGTGCCTTGTTGTACTGAAGCAGTTTTACGCTGCAAAGGAGGAACCTGATAAACTCCTCCTATCGCCATTTATGTTTAATTTTATTAGGAATGGTGTTGGTTCATTGATGAAGCTACCGGACTGAGGCTCAGGAGTGGACAGGAAGAGAGAACAGGGACAGGACAGCGAAGACAAGGGGGAGTGGGGAGACAAAAACAACAACAACAATAGCAGAAAACAACAACAACAACAATAATAAAAAACCCACAAAAAAACAAACAAAAACCAAATAAACAAACAAAGAAAAAGTAACAACAACAAAAGAAAAAGAAAGAAAAAACGTTGGTTGCAGAATTTCCAGTGCAGGCTTACCATTTGGTTTAATATAATTTTAAGATAAATGTATGCTATCGACAGCTTTAACTATTGTGTGGACAAATTTATTCAATATGTTAAAAAGTCCAGTACTGAAGCCCAGTAACGACCAGTTTTATATACTTAAAGGTACAATGTTCAACACGTCCACCTCCTGGTCAGCAGGTGTCTCCCTCCCTCCTGCTGCACGAATCTGGTCTCCTGTTCACCAGGTTGTCTTAACTAACCATATCTGGTCAGAGGTGGAATATTGATAAGACTTGACAAATCATGTGGTCAACCTCATCACCATGGTGATGATGTCTCACACTAACAATAACAATTTGGGCCTGTCAGAGGCTAAAGTTACTAACTTGATCTGTTGCTCTTGTCCGTTAGCAACCGTTAGCTTAGCTTGTCCTTTTGAAAGTGGCCCCCTCAGCATGGCTGTTCAGTCCTTCTGGTCCCCCAGCCCAGACCAGCATAGAGCTGCTGAACCAGTATTGACCCTCGTCTTGCAGCTTTGCTGGTCTGACAGCATTTGAAACGTGATCAGAACGAAGCCTCACGCTTCTCAGACGCTTTTCTGGTTAATGAGCACCTGCAGCTCCTGAGCTCCTGGTCAATGACACACCTGGTACACCTGGTACCAGCCTGTTCACGCTGCTGGTTCAGAGAGTCTCAACCATTTGGAATAGAAATATTAACAACATTTTGGATCAAATAAAAATGTTTAAATAATTACTTCACCGCTATAATAATATAATAATTTCCAGGTAATTTTAGACTTTCATTCTGCACCTTTCTAAAGTTCTGTGAATGTGTTATTTTTTAAATTATTTTTTCTTAAGTCTTTTGCATCCTTTAAAAAGTCCCATCAGCCTCAGCTGCTTTTGGTGCCAGCAAATGTTAGCATGCTAACAAACTCAACTGAGATTGCATTCATGGTGGACGTAGTACCTTTATTTATTAGCATGTTGCTAGCCCACTGTGAAGCATCAGTCAGTTGATTGTGTTAGTCGGACTAAAACTGGACCAATGGTAACCCCACTGCTCTGGAGGTGGATATCAGTGCAGTACTTTGGAGAATAATCGTATTCTTCCTTGTTGATGTGTACAGGGATAACAGACGTAGTTTTAACTGTTAGCATGGCCTGATGAAACTGTGCATGTAAACCTACTGGCTGAACTGAAGAGGAGCCCCCTGAGCTGTGAGCACGGCTGTAGACGAACGCAGCGACGGCGCTGGTGCTGTCAGGGAGACGTCAGTGGGGCGCATCAGGTTTTCCTTGGTTTGATGGATGTCTTTTCCCTTTGTTCCATCTGCCCCACTGCACAAATATAGTCATCCCTTTCTGACATTTTTTAATGTCATTGTGTGTTGGCATTAACAAAAATAGACCAACAATCTGTCACACAGTCACACACTTGTCTCGCACGACTGTCAGGGTCAGTGCGGCTTCACCAACTGATTCCTCGAAATGCTACACGTCATGGACCAGGTGTAGTCTGCCTTTAGCCTTGTAAACCGATGCTACATTTCTTGATCTGCATGTGTACAATTTGTGCAAAGGTATAAAATGTTGAATCTTTAAGATGGTAATGTTACGGGCGGCGTGGTGTTGCGGTGGTTAGCAGCGTTGCCTCACAGCAGGATGGCTCTTGGACTGCATGTTCTCCCTGTGCCTGTGTTGGGTGCTCGAGCTTCCTCCCACATGCCAAAAACATGTATGTTAGGTTAACTGGAGGCTCTAAATCACCCTGAGGTGTGAGCGTGAGGGTGTACCTGCCTGACGCCCAGTCACAGCTGCAGTGGGCTCCAGCCAGTAAGGTTGGATGGGCAGGAAGGGACGATGTCAGTGCTGTTTGTCTGTCTGTTGGAAGAATTGAGTAAAACTATGAGGCCAAGGAGGACCCCGAGAAAAACTGCACTTTTGTTTTACATTCGGGTTTGGCTGTGGCTGCCTAGGTGAAGGTACTCGCTCTCCAAGTGCCCTCTGGCCAATCATTCAGCAGAGATAAACAGCCACAGCAAATATGCATGGGAGGAGGGTTAGAAGCCTCCCAAAAGCTTTGCTCCAGCAGTGAGGTAGATCCACAGGGTCCTGTTTCATTTAATATGGAAAGTTCATTCCTGTCAACGGTCTCTTGTCTTTTCGTTTTCAGCGAATGAGTTTAGGACTAATCTCTCAGTATATCTGCTCATTGTCTTCAGAGCAAGAGCAATGACGCAGCGGCACGACTGATGCTTCAGGAAGGTTGGCTACCCTCCGGAGCAGAGAGGAAGTGAGCACACGGTAAACCTTCACTTTGATGGGTTGAGCCACTGGAGTCTCGGTGGAGCCCTGACATGCAGCATTTATCTATGTATATGCATGCAGAGCTGGCCGAAGCTTTGCATATAATTAAAGTTTTACCCTGGTGCCTGCTGTCAGTGTCGGTGACGCCGCTGTCATTCACTTCGGTGTGATGATGCTGTTTGAGATAAATTACGGACCTTTTGACCCAATCAATACAGTTCAGTCCCTGGAGAACCCTGAACATGAATTGATTGGAATTGTTATTGATGCCTGCATGTATTTATGCATGCATGACTGTATTCCTCAGTGTCGTGTAGGTCAACATTGATTACAGAAAAGAAATAATTCCATCAAACTAAGCTGCTCTGTTTTTATGCTTTTTTTCTAAGCAAATTAATGTGTGCTAAATTGCTAAACTAAGGTTTTAAACACTGTGAACACCACAAATAAACCCTCGGGGGCTTTGATGTTGAAAATATGAATATATACTTATACAAATATTAATATATACTTATACACATAAAATATAAATATATATACTTATACAAATATTAATATATATACTCATAAAATATAAATATATATACTTATACAAATATTAATATATACTCATAAAATATGAATATATACTTATACAAATATGAATATATACTTATACAAATATTAATATATATACTCATAAAATATAAATATATATACTTATACAAATATTAATTTATATACTCATAAAAATATAAATATATATACTTATACAAATATTAATATATACTCATAAAATATAAATATATACTTATACAAATATTAATATATACTCATAAAAATATAAATATGTACTTATAAAAAAGTTTCATGTTATGCGGGGAGCTCAGTTCTACGGCAGCGCTGCTGGAATGTCCAGATTTGTCGCTGTGAATTAAAACGCAGCTCATCGTCTTTACCAGAATCTAAAACATCCTGAAACTCTCTGCATGCGGTGGAAAGAAGACGACCGTCATGTGAGACGGAGGGAAGTCCTCAGTGGTCCATTGACAGCAACACTTAGATGAAACGTTTGAAGGGCAGAATGAGAGAGATGAAGTGAGCCATGGGGAGAGACGGAGAGGAGGCAGTCGCAGGAACCCAGCGCCGAGATCGATGAAGCTTTGAAGAGACAAATGATCTGGAGAAAGTGAAGGTTATTAGCTCCTAGATGGACAGAATCTCGATGGATGGAATTGGAGACATTGATTGGAGAGGAAACAAGGCCAGATTTATTCCTCAGTAGGTTTTCACTTGGGATTCTAGGCTGCTGGAAGTGAGGGATGAAGATGGAGCAGGCTGCTTGCAGCACAGAACCTCAGCCTAGCCGTCAGGTGTCGGCAGAGCCGGTTGTCTTCTCTGCCCTTTTAGCCTCCTTGATCCATCGAGGTAATTAACTCACGGGCTGAATTCTTACATCACGGCACCGATGGCGTGGAAGACGGAGATCAAACTGGAACAACATTATAAAGCATAAAGCATCGTTGTTCCCTCCCTGTTGATGTCATCATGTTCTCAGGTTGTCCGTGTGCTGAGCTATTTTTCGTTGGCGACTCTCGTCTTGTGAACGTCCCGTTGTCAGCTAAATTGAAAGCTGCTGGCATGAGAACACCACAACCAGAGCGCACAAAAAGGCACAGAACCACCACATACAGCTACTGGAGTGTGAATATGTTGCTTTGGAAGGTACAGACAATGAAACACAATCACCTCATACCGCAACTGCCTCTTGCCGACTTCACTTTTTAAAACCGTTTTGTTAAATTTAAGGTGGTGAGGATTTTTCTCCCTTTTAGAGTCACTAAAACAACTGCAGTTCCAGAGATGTTGGAGGTACTTGGTGTCACTGTGTGCACCCAACGCTTATTTGAGTCCTCATCAAGTCCAGTCTTTGGTGAAGGTTGTACTGGCCTCACATGCCGAGGGCTTGGCAGAACCAGACGTGGACTTGGGACACGAATCACGTCCTTTTGTGTCGTCTTCATCTTGGAAAGCAATGATCGATGCTGGAAAACGCTGCAGTTGTGTTAGGAACTTGGAGAAATCAAATATTCATCAGTCGCCCTGAGGGAAGTTGAGTTCACACCTCACCATCACCGTTCATGCTTCTCATCACTTCTTTACTCCGGTGACTTGATCCAGGGGTCCAAGACAATGTTTCTTGATATCACAATTATACCCCTCTTCCACTGCGCACACAGGTTTTTATTTTCGGGTTAAAGAAGAAAAAGGAAAGCTGACTGATTCCTTTGTTTCTGGTATTTCTTTTTTCTGGTGCATCACGTTCATCATCACTAATGCACGAGGTGAACAGAGGTTGTGTAGACGGTGCCAGAGTGCACTTCCTCTGTCTCTGTCAGCTGCAGTCAAAGCAGCGTGGAAGACGGTGGCTTCAGCCTGCTTTTTGGTCAGATTAGATTAGATTAGATTTGTTAGAACCAGATATTCCTGTATTCGTCCTGTGACATGGAAATCCCAATTTTCAGACCCAACGAGTGAAGGGCGTTGGAGTGTAGCTGCTCGAACACACACTGTTGGATTGTTGACTGTGATGACAAAAACTGCGAAGCTTCCATTGCCTCCATTTACGTGTTGATAGCTTGGAAGCTCCAGACGCAGATTTCGTGTTCCCCTCGATGCCGACCAAAGCCGAGCCGATAAACACTTGGATTTAATGCTGATCAAAGCTGCTCTCATTGCAGAAAAATGCCAGATGATTGTGTGTATGTTTGCATTTTCGTGGCCCGTGGGAGTGCAGTTTTACTCGCAAGCATCACAATCGAGTGGCTTCCCTGTTTTGGTTTCTGCTCCGGAGCGTTGGATCTGATAGAATGGCTTCAACTTGGGGAGAAGATCAGCAGCAGTTGCTGACTAAATTATGATGCAGGATGCAGTGAGCTTGAAAACCAGTGAACAGAAAAGGAGGTTTTTCTATTTTTTATGTTGGTTTATTTGTATCTTAATCTGGATGATGTCCTTCACATATGTTTATCCAGCTTTTGCACTGAATGTGAGTCTGTGTGTCA
This sequence comes from Aulostomus chinensis, assembly GCF_037954235.1. Classification (NCBI taxonomy): domain Eukaryota; kingdom Metazoa; phylum Chordata; class Actinopteri; order Syngnathiformes; family Aulostomidae; genus Aulostomus; species Aulostomus chinensis. The sequence continues at coordinate 5,415,234 of NC_141342.1, forward strand.
TCCGGTAATGCTCCGCGCCCTGCGACCTGGCGGCAGTGAGCAGATGGAACAGCCGCAGTAAATGCGCTTTTAATGTTTTCCACTGCTGCATCATCTTGTTTTCCATTTCCAACGACAACAAAAGAACTCTGAGCTCTGAATTATGACTTTCTTGGGTTGAAAAAACTAAGACTTGTTTTGACATGAAAGTCATATTTTTTAAACTCAAGTGCTTTGAGGTCTTAGGTCTGTATGTTTACCGACCAAAACTCCGGCTGAACCGCCAGCAGCCCCCCAGTGGTCCACTCTTGTGTCACATTATTAAAGCTACAGAATTCCGAACATTTCAAACCGTTGCTCCTCTCTGCCGTTGGAAGATGCCAACATGAAATTGGCCATTAAAGTGCAGCTTGGAAGCCTATGAGCTAGTTGTCCTTCAGACATCTGGCTGCAGCTGGAACGACTCCTGGGGTCCTTGGAAGAAGACGTTTGTAGAAGAACCCTGAAGCAGCCATGCAGGAGTGGTGGTGTTAGAACTTCAGAGACTTGAGGCATTCCTAGTGTCTCCTCTGGTTTGTTAGCAGCTCAAGAGTGGAGAGATCATTGCTGGAGTCCCTCAGTTCAGTTTGTACCGGTGGTCGTTGAAAGCAGCACGAGTGGAGAGATCATTGCCTGAGTCCTTCAGTTCAGTTTGTACCGGTGGTCATTGAAAGCAGCATGAGTGGAGAGATCATTGCTGGAGTCCTGATCGGATCAGTTTGTACCAGTGGTCAGTGAAAGCAGCACGAGTGGAGAGATCATTGCTGGAGTCCCTCAGTTCAGTTTGTACCAGTGGTCAGTGAAAGCAGCACGAGTGGAACAGAAGAAAACACGCCTCTACTGATCAGATACTACTGCCACTGATCAAGTACTACTGCCACTGATCAGGTACTACTGCCACTACTGATCAGGTACTAGGCACTACTGATCAGGTACAACTGCCACGACTGATCAGTTACTACTGCCACGACTGATCAGTCACTACTGCCACTACTGATCAGTTACTACTGCCACTACTGATCAGGTACTACTGCCACTACAGTTCAGGTACTACTGCCACTACTGATCAGGTACTAGTCACTACCAATCAGATACTAGTCACTACTGATCAGGTACTACTGCCACTACTGATCAGGTACTGCTGCCACTGATCAGGTACTACTGCCACTGATCAGGTACTAGTCACTACTGATCAGATACTAGTTACTACTGACCAGGTACTACTGCCACTACTGATCAGGTACTAGTCACTACTGATCAGATGAAACTTCAATCTGGCTGAGGTGGTAAAGACTGAATGTCCATTTTTGGGTGAACTGTCCCTTTGCTGTTACAAATTATTCCAGTTTATTTTGTAGAGAAACTGAAATACTTGAGAGGAATTTTATTGAAAGTCATGCCTATTTATTTGCCGAATTTGTTCAAGCTTCAGGCTGTAACTTCCCGGTATTATCTCTGTTCTCAAACCGCTGGAGGCAAAAATTTAAAAAGGCACATTTCTTAAAATGCCACATAATTAATTTAGAAATGAAAACCACTGCTCCACTTGTAGCTTTTGCCTTCCTATATTCTGTTGCTGAAGTGTGGTTATAGCAACCAACAAAAAAGAAACGTTTCCATCTTCATGTTAATCCTGTTGTCCTGGAGATCTGAGGCATGAATTGTAACACACACACACACACACGCACACACACAGACGTGGGTTTTGTGCTCTTCTATCTGTCTGTGTAGCACACCTCTGGGGCTTGGCTGCCGTGACAGCAGTTTGCTAAAGTGCTCCTCTTATGTGCTCTCTGAATATGTGCTAATTAACATTTAGATGGCTACCCGCCTCCACTCAATTGGCACAGAAAACACGATGTTCTCAGGGTTGCAGCTCCGCTGTGTCTGAGAGCAGAGGTGCTACATTGCATAACAAAGGCTAATATCTGTAGTGTCCTCGAGATGAGATGTCAGGATCTTATTCAGCGCAGGGGGAATCTTTGCTTTGGAAATGCTCTCCAGTCTTTCAGTGTGACCTTAGATGTCAGAGTAAACTAGAGAAACACGTCTGATTAGGTTTGTTGTGCAGGGCCTTTTCCTTACCTGGCCAGGTAATCAGTTCATCCCTACTGTATAGTGATGTGCTGCATTGCCCAGTCGTTCTGTCAATCCCACACATTCTACCATCCGTCAGTTTGTTCCGTGTCACACTTTGGTTGCTGTGTGAGTACTCATATTAGTCCTAAACTGAACCACATTAACACTCAGCTGCACTTGTGGATGCTTGCAGCCAGTGATTACTTGAGGAATTCGTGGATCTAGTTTGTTCCCTGGGGCTGCACGGTGGTCAGCGCTATCGCCTCACAGCAAGAAGGTTCCAGGTTCGAGTCCTGGCTCGGGCACGGGATCTCTCTGTGTGGAGTCTGCATGTTCTCCCTGTTCCTGCTGGGTTCTCTCTGGTACTCCAGCTTCCTCCACAGTCCAAAGACATCAAGAGGGGACCAGGTTAATCCAGACTCTAAATTGACCGTAGGCGTGGCTGGGAGAGCCAATGGTTGTCTGTCTCTATGTGTTGGCCCTGCCATGGACTGGTGACCTGTCCAGGGGGAAGGCTGCTGGGATAGGCTCCACCCCCACCACCCTCAACAGGAGAAGAAGGAGAAGATGGATGGAGGGATGGATGGATGGATAGATAGTTTGTTACCTCCATGTTATCCCACTGAGAAGAACGCTACAAGGGCAAGAAGGAGAAATGGTTTTACTCTTCATGCTTAATACTGCTTTTGTCTGATGGGAGCAAAGCAAAGCAGCATCATCAGTGTTGTAAAGACACGCTGCACTGGTTCAGAATAGCCGACGGTGACTTCAGCATTGCTGGCCGTGTTGATTGGCAAGGCAAGGCAATTTTATTTGTAGAGCCCGTTTTCACCAACAGTTTGTCTCAAAGGGCTTCACATGGCATCATAACAACATCCTCTGCCCTTAGACCCGCACATCGACTGAGGAAAAACTCCATAGAAAACCCTTTTAACAGGGAGGGATTGTCGTGTTGAAACCCATTAAGTGAGGACGTGGCTCTGGTTTGACCCTTGCTGCCCTGGTTACTCCGCCGACGTGGTGCCTGCATGGCGGCCTCCACCCGTCAGTATGGGTGTGAACAAGACAACACTGACGAGCGCTTTGAGGACCAACCAAGAAGTTCTGTTTCCTGTCATCATGCCAGATGAATAGAGGCAGTGTGGTGTCGTGACTCTGACAGAGCTGACGGACTTGATGCAAGCAGCCCGACACTCGGCCCAGGCGCATGAACAGAAATACACTTGGTAACGGGTGAGACGTTCCGTGTTTTGAGTTTGGTATCAGTGTTTCTCAGCAGTACAAGATGACTAGGACTGTTTCCTTCCAGTCATATTTTTCAAGTACACCGTTACCCTGTAGAGGTCCCGTAGCCTTCGGCTCACTCTGTTTTTACTTGAGTGCTTGATGGAATCAAAACAATGAAAAAATGAGATGCTGTAATAACACAGTTAAGACTGCCGAAAGACTCACTGGAGCCCCCCTGCCCTCCATTCAGGAACTGTACTCCTCCAGAGTCAGGAAGAGGGCAGGGAACATCATTAGAGACCCCTCTCACCCTGGACACAAACTGTTCTCACTCCTCCCCTCTGGTAGGCGCTACAGAGCCCTGCGCACAAAAACAACAAGACTGAAAAACAGTTTCTTCCCCACTGCCATGTCTCTCTTAAACAGCTGATCTGGTAACCTGCTGCACTGTTGAGTGGTCACACACTCCTGTTCAACGGCACTAATCATGTACATATTATCTTCTTCGCACAGGTGCATATATTTTCTACTGTATTTTTTTTCTATGATTTATGTTTATGTTATGTTTATGTTTCTTCTGCTCATTCCATGAGTGACACCAACTGTCGGAGTCAAATTCCTAGTATGTTGTGAACATGCTCGGCCAAGAAAGCCGATTCTGATTCTGATTCTGCTTCTGCTGACACGTTTTTATATCCCATTTTCATGTGCTGAAATTATGCTACATATGTTTAAGTTATACTGCATTCATGTGGTACACGTTATTTTCCTCACATCTCCTCATTATTCTTCTCTCGCCCCGCTCAGGTAATGTTGGCTGCTTCCTATTGGTCATTGCTGGCTCCGGCGATTGACATGGCTGAGGATTCTGGGAAGTACGGCTCATTTGCTTTCGTGCCTGTGGCTGTGGGATTTACACTGGGGGCAGCTTTCGTTTACTTCGCTGACCTGGCCATGCCCTTACTGGTAAGACTCTGACACAGAAACTCACTCTTACCGTCAACTCCGCGCTGGAGAGCGGAGCAGTGCACATCTGTATGTTTGTGTAAACCTGGGTCTTTCAGCCACTTTGTCTCTCTCATGACAGCATTTTCTTTAAGTTGCCAGCCAACGCTGGTGTTCCTAACATTCTCCCTCATCTTTTAAGACCCCTGGATTATTTGTGCTATGAACATTAATAACTTTACACGCTAAACAAAAGAAAAATATTTTTTTCATTTAGAAAAGCATTTGATTTCCCTCATTTGCATTTTAAATCAGGACTTGAATTAAAGTCACTTTCGTCAAGAAATCTCGTTTTCAAACAAGAAGCTGAGAAAATGTTTTGTTTTTTTTAACAAAAGAAGTGGTTTACAAAAAAATGGATGTATATGTATTTATGTGTTTAGAGGTTTTGCTCATTCACTCCTGTTAGTTACTTTGATTTTATACAGTAAAAAAATACACAAAAGTCATTGGCTTGGTCCTGAGAAAGCCCGCACATCTGTCCTCCTCCTCTGCCCGACTGAGGAGCTCCCAAGTCGGCCAGCAGACTTGTATATGAGCCTACATTTTGCAGTATTCTGTCACAAAGTGTGCAACACCGCCCTCTACTGTATCAGAGTGAAAACATGATGATTGAAAAATTACAGCAGTGGCCGCAAAAGATGGTTAAACTAATAAGAAGAGACAAAGCAGAAGGTCAGCTTTCATTCGTTTAAGTTTAAGTGGTCGGTATATGAGAGAAACAAGAGAGAGACCAAACGCATCCTTCAGTCACACACGTCAGGTGGGTTCCACGTAGAGTTTATTAGCATCGGATAGTTCCTGTCAACTGGTGAAGAGGTGAATCCCCCTCTTAGCTCGGCCAGTCGCATGACTGGTCTCCTAGCTTTGAAGTAGCAGCTCGGCTCAGGTGAAGATGCTCTGTTGTCTGGTCAAGAGTATTTTGCTGCAGCTCCGTGGTAACGCTGACGTGCAATACAAAGGCCAAGGTGGCCAGAAATGCGGCAGGTTGCCGTGCTACTGAATTTATACGACTCAGTCCTACAACAGAGGTCAGCAATGTGTCAATGAGATCAATATATTTAAAAATAAACTTCTCACCTGCAAGCACGACACCTGAACTTGGTGGTCTTTAGGACTGTTAGCATTCCCTTCCCTACTGGAGAACGAGGCTAGAATAGAAACATACAGTGGTTGAGAAACAAAAGGAAAAGACTACCCATGCTACCAAAAATCATATCGTAACGCTTGCATAATAATTTAAAAGTGTTTAGTCAAGTCAAGTCAGGTTTATTTGTACGGCGCCAATTCTCAACTAAAGTTCTCTCTTGACACTTTCTAAGGAGAGCAGGTCCAGCACCTCCCTCCTTCAATGAACCTCCAGCCAACAGTGTCCTCAAACCAGTTAAAAACCAAGCCCTCAATCAGTCTGAGAAAACAGCAACGGTTCTTGATTTATAACTCGCACAGTTGTTCTCTGGGAGATGGAAGTGGATTTATGCTCTTAAAGGTCTTAAAATCACATGAATCTTTAAATGGATAAAAAGTCCCCCTGGAATCCATCCCATTTGCTTTCATCGTTACATAGAATTCTTCTAAGAAAGGCTTCCTGATTAAGTCAGCCATTGTCCTCCATTTTTGGCTCTTATCAGTATGTAATTATATAGCCCTCTTTAGGAAACTTCCACTGAATTATAATTTGCGAATCCATCATCTGACTCCAGGGATATCATTAGGAATCATGGATCCAGAAAACTCCAGTGTTCGCAAAACGATTATGAAAGCTGCCTCAGTGAATTTTGGCTTCTGATGTGTGACTGTCACTTTCATTTGCACTGAGTGAAATGGGTCGGTCTATTTCTGGAAGACAAATACTTACTTGAGAAGTGGAGATGAGCTTATTAGAGCCTCTAGATGTATTGATGCTACACCAGAGTTCAGGTGTGGGTCATGTGTCCTGTCACAAGATGTTTGTCTATGACCTGGGATTTGTCTCTTGCCTGCGGGTGTTTTGACTCAGGCTTGTCTTCATCTCAGACACACATTCTTTTTTCTCCCTCTGTTTCTGTTGTGTTCGTGCCAGTTAAACTAATTGTGCACGCATCAGAATACCCAAAGTATGAAAAAATATACAAGTGGCGCTACAGACCTCGTATCTTTGTTGTAAGCAACGTGTGAGTGTGAAGCTTCCAGAAACAGCAGCAACCAGGGTGCGAATCACTGGGGGACACGGAGGGGTTTCTGCCCCGATGGTTTATTCCCCTGCCCCTTTATTCGCCACCTGTTATCCCTTCCTTTGGTCAGTGCGACCACTTATTCTGGCCAGACTAAATCAAATGCATGTCATATTCCCAGAAACAGATGGTGCAGGGGTGGAGCTGGTGTCCTTGTGCTTGGCACATGAAAAAAAGTATAAAAAAAGTGTTAAATTTGGGTTTGGCGCTGTGACAACGCGTATCCAATAGGAGGTAATGGAATAGGAGGGAGGGAGTTGTAGGTCATGACTGTTGTGATGGAGGGAAAAATGACCCTGAAAGGGATGAAATTATTTTATAGCATATACATAACCTGTTTAGGTATGAATTCTCTGGCACCAAGAATGAAAGAAGAGCTCTGCTTGCCTTTAAACCTGTGGAAGTGAGGGTGGATGGTGGCTTCTCCAAAGCAGTCCAGTGCGTATGTAGTTGGCTCTGCTGGGATTCATGTCAAGTCACTGCACTGGCACACCTTTTTGGAAGAAAACAAGGTGATAAACTTGCTCCAGTTTTTTTGCTTTGTTTGTGGATGATTAAACCCTTCAGATGAAAGAAACAATTTAAGAGTTTCCCTGTTACGGGTTAGCTTGTTGTATGCTAATGCTATAATTTTACTGTTATGACTTTGAGTCTGAATCGGACCTCCACAAACAAACTAAATTGTTGGCATCATAAGTGGGAGCGAGCAACAATGCATTCTCAAAGGAAAAGTATCACTAGAAGTACACAGATGTAGAGTTTTAGATGGCTTGGTTGAGAATACATACATGTATACATACATGTACACATGAGTGTACATAAATATTTGGGTTTCCCATTTGATTGATTGTCACTTGAGCCTGAATTCCAGTCCCTTTAACTACGTCATGCATGGGAACTCCCACCTAACGTGAACCGGTAGGCGCGACCGTGTTTATAAACAACTTGTGTGGCGATGTTGCACATCTGTTTAACGATCGTGGCAGCGCACTGGCAAGATCGTGAAGTCCTCGAGCTGCTCGCCATCCGCGGTGAAGAGGAGATCCGGCGGCAGATCTGGAACCGTCAGGGCCTCTGTGATTTATGGGAACATCACTGGCATTTGAGACACTGCGCACTTTTTTTGTGGAATGACGAGGTTGTCAGCGCGATGACGTACGAGAGAGAAAAACACAGGCACGCAGCCTCACAGTGGGAGCTCAGACCCGCGTCTGCTGGAAGCTTGAATGCAACCTAATGCCGAGCAAACGCGGGTACAAAAACCCGCTTTGACAGTCAGTTGCTCTGTTCTCTCTCAGTCAGCAGATACTGTATGGCCAGGAGCTGATGTCCTCAGGAAGCTTTCACAGTGGAAAAACATCTCAACACGCCTAACATGTCAATAAGTTCTCCTGTGTACAAAATTGATTGGCAGGAGTCAAACCATGATCTCAGTCATTTTACACTGTGATCTCAGTCATCTCACACTGTGATCTCAGTCATCTTGAAGTGACACATCACAGTCACCTGTCATGTCAGCAGGATATAATGGAGCACGCGGGGTTCACTAGTTACGCCGTCTCAACAACAACTGTTCCACACATCAACACAGTTTGGTGCTAACTGCTAACTGCTAGACCCTCAAAAGCAGCACAATGGCAACACTGGAGCAGCACCCCTTCACAAAGCTGCTGGACTTCAGTCAGCACTTTGACATCAACCTGCTGGACAACGTCATCGATGCCATGTACCATCACACCGGAGTCCTGCAACAAGTAGCCCAGGAAGTGTTAACAAACCTGGTGGACCACCCACATGCCTGGACCCAGGTCAACGTCATCCTGGAGCGCTCAAAGTACTTGGAGACCAAGTACTATGCACTCCAGATTCTGGAGAAGTTCATCACCAGCCGCTGGAAGAGTCTGGACAGGAACCAGTGTGAGATCATCAAGAAGTTTATTGTGTGCTTGGTCATTAAGACGTCCTGCGATCCAGCTAGGATGAAGAGAGAGGGGGTGTTCCTCTCCAAGCTCAACCTCATCCTGGTGCAGGTGCTGAAGCAGGAGTGGCCCAAACACTGGCCCACCTTCATCACTGACATTGTGGGCGCAAGTCGGACCAGCGAAAGTCTATGTCAGAACAACATGACAATCCTCAAGCTACTGAGCGAGGAGGTGTTTGACTTCTCTGCTGGTCAGATGACCCAAGAGAAGGCCAAGCACCTGAAGGACAGTCTGAGTGCTGAGTTCCCTCAGATACTCCAGCTGTGCCTGTTTGTCCTCAGCAACACACAGAATGCCCCCCTGGTGTGCTCAACGCTGGAGACCCTCCTCCGTCTCCTTTCCTGGAACCTGGGCCGTCAGCACGCGATACTGCACGCCATCTTTCACTCCAACCTCATCAGCAACCTGGTTGAGTTCATCAATGTTGCCATGTTACGAAACGTGGCACTGAAATGTTTGACAGAGATTGCTGGAGTGAGCGCCTCTAAGTATGAGGAGCAGTTTATCCTCCTTTTTAAGCTCACGGTGGACCAGCTTAAGAAGATTCTGCCCCTGAACACCAACATTCAAGTGGCCTACGCCAAAGCCAAGGATGATGAGCAGAGTTTCATCCATAATCTCTGCCTCTTTCTCAGCGCCTTCCTGAAACGACACGGTCAGCTGCTGGAGAAGAGGCCAAACCTGGGCGAGATGTTCAGGGAGGCCCACAGCTACATGCTGCTTCTGTCAGCGGTGGAGGAGACAGAGATCTTCAAGATCTGTCTGGACTACTGGAGCCATCTTGTAGCTCTGGAGTTATACAAAGAAAACCGTTTCTCCAACTCCAGCGCTCTGAAGCGGCCATGCAGACAGGAGCGTAAGAAGCTCTACCAGGATGTCCTCTCACAGGTACGCGTGCTGATGGTGAGCTGCATGGCCAAACCAGAAGATGTGCTGGTGGTGGAAAATGACCACGGTCAGGTGGTCAGGGAGCAAATGCACGGAACGGATGCCACCACCATCTACAAGACCATGAGGGACACGCTGGTGAATCTGGCCCAACTCGACAGTGCAGACACTGCACAGGTCATGATTCACCGACTCGTCAACCAGGTGAACGGTGCCGAGTGGTCTCAGAGAAACCTTAATGTTCTCTGCTGGGCCATCGGCTCCATCAGCGGGGTCATGAAGAAAGATGACGAGACCAGGGTCCTGCACACAGTCGTCAGTGGCCTCCTGAACTTGTATGAGCAGAAGAGCGGGAAGGACCAGCTCAACGTCGCCTCCAATGTCATGTACATTGTGGGCCAGTACGTCAAGTTCATGAAGGACCACTGGAACTTCCTTAAGGCTGTCATCATTAAACTGGTGGAGTTCATGCATCTGACCCACGATGGGGTGCAGGACATGGCCTGTGACACATTTTTCAAAATAGCAAAGGAGTGTCCAGGCCATTTTGTTCGTGTCCAGGTGGGCGAGGAGGCCCCCTTCATCAATGAGATCCTCAACACCATCAGCACCGTCATCTGTCACCTGCAGCCACAGCATGTCTACGCATTTTTTGAGGCTGTTGGATTTCTGATCAGGGCTCAGAAGGACCAGGACGTACAGGTGCGTCTGATGGAGCGGTACCTGGTCCTGCCAAACCAGGCCTGGGACAGGATCATCCTGCAGGCCACCAAGAACACGAACATCCTGACGGAGGAGGAGACGCTGCGTCAGCTGAGCAGCATCCTCAGGATCAATATCAGTGCCTGCAGAGCTGTCGGGCATCCGTTTGTGGTCCAGCTGGGACGGATGTACCTCAACATGCTCAACGTGTACAAGGGCCTGAGTCAAACCGTCTCCTCGGCTTTCCAGAACCATGGGGAGATGGTGGCCAAGCACCCTCTGATCCGCAGTATGATCACGGTAAAGAGGGACATTCTGCAGCTCATCTCAGGCTGGGTCAGCTGCTCTCAGGACCCTCACATGGCAGCAGAGAACATTATGCCCTCCCTTCTGGACGCAGTACTGCTGGACTACAAGCAGAACGTCCCAGCTGCTAGAGAGCCTGAGGTCCTCAGAACCATGGAGGTCATTGTGAACAAGCTGGGAGTCCACATGACCAACAACATCAACAGGATCTTTGACGCCGTCTTCTACTGCACATTGGACATGATTGGCAAGAACTTTGAGGAGTTCCCGGAACACCGGGTCCATGTGTTCAGCCTCCTCCACGCAGCAGTGTCCCAGTGTTTCCCGGCTTTCCTGTACTTCAGCCCTGAACACTTCAAGCAGGTCCTGCACGCCATCATCTGGGCCTTCAGGCATACAGAGAGGACCATTGAAGACAGAGGTCTGCAAATCCTCTACACTCTCCTCCAGAAAGTGGCAGCAGAGGAAGTAGTTAGCCACATTTTCTATCAGAGCTACTTTTTCGAGGTCCTGCAGCACATCCTCGCCGTGGTCACGGACACATCGCACACCGCAGGTCTGACGATGCACGCCACCATCCTGGCCTACATGCTGGCCCAGGTAGAGAGGGGGAAGGTGAACGTGACCCTGAGTGCCACCATCCCAACCAACAACCTGGTGCATGTCCAGGTTTACATCGCCAGCCTACTGAAGACAGTCTTCCCGCATCTCCTAGACGTCCAGCTGCAAGTGTTTGTGACAGGATTGTTCAGTCTGAACCAGAACATTCCTGCCTTGGAGGAGCACCTGAGAGACTTCCTGGTGCAAATCAAGGAGATTACCGGTGAGGATACGTCAGACCTGTTCCTGCAGGAGAGGGAGGCAGCTCTGCTTCAGGCCCAGCAGAAGAAACGCAACCTCTAGAAGTCTGGGCATACTTCACCCTCCAGGAGCTGCTGGAGGAGATGTGATGCCAGCAGGGAGCCAGCGCGTCGAGCTCGGACCATCACCTGCTATTCCTCCTGACTGGCCGCCAGGGAGCCACATCCAGGATACAGAAATCTGCTGTTCAAAAACTTTTTCAACTCTTCTTGATCATTAAATCATATTCATTTTCAGTATTTCAGCTTGTTCAATGCTATTTTTATTTTTCAACATGTGCCTAAACTGTTGCTACAACACTGTTTATGAAATCCATTGTACAATTAATGCTATTTGCATTGTTTAAAAGATATTTCACCTAAACTACTACTTACTAATTTAAGCTGTTATTTTCACTCTGTCTTGGTGAGGTCTCAGTGGTGAATAACAGTTCAATCCCGATGTGACATTCCCATTAAATAAAGGTGAATTAGAATGAACCGTGTGCTGTCAGTTGCATGATTGAGTATGTGGGTAGCGCTGTGTTTTCCTCCATTGGCCCACTGTTGGCGATACACCGTGCAGCTCAGGGCTGGATTCAGTTGTGGTTTGGTTCATTTCAAGGCTTTTATTTTTCATTGGATCAACATTTGGGAATAGCTTGTTGAGCAATTCAATCTTCAGTCAGTTGAAGAGGAAACATGAAATGAAAAAAAAATCTGCCCCGAGACTCACAAAAAAGGCCGTCGATAAACGGCACAGTGGCCTGTTGGTTGTGATTTGTATAAACACAAAGGTTCAAAGACCCCCCCCCCCCCTTTCTTCTAAGAAATTGCATGGTTGCAGCCTGTAGATCAGGAATATGTGCAGGGTGCTGATGGGAACCATGGTAACTGGAGATGTCACCATCTTGATTCTACATCGGAAATTGGTTTGACATCTAAGTGGATTCTCTCTTCACTTCTCTTGGTAATTTTTTTCTCTCCATCCTGCCCTGCTTACTCGCATTCATCCAACAGCTGTAGAAAGTGGGAACAAACCTGCACACAGACAAAGATGAAGCTCCAAGTCCAGTATGTTAACATGCAAGTAGCAGCTGCTTGTGGGCCAGTACAACCAATGATGAAGGCGGGGACACAGCAATCAAACTCAAGCCCACTCTGCTTCTCTGAAATCCCTGGTGTGGAAAAATGTTGCCTTCCTTAAGACTTAGGCTTCAGTTGTACACTTTCCACACCTGTGTGCAGCAGATTGGTGTGTACTTGCAACGATTGCTGTGATTGTTGCTCTGTGTCAGCAATCAGTTTCTCCTCGAACCACACTCAAGCTTGAATGATTCACCAAGCAGAACAGCAGAAACAAACTCAAAAAACACATGTTTGATGATCCACTGGGATCAAATGTGTCCAACAACATTTCTAAATACGGAACCATAATTAAATTTGAAGTGTAATCAGATGTTTGACCCCCAGTGACGTATCCAGGCCATTTTTACTGGGGTGGCCAGGGTGGGATACAGAGATAAAACCTTCAGGATAGGCTCGAGATGAAGCTTGAACATCTACTCATGTATTCTGCAGTCGGAGTGTAGTTAGTCCAGCTTTGACGTGGCTAAACCTGCTGCTTGTTTATGTGGCATCTTTGTTGCCTCGAAACTTTGTCCAGATTTTGATGATGTACATCTCTGCCTCTGTCGCCCTGACCTGGTGCTGAGGGAAGAGCAGCTTCACACAGCCAGACATCGTTGCCAAGAGCAAACCTGATGTGTGTGTGTGTGTGTGCGTGTGTGTGCGTGTGTGTGCGTGTGTGTGTGTGTGTGTGTGTGTGTGTGTGTGTGTGTGTGTGTGTGTTGACATTTGGACTCCTCTCAGACTTGTGAAGAGATCTTGACTGGATGTTTAAATTCCCTGGGACAAACAAAGCCAGGCCCTTTTTATGCTTGCAGGATTCTCTCAGGTTGAGTGAGCACGCTTGTATCAGATGTCTGCAAACATTCAGTTCCTGAAAAGGGGAAACATGCTTATGTAACCCTTTCGTGAAGCAAAAAAGTGGTTCCAGTGGAACACAAATCAAAATGTGCTCGTGTAAATATCTAATTGAATCAAAGCATGTGTGCCATGTGTCTCACCTCGGGTTCACACACACACACACACACACACACACACACACACACACACACACACACAGAGTCAGAACAGCTGTTGCTCTACAGTCACACCAGGACAGCAGCAATGACATGAATTACATATGAAGGAACAGCTGACACATCACAGTCATGCACCGTCATACAAGATGACACACGTGTGCACACAACGCACGCACAGACAGGATGAGGAGGGAAGGACCGCATCCTATCCAGAGTACACCAACACGCTGGTGCACACACCAGTTCTTTGTTTCGGAAGTTTAACACCTGAGACGACGTTTAATCTGAGTCCCGTTAGCATCCCACTCGTATGAAGTTGACTGTTTTCAGGTACTTCTGGATTACGCCTCAAACCATCTGCTCTGCACATCTGGTCTCACGAAGGCACTGATGTTGTCAGCTAGTAACCGTTGTTGCAGCTCCATTGTGCAGTTTTTCATTTGTCATCAGTTCAACAGACTCTCTGAAGTTGAAACTCGCAGACATTCACTGGGTTCCTGCAGTCCTGAGAAAAAGCTGGATAAGTCATGGAATTTGAAAACAGCAGTGTCAAGGACAGGAAATAATTGTGAGCTATAAATAAAGCTTGTTAGTACTGGAAATGTCACTGAAATTTTCCTCTTCACCTGGATATTATAGTGGTGTTTCAGTTAAGACGGACTCAGAAAAATCTCTTGTGGTTATTATTGATTCACGTTGCGGTTCTGGGTCACCGCTCATGTGGACGACCGGCCTATTTGGCCTTTGTGTGTTCTGTTTCCAGCCTAGGGAGCTCACTAACCTGCTGGATAGGCCATTTACTTCAGGTGAGCCCACTGGAACTTACTGCCTTTCTACTTCACTCTTTTTTTTATTCACTTCCGTTTGCAGCTGCTAACGCTAACACCGGCCGGCTCCAATGCGAGAGCCGCCATCTTGTTTGTTTACGTCAGCTTCTTCTCTTTATTTCGGCTTTGTTGTCCTGTTTCAGGCTCGTGTCAGCTCACGAGCTCCTAGAAGCTTTTTGCGGCGTTCTTGTGAGCCCATGGGAACTTATTTACATCAACTTTCACTCCTTTATATTCATTCCCGTCCACTCTGCTACTGCTAACGCTGGCAGAGCCGCCATCTTGCTTGTTACATCGGCCTTCCCTCTGTCATTCCAGCTCCTTGAAGCCTGAGGAGCCCATGTGAGCTCGTTGGTTGTTGGTTGGCTCTTGTTTGTTTCCGTCATTTTGTTTCTCCAGCCTCTGTATTCTGTTTCTGGCTCATGTCAGCTCACAAGCTTCAGGAAGCCTGTGGAGTTCATCTGCTAACCCCAGCCTGACCTGAGCATACCCCCCCCCCCACACACACACACACAACGCACACACACACATACATACACACACCTATCCCCAAGAGGAACTCTCCGAAGACCCCTAACGACCTCAGCCCAGTGGCCCTCGCCTCCCACGTGATGAAAGCCATGGAGAGGGTCATTAAACAGCACATCCTCTCTTGGACAGGTTCACAGCTCCACCCCCTACAATTCACGTAGGCGGAGGTGACGCCAACGCCTTCATCATCAACACATCCACACCTGGAGCTTCTCAACACCTCAGCCAGGCTTCTGTTTGCAGACTTCTCCTCTGCTTTTAACAACCTGCAGCCACACATCCTGACAGGCTCCACCTAAACTTCACCCTGGACGACCAGCTCATTCTCTGGATCCTGGACTTCCACCTCTGTGTGTGAGCAGCAGGTCCGCGGCGTGGCTGCCCAGATCCTGAAGGACCCCTCCCACTCTCTCTTCCCGGCATTCGAGAGGCTGCCATCCAGTCCCAGGCTGCTGTGTCTGGCCTGCAGGTCCCAGAGGAGGAATCCACCTTTGTCCTCCTCCTGACTCTATAACTCCCTGCACTCTGACCCCTGGTACCACCCCCAAGATGGCCACTGGCCACTTGTCATACACCGAGTGGACGCCTGTACTTCCTGTATGTGCTGCAAATATATTTATACTCTATTCATGCTACGATTCATCCTGTGCAGACCACAATATTTTCAAAGTACTTTTCATGCATTAATGTAATTGTTACTTAATTACACTACTACCTCGACTGCACTACTACTTCTTCTGCACTACTACTTCTTCTGCACTACTACCTCTACTGCACTACTACTTCTTCTGCACTCCTACTTCCTCTGCACTCCTACTTCTTCTGCACTACTACTTCTTCTGCACTACTACCTTTACTGCACTACTACTTCTTCTGCACTACTACCTTTACTGTACTACTACTTCTTCTGCACTACTACTTCTTCTGCACTACGACCTCTACTGCACTACTACTTCTTCTGCACTACTACCTCTACTGCACTACTACCTCTTCTGCACTACTACTTCTTCTGCACTTCTACCTTTACTGCACTACTACTTCTTCTGCACTACTACCTTCTCTGCACTACTACCTCTACTGCACTACTACTTCTTCTGCACTACTATTTCTTCTGCACTACTACTACTTCTGCACTACTACCTCTACTGCACTACTACCTCTACCGGACTACTACCTCTACTGCACTACTACCTCTACTGCACTACTACCTCTACTGCACTACTACTTCTTCTGCACTACTACTTCTTCTGCACTACTACTTCCTCTGCACTACTACTTCTTCTGCACTACTACCTCCACTGCACTACTACTTCTTCTGCACTACTACCTCTACTGCACTACTACTTCCTCTGCACTACTACTTCTTCTGCACTACTACCTCTACTGCACTACTACTTCCTCTGCACTACTACTTCTTCTGCACTACTACTTCCTCTGCACTACTACTTCTTCTGCACTACTACCTCCACTGCACTACTACTTCTTCTGCACTACTACCTCCACTGCACTACTACTTCTTCTGCACTACTACCTCTACTGCACTACTACTTCTCCCACGTTCTCCCTCTCTTCCTCTCATTCTCTCCCTGAGGG
>NC_141342.1:5436590-5786590 GCF_037954235.1 Aulostomus chinensis
TACCAGTGGCTGACAACATCCACCGTTTACCAGATTTCTGGCAACTGCAGTAACTTGCAGTTTTCAGGTGATTCACTAAACTGGCAGAGGAGTTGTGATAAGCCAGCAAGGTTTGGCAGATCGAACACTCCACTGTTTTGGGGACATCTTTGGAAATAAGGAATTTTTCGAAATGTTTGCTTGTTTCGACACCTTTCCTGATCCAGACATCATGAATAATATGCAAAATATTGCAGTACTACGACTGCTGTATTTGTGGTGACTGGTGTAGCCTAATGACACAAAAAGACTGATAAAAAGATTCAGATTTAGGTGTTGATTGGCATGGCAAGGAACGAAGTTTCAAAGCCCCGAAAGTGCTACAATCAACAGGCCTGATTACTGAAAGAAGAGATATAGAGCAGTGTCGTCTGCGTAGAAGTAGGGCCAGGTTTCATAATTATGGACTGTGAAATCTAATAACACGCTGAAAAGCAAGGGGCCCAGAGCTGAACCTGGAGGGGCCCCACACAGAATGTTTTCTCCTTCTGAACTGAAACTTTCTGGAGCTGCTGGGTGAACAAGCGTTTCGCCCATGCGATTGTATCAGCAGAGGCGCCAAGGTCACCACACGGAGGAGAGCTGTGTCTGTGAGAGCATGCCTGTGTGCAGTGAGTGGGATGGGCTGGGGTTTTCATTCTGCAGGCTAATAAGGCATGTTATTGCACAGACTTGAGAGCCATCTGCAGCGCCATCTTTAATGGACTGAGTCGGGAACTCACACCAACTGCTCGACTGTCGTGTCACTCTCTCTAAAGTGACACTGGGGTGGTGAACAGACGTGGCCTTGCTTCCTCTCATTGCTGCCTCACTCCCATATCTGCAGTCCAACAGCGTCCTCCCTCTCAGAGGGTCCCAGCCCTCTTCCGTCTTGCACCTCCTCCCCCTCAAGAGCTTAACTGATTGAATGACATTATTTTGTTTACATGATGTGATGTCATGGAGATCAGCTCCATTCACAGCAGAGCACTGTGACCGTGCATAATGAAGGAAATGTGCTTGTTGGAGATTTGGTTATGTTTTGGATCCCTGTGGCTGTGCTTCAAGCACCCACACACCAGCTAACAGCAAATTACAGAGGGAAATCACTGAACTTTTACATTTTCTCTTTACGGTTTATTACAATTCACTAATCTTCTTCAACAACAGAGGATTTTTTTTGTGCCTTGAGTCTTGCTCAGTTTCAGGATTGAGCTGCTTCTTGCTCTGAATGTTATTCTGTCATTTGTACCTTGTAGGATAAAATAATGCGCCTTCAGATATTTAGATGAAGTACAACTGTTGTTAATTTCATTTTTGATGAGACACAAATACACCTGCTATATGTGTTTGTGGAAATGTTCCCCTCAGGAAAGCTTCATCTCAGGGTTGTAGTCCTCTGGTTGGTTGGCCAGTTGGTTGATTTTTATCTTGTCAGACCAGAAGTCTCATTGGTTGGACAATATGTGATTCCCAAGGTAGCAACTAGCCTTCCAGAATGAATCCATTATTTGTTGCGCAGCAGCAGCAGACCTTGCAGCCACCTCTCACCTGGCCTGTCTCGCACCTTATTTAGTGTTTTAATTGTGCATATTTATTGGGTTTTCAGCATGCAGGACTATAATGCGGTGTAAAGTCTTCGGTCACCTGTGATTTGAATCCTGCGCGTGTCTCCCATGACTGTAATGTGCAAAGGAAAAATGTTCTGGAGATTATCTTCTGTATTTCACAAAGCTGCCTGCCTGAGGTACTGTTGGGCCACCACCGCTGTGTTCGGTCTGTGGTGGAACAAGCATGAGTTTAGCCTCCCTCTCCCGCCGACGCGTCACTTCAAGTGTCTGGTGTTCAAACAGATTTTTGGTCAGGGCTTGTTGCTACTGCAAACCTCCGTCAGCTCCACAGATGCGCAGTGGTAACGCGTGTATTCCTCAACTGCCCATTTTCTCCTCATGAAGAATAAACTGTTTTGAATGATGTGCAATGAACAGTGAGTCATTACATCTGCCCAACATGGAGTACGCAACAAACACAGAACCGTGCAACATTGAATTGATGGAGCGAGACAAAATGATGCTGTGGGTTATGTTCATTTCGTAGAACCCACAGGTGAAAGCATGAGAGGACGGACCCTGTGTTTGAGTGAACCTCCTTGAATTATTGGTGATGCTTTCAGATGAATACATAACCTGCTTTACATTCACGTGAAGGTCTCGTTTTACTGATATTGGACAGCTGTTGACACCCAGGCAAACCAACAGATCGACTGACCTCAGACTAGTCAGTTTTCTTTGGTCACAAACAGTGTCACAGGTGCACTCACACACACACACACACACACACACACACACACACACACACACACACACAAGATTTGCACAACATTCGTCAAATTAATTCAAGTGTACAGTTTCTAATAAAGAGGAATGAATACAGTTACAACCTCTGAATGCAGCTGCCACAACCCTGATATTCTAATGTACCAATTCATTAATCCTTGCTCAGAGCTTCTACCAATACAGCAGCATCTCTCTCTCTCTCTGTCTTGCACACACACACACACACACACACACACACACACACACACACACACACACACACACACACACACACACCTTGAGGGAGGAGGAAGTTTTCATTTCATCTGGCACAAACATCCATCACCACTCAGGGTTGGATGATTATAGTGGTTAATTCTAGTTTCGGTGAATATGCTCATCCACTGACTCATCGTCCACCTTCCTTTTTAAAGCAAAGTGCGTTTAATTGCATGTCTGAGTGGTCGTCGCCTGTTGCGTCTCGGCGTGCATTCATGGAAGAACCTCTCCTCCGTGTTGTCTGTTGTGTCTATGCTGCTGTACAGATGGATGCTAGCCTGTGGGTCGGTGACATCGTCCTCATCGGAGGCGTCGGGCCGAGCCGTGCAGCTCCAGTGTGTGAACGCTGATAACATTATCTTGTCAGTGTCAGAGAAATGAGACATGAGGATGCTGGATGTTCTTCCGAGGTATTTTATAACATCGGGAGTCTCTGAAGGGGGTTTCAGGGAGTAGCACTCTGGCGCCGTTTCCATCAGGACAATTGATAGCTGCTGATGTTTTCATTTCTCGAAAGAAAGAATGTGCTGTTGCGTAACGCCACGTTTCCTGAGGGCTGAGTGTCTTGCTTGGACTAAATGAGTCAACCAAATTTTTGCGTCTTACCTTAAACAGGCGTGAAGGGGGAAACCTGCTGCCCCCTACTGGTTTGGAGCATGAAATATGAAGCACTGCCTTGTTTAGACTTTGACATTTAACCTTAATGGTATAAATACTACATAGTACTCTAGGGTGCAGGGCAAAGTTTAAACAGTTATGTTGAGAATAGACATTGGCGTTGTTAGAGCCTTGGAAAAGTGATGGAAAACGTTCTTTTTGACGCCTTGTTTCTACTTAGTTTGGTCTGGTGTCTGTCCATCTGCAGATTTTTATAAGGAAGAATGGAAAACATTAAAAAGGGGGCAGTTAGCTTGATAGCTAGCAGATGGCAACTGTACGGCAAAGCAGTTCTTTCCGTAGAACAGCAGGTGTGTCATTTGTTCTCGCCACTCATGCTGATAACACGTGTGTGTCGTCGTAATTGTCGCGAGCAGTGTTCTCAGCCTTCCATACAGAACGTAGGAAATTCATTGACGATGGTTCATGTGTTCAGTGCCACTGAAAACTCTGCTTTAATTTGACGGTTCTGTCATAAAATCACAGCTGTGTGACTTCACTCTGAATACAAAGCCAAGATTGTTGTTCATCAAAAAAAGCATCTACAGGACGAGACGCAATCATTCATTCAGTTTTAGTCCTGGGACCAGTTTAAAAAAAACAGAACAAGCTGCAGCTAAAGTGAGGTGATGGCGAAGGAGCTGCAGGGTGGAGACGCACACAGCAGCAACAGCAGCTCCACCGTGCGCTGCACCCAGTTTTTACATGAATACACCATGAGCCTGACTATACTGTAAACAGATACAGCTGTCACTGCAGGGGGAGGCCAGGCCTTCGCCCGCTGGTGCCACCAGTGACCACAGTTCCGTCACAGGGGTTTAACATCAGAACGAGATTCTCACCTTTCATGGCCGTTTGTTGCAAACTTTAAAGAAACACTGCAACCTTTTGGAATAGCCATCATTTTTAGAGCTGGACTAGCTGACGGATTACCAGACCTCCACCAGACAGCTGGCGGCTGGTTAGCTTAGCTGCAGGGAACAGCGAGGGCGGGTGGGTTGTTGGGTGGTCTTAACATTCACTGTTTTATTGGGCTACATAGCCAGAACCACCTTCCTCAGTGGGCGTCCTCAAAACCTCCATGGTAACTTTGGTCTACAAAATGTTTGTTGACAACTGAAGAGCAACCGCAGCTCCTAATCATGGTTAATTTTGTCAGAGAGGATGAGGAGGACTACTAGAAAAACCAGGACCCTGAACCTGGTCTGGGTAAACCAGAATGTAGACAGAGGAGGAATCGCGGGCTTCGGTGGCTGAGGGAGGAAGATGGGACAAGCAGCCCAAGTGGGGGTGGGTGTGTGTCTCTGCTTCTCGTGATGCTGGCAACGAAGCTTTTAGAGAAAAATGTGCTGACTTTGTTTGCCCCCCCCCCCCCCCCACTAGCGTTCATTGCAGCTAAGCTAACTAGCAGTCTGTCAGTTCTGAACATGGTGGACTGAGGTGAGGATTACTCAAAATGTGGTGGTGTTCCTTTAAGAAATGAGCAGGAACCAATGAGCACACGAGGGCTGCTAAAGGCCTGCGTGGATGAAGCTCTTAAAATGACGTTTTCACGTCAAAGGAAAATAAATGAATTACTTTAGCAGTTATATATTTTTTTCATGTGAGAGCTAATTACACTGAAACCTTTGGATCAACTTTGCACCACAAAAGAAAGAATTGCCTTTCAATTTTTAATGACCTGCTGCCAGACCCTGGCTTGGCAGCTCTGTACTGGTCTGAGGAGAGAATTCCTGATTGAAGGAGCACCAGGGAATTCTGCCGTGAGGCATCGAGGGCCTACCCGTTGGTGGTGAGCCTCTCCATCCGTCAGTCTGGACTGGTGCGCCCTGCCGTACTTCCCTGATGCTTTGTCTCCATTGATTTCTCCTACACTGCTTCTGTCTTTGTCTTCATTTTTCTCCACGTCCTCCTCATCTTTCATGCTGTGTCTGTGGTGTCTTCAGTCCTTCGCAGTCCACTTATCACCGCAGCTTTGCCTTAAAGGCTCTTTTTTTCTTCCATAGTCAACTTCAGTCTTTGGTGAGTGTGTTGCTCAGGATCCACGTGTGTGGACCGCCGGTAGGTGATGTGTGTTGGTCGATCAAACAGGAAGCTCTTCTGAGGGAAATCTGTCAAATTTAATTTCTAAATTTCACTTTTCCCTTCTGTTCATTTCTTTAACGGGTTTATTCGTTTTTATTTTTCGAATGTTCAAAGTTTACGCTTAATATACTTTAGAATTTTTAGTTTTGCTTAGCCACCGTCCAGCAACTTCCATTTTTGAAGTCATAAAAGGTCACTTCATGGAAATGCGTGATGATTTCTATCAAGTAGCAATTCTTGAGATCAAGACGTTCGCTTCTGCAGCTTTGCTCTCCGGCTGGAGGGCTTTCTTCCAAACCTCTACACAGCCTCAGGAAATGTTCGTGCTTTCACTGTGGGGGGAACTTGAGTTCATTTTATTGCGTTTTCTCCTCTAAGAGGTGAGAGCGAGTGTTGGGAAAACCTCTGCTGCTTGAGCCAAGCTCATGAGCAGCGGTAACGTTTGAATGATGTCAAACACTGAGTAAGTAGCAGATTTGAGTCCCGTTGGTTTCCCCACTGAAGTGTGGAGCAGCCACCTGCCACCTGCCACCTGCCACCTGCCACCTGCCCCGCTGTTCCAAGTTGAGTGTCTTTTTAATTGGCATCTGACTTGCAGTGGCAGCAGCAAATTATCTGATCAGCAGCTGACACTTCTGTACCGCAGGCTGATGGCTGAGCTTTGAAGAGAGTTCCACCACTTCAGGGGAGCTTGAATTGATTATTGATTCTGCATGACATCAGGAGGCCGTAGATCAGGACTGAGAACCCCTGAGCCATGGCCACGGCGTCAGGGTGCAAAGCTGCATCTGTAGCTTCTAATTGGCTTTGACCTTTGGGGACTGGAGCCTCTGATCAGCCGCTGATGGACAAACTAGAGAGCTCAGTTCTGTAAGATGAAGATGTAAAGGCTGGTTTATAGTAGAACCTGGGCCACCTGCAGTAGAACCTGGGCCACCTACAGTAGAACCTGGGCCATCTACAGTAGAACCTGGGCCACCAACAGTAGAACCTGGGCCACCAAAAGTAGAACCTGGGCCATCTACAGTAGAACCTGGGCCACCTACAGTAGAACCTGGGCCACCTACAGTAGAACCTGGGCCACCTACAGTAGAACCTGGGCTACCTACAGTAGAACCTGGGCCACCTACAGTAGAACCTGGGCCACCTACAGTAGAACCTGGGCCACCTACAGTATTGTCACCATAAAAGAACTTGACAAGGACAAAACCTAGAACTTGTGGACTGTGGCCTCGTGGTCTCAGGAACGCTGTGTGAAAAAGATGGAACACAGAAGGCACCATATGTTTACTATCGTCTCATTCACAGACTGAGACGCCAACATGGCTCCGTGTCTCTGACCTTGCCAGGCCAAGGACCTCTAAACTCGCCTGTCGTGCCCGCAAACATGAATTGGTTCTCTTCAGAAGTGATGTACCTGTTCCTCGCCTCAGTAAACGGACAGTAAGCTGCTCAGGTTCGATGTGGAACCCAGAGTGCATCAAACTTTCTCTTGATATTTGATGAAATATGATATGATTTTAACAAACGTGCTCACTGGGGATGCGACAGCTCTTCTGCATGGCTGCGTGCGCCCGCTGTCTATGGTTACTTGAACCGTGACGTGTTTGTGTTTTGTGAAGGGCCACCGAGATGAGACATGACAGTGTTGGTCTCAGAGAAACCAGCACAACAAACAGGGTGATGTTATTTGTCATATGTTTCCTTGTCTGTGTTCATGGTGTCTTGTGTTTTCAGCTGAATTCATGATCAAATAAAAGAGGCTGCTGGAGAGAAGATCAAGCCGCTAGGACTTTAATGTCCTGCGAGGAGAAATGTGGCTTGTACAAACACACGGCGAGCACAAAACAAGTCAGTCCCTGCTTCCGGTTCGAAAGAGTCAGTCAAGTGAAGTCGGGAATGATTGACTTGAATTAGAACACAGCTTTTTGGTGGTTAGACGTGTTTATTTCTAAGCTCTGGGATTCAAACTGAAAACGTTTGACAGTGTTTGTCAGCTGTGAGTGAGATTTCTGAAGAATTCAAGTTTGTCGGCACACACACACACACACACACACACACACACACACACACACAAACACACACACATACAAAACCCTGCTGTAGTTCACCTTCTCACATCAGGCGGTGGTGAATTTCTTCACATTCTTCGTATTAATCTCTCCTGAATGCAAAATAACGTAACGACAGGAGACCAGTGAGTTGCTCTCTGGGTGCTTTGGCCCCGTTTGACAAATAAAAGATAGAGAGAGCGTCTGAGAGTGGATGTGGTGGTGTCGCTGTCAGGGCGAGAGGGCGCGTCAGCAGAGTCGATCCATGAGTAAAGGCCCTTCGCCTCTCATGGAGACACCCCCCCCCCTCCCGGCACGCGCACGTCATTAGACAGCAGCTCCTCTCTCCTGCTGCCCCTGCATGCGTGTGAAAGAGGATTAGAGAGAGAAAGATTAAAGGAGGAGAGAGGTCGCCATTGTGTCTGTAGGCAGTTCATTTACTGCTTCACACTTCTGGAGAAACAATAAATGATTGTATCGTTCAAGCATAAAAAGAAACAGCTTTCACTCTGAAGCAGTTTTGTGTAGTTTGATGTCACACGCGAGGCAACAATAAGACAAAAGGATGGCTTTCATAGGAGAACCGAATCCAAAAGACAGACAAAACATACAACCAGCAGTCAAACGCACGTGTTCAGACACTGAGGGACATAATAAGAGTGGGATTACGGTGAATTATGGAGTCAAAGAACACGTAGCAACAGGAGCATCTCCACGTTACCAGTAAGAGAAGAGTGTCCAAGCAAATGTCAAATCTGTTAGTGAGGACTCTGAAAGACCCACTTTCACAAGGCCATTTTATGAATAACATCCCCTTTACAACCCTTTAGGAAATAAAAATAATTTGTCAACAGACCTCAAAGTAATAAAGTTCTATATTTCATCATTATGGAAAATTCCCTGGAAAATGGTGGTCCTGCGAGCGAACGAGTGGTATGAAGTGATTATTTCAAACTCTTGAGTTTGGACTTTCAGAATCTGACTTTAAAAGCACAAATGTGCTTTGATAATTCTCAACAGAAAATAAGCCGCAGTGAATATATGGAAGTATCGGCCAGCCGCAGATGGAAGAAGCACCAAACACGGAGAATCTGGAGAGGCGTGTGGCGCGTACGTGAGAGGAGCCGTTGATGTTTGCGTCGGTGCGAGGGATCCTCCGCGCTCCCTGGTGGACCTCTGCTGGCATGTCCCGGAGTGGCCGAGGTTGAGCTAAAGCTAAAAATACCACACCTTTATACCTACTTGGTACGTCGCGGTCAAACATTTTCCCATCAGGACCACATCTTCGCGGTGGTGATGTGATGGTCCTGTGATGCTTTCTTCAGTGAGGAACCAGTGGAATCAGACGGTCGGGGCTGTGTTTCGGGCACAGACACAGAATCAGCAGTGCTAAAGATGATTTAGTGGGACTGAAGGGCAACACATGGCAGCAGTGATGACACACACGGAAACACTCATGACTGTGTAAGGCCACACGACAGCAGCATGAGCGGCGTGTCACTGTTGGTCTCATCTCAATGCATTTATACGCCTTTCCTGTTTCCTGGCAGAATTGCCGCCCCCTTGTCACATTTGCTCCCTGGTTCAGCACTTCCCTGCTGCTGCTGTTCCAACCACGCCGCCATCTGAGCCACGGGGGTCACATGAGCTGATGCTACATGACGACTGTGGTGTGAGCTGGCTGAGCCTGGCTCCAGCCCCTGAATATGAATTTTTGAATCTTCAAAAAGTGATTCAAGGTCTGGAAGCTTCTGGTCCAGCGTGTTTCTCCTGGTTGGAATTCCAGTCAGTTCACTCTGGGCGGCGTTACGGACGGACTCGGTGTGTTCCGCGTGTCCACGGTTTCACTCGATGAGCCAACCTGAGCCTCAGGAATGTGTTCATGGCCAGAAGTTTTTTACAGCAGCAAATCAGTTTCCTGTATGCAGATGCAAGTTACCAGGAGCATTCGCTAACCCAGCAACACAACACAGCTACACTGACTACCCAGGATGAGGACGTTCGGCCCGTGATGTGTGGTGGAGTTGATGCCTGATGGATGCTGTGTGTGTATGTGTGTGTGTGCGTGCGTGCATGTGTGTGTGTGTGTGCGTGCATGTGTGTACTGAGCTAAAAGTGTTTTTCCGGCAGTTACATCTTGACAGGCTTTGCAGCCAGCGAAGGTCCAGCGGAGTCCCATGATTCATGCAGCCAACAGCAGCTCTGCACCTCATTTATTCGCCACATGGACACAGAGCTCATGCTCCATACTGAATATCACATGACAAAAGGCATGCAAACCGCTTGTGTGAGTGTGTGTGTCTGTGTGCGTGTGTGTGTGTGTGTGTGAGTGTGCGTGTGGTGGGGCGTGTTTTTCCTACTGTGCTGGCTGCTCTCTGGCTTACCTATGAATAATCATTCACCTTTGAAATGTCACCTTCTAAACCTAGTGGCCCCGAGGGCACTCTGTAGAGGGGCAGCGTGGAGTGTGAGTGTGTGTGTGTGTGTGTGTGTGTGTGTGTGTGTGTGTGTGTGTGTGTGTGCCTGTTGTGGGGGGATACAGTACATCTGTTTACACAGTCACATTGTGGGGACGCTCTGTGGTGGTGGTCCAGTGGTGAAAGTAATGAAATTGCAAATGGGAGCAATTGAGGTTGAGCTTGATTCAGTCTGCAGGAAATCAAAGGTTGTACAACTGGAGAGAAAGAAATGGTGGCAAAGCGAGAGAAGCTGAGGTTAGAGGTGAAAAGCCTTGGGCCTGAGATTAACAACAACAACAACAAAAAGGTGACGAGCTTCTCGAGTGTGTTTGTGTGCTTTAGTGCTTTCATAACACAACATCTGTATTGTCACTCACGTATCAAAGGGGAAGCGGTCACCATGGAGACATCATTTAGAATCCATAGTCCTTCTCTGGTGTCAGCTCGACAACATGCTCCTCGGTGCGTTCGTCCAATTGGAAAACAAAAAGATGCCATTAAGGTTTTGAGCGCGTCGGAGGTTCTGGAAAATCTCGTGTCAACTGATTTATATAGAAGTTATGATCCCCCCCCCGGCATGGACTCAATTATCCTGAGAGGACAGTCACAGCAGCTGAGACGAGACGACAGCTGCCAGCAGCTTTACGAGCATAAAGATATGAATATTTTTATCTTAGTTTAACCACTTCAACAAAACTGCACTCCTAAAAGTGGGGCCTGACAGATGGAGCCGGTCACGTCGGTACGGCACGCTGCTGTGTCTACCACCACGCTGCTGTGTGTACCACCACGCTGCTGTGTCTACCACCACGCTGCTGTGTCTACCACCACGCTGCTGTGTCTACCACCACGCTGCTGTGTCTACCACCACGCTGACTGTGTCTACCACCACGCTGCTGTGTCTACCACCACGCTGCTGTGTCTACCACCACGCTGACTGTGTCTACCACCACGCTGCTGTGTCTACCACCACGCTGCTGTGTCTACCACCACGCTGCTGTGTCTACCACCACGCTGCTGTGTGTACCACCACGCTGCTGTGTCTATCACCACGCTGCTGTGTCTACCGCCACGCTGACTGTGTCAGAGGCAAATGCTGGTAACCTGTTTTTGTTTTTACTACCATCAGGATTAGGCTCCGTGTAGCAGTTCACCCAACAGTCCATTATACAGTATGAGGGAGGGATTGGGATTTTACCTCAGTGTATTAATACACAGCAACAACTAGGCAAAAGTAATACACTCACACGATTCATCTTTTGGTACTTTGCTGTCATTTGTAAGTCAGTCGTGAAGAACTAATCAGGTACTGAAGTTAGCAGCAGTGTTGGTATGAAGGCCTTCAAATGTAATACTTCAGTTGACCACCAGGTGCTGACCTGACCGCCTGCCAGTCAACCCCAGCATGTGTTTGCCGTCTGGCCTGCCGCAGGGACCGTTGACCATCGCAATGTTGTCACGTCACCCTCGAGTCCCGGTGGATGTTTGAGCCAAATTTGAAGAAACGTTCCCTCGGTGTTCCAGAGATGAGGTGTCGACCCATTTAGACCTAAACCAGAGCCGCTGACGCATGAGAACTTCTCACCATGGAGAACTTGAAAATTTTGCAAGCAAAATGTGTTACAGGTGATGCTACGTTTTAGCACCATGTGGCGTTCTGACCAGACGCAGCTTCGTCACTGAGAAACGTTTTGTCGGAAACAAAACCTCATCATGATAGGCAGCTCGCCCGCAGACTGATGTCACTGTAGCATTACCAGAAAGCTCCGATCCGGTTCTGGAGGGCCGGTCCAATAGCACACACACCAGTCCAGCCTGTAGACGATGATGCTCTCCTACCTCCTGGTCCAGCAGTGCAATCCATGACGTACGATATCTGACAAGGCTGCTGCTGCTGCATGTCAATGAAGTGGACCTCATCTCGACTGTCAGGTGTCTCGTCGTACCAAACGGTTCTGGTCTGTGGGATCCCTTTGCTCCGTCTTACCTGTCATACATTTCCCATGGATCTCGCTAAAATAAGAATCTCCTCATTAACCGTCTGAACCCAAAGAACTTTCCAGGCTTTTTAAAAAAAAATTTGGTCCGGTCACATTTGTACTCATTTGTCATGGAATGAATACAAATGAGTACAAAGCCGTGCGCCTCTAGGAAACGGCACAATAACAGTGGCAGCAGAGAGAACAGTGACGACGCCATGAAGGAATCAGTAACAAGAAAAAAAAACGATCAATTTCTTGGGTGATACTCCATCATGTATGCATTTTTACACAAACATAAAAACCCCTTGGATCAGTACACACAGCGTTTCCCCCTCAGCCATGAGTGCCACCAGTATTGGACAAACTCGCACTGAGACGCTGAAATATTTCATAGCCTCTAAAAAACACTGACAGTTCCCAGTTTTTTCAGAGACCTGCTGCCGAGCCTCGGCTCTCCACAGGTCTCTCTGTCTGCACGTCCGTTCATTTCCCCTTCGCTAAAATTTGGCTCCGTTTGTTGGAGATTTGGACAGAGACGTAACTTCTCTCTTTCTCTTTTTGCAAATCGATTTCATCAGGAAAGTTTCCTCTCTTTCGTTGCCATTTAAGAGAATTTCAAACTCTGCTCTTCTGCCAGACTTCAGCTCTCTTGGCTCCTCGTGGCTCTGAAGCCATTTGCGTTTGCTTTTATTTGTATTGATAAAACAGGAAGAGCTTTTTGAACCCTACGATCTGTTTCTTTTGTTCTTATTACGTGTTCAGAATTTTTTCTCCACGGCATATGGAGCATGAGTGACGGAGGTGGTGGCCGCTGGGCTTCACACGTGAGTCTTTCATCCTCTCACTTCCTGTCTGCTGCTGTCGTTTACAGCGAAGTCAGCGACGTCCTGAGATCATCAAAGCTAATCGCCTTGTTGCTTTCGCTCTTCTGTCTTTGTTATCGGTGGAAAGGTTTGACTGAAACAACACCACCACGGCTTCGTTATTCATCGGTGTATTTGTGGTAGTGATGTCATTCCCGTGACTTGTGAAGTTAAACATTACACAACTGCATTGCCCCTGGAAACGCTCCTCGCTCTTATTGGCATCATTAGTTTGAAAGTGTTGGCAGTCTGGACCGTTGACTTCCAGAGAGGTGAGAGATTACAGAGCAGTGACGTCAGGACAGGACTGCGCCCCCCCCCCCCCCCCCACACACACACACACACCCCCCCACCACCACCACCACCACCACCACCACCCCAGTCCCCCAAACACCCCAGCGAGTCGCTACTTAGCTTGTAATGCACCTTTCAAGTGTCCACATTTACCACCCACTGCCTCTTTTGCATAATAGAGTTGGCAGCTCTGGGGTGACTCAACACTTGTGTGAGCCGGTTTGCATGCTCGGCTCACCGCTTGCAGGACAGATGTTCCCTGTGGTAGACAGTAGTAAGACACACTGACACACAGGCCCACACAAACACACACACACACACACACACGCGCTCTCTCTTAGTCCCGCTTTGATTGCATTATTGTCAGATCAAAGCTCGTCTCAAGGTCTCTCTACTCAGGGAAACTTGGCCAGCGGCCCTCTGGGACTTGTTATCTTTGATCAGAGAAAATGGCCAGTAGGTCGACGAGAGGTTCACTGCAGACGCCAGACAAAAACGACTGAGCGCACAAGCATGACGCAGCCGTAGTCCTGAGGAGACACCACACACACACACGCTGCCTACAACACACGCACACACACGCTGCCTATGACACACGCACACACACATGCTGCCTACGACACGCACACTGCCTACAACACACGCACGCTGCCTACGACTCATGCACGCACACATACACACACACACACGCTGCCTACGACTCACACGCACACACATACATACACACTCACACACACACACACACGCTGCCTGCACACACATACATACACACACACGCTGCCTACGACTCACACACACACACACACAAGCTGCCTACGACTCACACACGCTCACACATACATACACACTCACACACACACACGCTGCCTACGACTCACGCACACACACACACACACACACACACACACACACACACACACACACACAGCAGCTTGATTATTATTCATACATGCATAATGCAGTCTTCTCTTGCTGTGTGTTTCCTACCTTCATTACAATCAGAGCTCCAACATCTCACCTCAGTTTTCCAGTCGTCAGGATATTGATGAGCAGTAAGCAGGAAGTGAGCCGCTGCTCTGATTGGAGGAGAGCTGACGCTGCTTGCTGTGAAAACAAAACTGAACAGAAACTGAATTTGATATCCTGGTAATCAAAGCTGCGACTCAACGTCTACTGAGAACTGAATCTCACCTGGGATGAAATGCAATTTCAGAGTAAATCAGTTCAGTTTCATAAAACTGCTCTCAGTCTCCAGAGGCGCTTCTTCCAGCCTGTATCCTCCCGTGCTGGTGGAGGTTCAGGCGACGGCTCCTCTGGAGACTGGTTGTCATTCTAGTGGATATTTTAACCATCAGATGTGTCCGCGCTGCTCGTCTGCTCGTGTCCTGAAGCCTCGCCATGACGAGTTCCAGTTACTGCAGTTATGTGAGCGATGATGCAGTGGAACATAACAAGTGACTTTTTTCCTCTGGTTTTTCTCTTGATAGGAAGCTGTTTATCATATAAAGAGATAGAACGAGGCTGAACAGGACACAAAAAGCGAGCGATGGATGCAGGCTTTGGTCTGATGAGTGGAGCATCACTGTGAGGCTGAAGCATTTATTTTGAGTGGCTGCACTCTTTAGTTTGATCTGCATTTCCAGCCTCTCAAGGACTTTTTCAAGACCTCACCAGTGGAAACTCTTTCCCTGTGATGGGTAACGGTGTTTTGGCTGCCGGTGTCGTTTCTCAGCTTCAGTTGTTTGGCGTTTCTGCCGCTTCTCTCCCGTCTGTTGCGTTGACTCACGCGTCATCAGGCCATCTCAGCTGTCTCTCACGTTTGACTCATTTGTTGACAAATTCCTTTAAACTGACAAGAAAGCGAGGAGGTGTTGGTAATGGGGGGGGGGGGGGGGGGGGTTGGTGAGTAGAATGAGGCGGCGTCATGCTGATCCGTCACATGGTTTCCTCCTCCTCCGACAACATAAACATCCCTTTGACTCAGCGTGAGCCTGCTACGAGAGCCAATTACACTTCAGCACAGAGGAAGGCCGCAGCTGTGGGATGGAATAAGCTGAGATCCAGGAGAAGCTTCTGATTGCGTCTTCCACCAATTCTCCATAGGAAAACTGAAATTTAAACCAGCAAGACGCCAAATGATAGATTGTGTACATTTGATGTCTGATTTAGATTCAGTTACAGCCTTTAGTAGTTTTCCTGGCATGAGTTTTATCGGCCAAGTATGTGTATACATTCAAGGAAATTAGACTTAGGTACTTCCAGAGAGAGTACATGTACTGCTAAAAGTAGGAGCACGTGTAGAAAAAGAAGCAACGGGCTTTGAAACCAGGAGGAAAGGCTGCAGAGATGCTGGGGTAGATGTGCAACTGCTAAGAGCTTCTTTACCAGGTACAAATACACAGAGTCGTCCCAGTAATGGAGGGGGAGAGAGGGAGGGGCCGGGACTGAGCGCCCGTCCAGAGAGACGAGAGATTAGCACTTGAACGCACGAGTTCAGTTTCACATCATAGCAAGAAAAACGACCAGACCCGAGAGGAAGCTAAATCTGAATGAAACAAGACGTAGACCGGCAACGTAGGAACGCTGAATCTGCTAGGAGGACTCAGGAACACATGCTCTTCCTCTGTGGCGGTGAAATCTCAGCACCGTCAGCAACGCCGCCGTAAATCCACCCCAGTCGAACAGCACTGAGCAAGGAAACGATGTGCAACAGCTCCTCAACACACAGCCGCTCTGCTGTTTCTGCTCTGTCCTGCTGCAGTCGGCGGACTTGGAAGACGAGACTCATGAGCGCCCAAGTTACTGCGGTGGCAATCAAGGGGGGGCTCAAACCAGTAACAGGCACAAGATGGTTTGAGGATGCTTGAACAGCTGCTGGCAGGTTCAACTGGTTGACCAGTGACCACCAGCTGGTTCCATACTTCCACTACCTCTTTATTACTTCTTCATAAAACTATGAAAATGTTCCCATATCGAGACGAACGAAACATTTTTGTTCTGATTTCAGCATCTTATGAAGAAAACAGCTGCAGGAAAACGTGAAGCCACCGCAGACATGGAGAGGTTTGAAATCTCTAAAAGTTCCATGATGGAATTTTAGGGTTTGGAATCCATGAGTTTGATTTCTGTGTGATTACTAAAAATGTAAAACGATGTATGGATTCAACCAAGGACAAAAAATAAACCCTCGCTTTTCAAGTAAAGACCTCTCGTGTTGGTTGCAGTGTAGATTTGTGAGGTTAGCAGGTGCACCTGAATGCACCATGAGCCCCTCCCCTGGTGAGGGCCTTCCAGAGACGCACCTTCAGTCTAAGATGTTTAGGGCTTAAGCAGAGACACTGAGGCGGCTCCAGATGTGCAGAGGCGTGAGAAGCAGGTCTGCATCTGTCTGGCAGGAAGAGAGCAACACCCAAGACTCCAAAAACAGAGCTTTTTTTTTTGTTTTTTGTTTTTTGTTTTGTCACAAATGAATTAACGCCTGGTCGTCTGTGTCAAATCTATAGTCCTGATTGCCAAATTAAAGTCAAGTGGAGTTTTTAATCCGTCAAAACTGGGGTGTGTTGAAATGTCTGAGCTTCCAGCTGCTTGATTTGGAAGAAATCTGTTTTTCTGTTGCAAACCAGCATTTGTTGCTGTGATGGTGTAGATATTTAACAGAGAAGTGCTGTGGTGGAGGGCTGTCAACACCACGGCCGAGGAGGTGGATGAATCTTTGTATTGGATGAAGAAGCATTTATGGTAGGAAGACACAGAGTCCCAGAAGAGCGATGATAGCAGGCGTGTGTGTCGGTGAACGAGTGATAAATGAAGCAGACGACCCTCAGCCGCTCACTCCAGAGTGAGCTGAGCGGCTTCAGCGAGGAGAAAACACGCCAGCCCCCCTGGGCACACACTCCTATATGTCTCCTGTTTGGAACACAGAACACGTACCAAGCATGAAAGGGAAATACATAAAGCACCAGACTACTGGTCCTCCGAGGTTTCTGGCTGTGTACAAACACACTGTTGTTAAAGTCAATAATTATTCCTGCCGGCATTCCACTAATTACCTCTGTCAGCCTGGTTCCCGGTGTGTGCTTGCTTCATTAAATTTGGGTTGTTAAAAGACTGTACTTCCTTGGATTTTATCGTCATGTGTTCGTGGAGCGACTCTCTGGCTGACCGGTGAGCTGGAACTGCTCTTCATGAGGTCAGTTAAAGAGGTTTTGTATTCAGTCTGTCATGGTTTTGGTTTTCTTCTTGGTGTCCTCCACTGGCAGCTGGATGGTTCAGACTCTGGACCTGTCCTGGTCCACACCCGCATGACTGGCTTTCATTAAATGTATCCAGGCGGCTTGCTGGAGAAGGTCAGGGATCAGAAAAAAGCAACATACATGTCAGTACCATCCATCAAACAGAGGGGGCGCGACACCTCTCCTAACACGTATCTGATGTACTTATCAGACCCCAACTCATTTGAGAGTGATAAGAATCTGCTTCTTCTATTTGAATGATTCTTCAGCCTGGAGGGATCGTGTGCACTTAAGAGAATATCTGCTGTACTTGTGATACTGCTGTATTGTGACTTGTGAGATATATATATATATATATATATATATATATATATATATAGATATAGATATAGATATAGATATAGATATAGATATATATAGATATATATATAGATATATATATAGATATATAGAGATATAGATATATATACTGTATATATATCTATATATCTATATAGATATATATACTGTATATATATCTATATCTCTATATATCTATATATATATATATACTGTATATATATACTGTATATATATCTATATATCTATATATCTATATATCTATATATATATACTGTATATATATATACTGTATATATATCTATCTATCTATCTATATATATAGATAGATAGATAGATATATAGATATAGATATAGATATAGTATAAGTATCTCCAGGGGCAGGGTTCAGCTGTGGAAGGCTGCGGATCCTGTGGTAGTCCAGGGGTCCAAGGACAGGCTGCAGTTCTTGGTGCAGTTCTGCCGTTAGGATCCAGATCAGTTGCAGTGCAGGATGTCAGTTTGACATCATCATCGTCATCATCATCATCATCATCATACTCAGTCGGGCATCAGCAGGATCCACACCCTATTACACATGCAGGTGTGTGTGTGTGTGTGTGTGTATGTGACTTTAGTTTCCTCCTCTAATACCTCATTAATTACAGGCTAGGTCTCACACACACACACACACACACACACACACACACACACACACACACTGTCAGCTGTGAGTTTGCGTGTCTGTAGGAGGGCAGGAAGACTGTGTGTCGCTCTGCAGTCAGAAACTAGTGCAGAGAATCAGTCTGACATGTTGCAGAGTTCACCTGTCACATGTGCAGCAAATCAGTGAGTTTACCTGTGCACTTGTAGTCCAGATGTTATAAACTCTTAGTCAGGATCTCATAAACCTTTAGTGCAGATGTTTTAAACTCTTAGTCGCGATCTTATAAACTTTAGTCCAGATGTTATGAACTCTTAGTCGGGGTCTTATAAACCTTTAGTCCAGATGTTATAAACTCTCAGTCGGGATCTCATAAACCTTTAGTGCAGATGTTATAAACTCTTAGTAGGGATCTCATAAACCTTTAGTCCAGATGTTATAAACTCTCAGTCGGGGTCTTATAAACCTTTAGTCCAGATGTTATAAACTCTTAGTCGGGGTCTTCTAAACCTTTAGTCCAGATGTTATAAACTCTTAGTCGGGGTCTTATAAACCTTTAGTCCAGATGTTATAAACTCTTAGTCAGGATCTCATAAACCTTTAGTCCAGATGCTATAAACTCTTAGTCCGGGATCTTATAAACCTTTAGTGCAGATGTTATAAACTCTCAGTCGGGGTCTTATAAACCTTTAGTCCAGATGTTATAAACTCTTAGTCGGGGTCTTATAAACCTTTAGTCCAGATGTTATAAACTCTTAGTCAGGATCTCATAAACCTTTAGTCCAGATGCTATAAACTCTTAGTCCGGGATCTTATAAACCTTTAGTGCAGATGTTATAAACTCTTAGTCCGGGATCTTATAAACCTTTAGTCCAGATGTTATAAACTCTTAGTCGGGGTCTTATAAACCTTTAGTCCAGATGCTATAAACTCTTAGTCGGGGTCTTATAAACCTTTAGTCCAGATGTTATAAACTCTTAGTCGGGGTCTTATAAACCTTTAGTCCAGATGTTATAAACTCTTAGTCGGGGTCTTATAAACCTTTAGTCCAGATGCTATAAACTCTTAGTCGGGGTCTTATAAACCTTTAGTCCAGATGTTATAAACTCTTAGTCGGGGTCTTATAAACCTTTAGTCCAGATGTTATAAACTCTTAGTCCGGGATCTTATAAACCTTTAGTCCAGATGTTATAAACTCTTAGTCGGGGTCTTATAAACCTTTAGTCCAGATGTTATAAACTCTTAGTCAGGATCTCATAAACCTTTAGTCCAGATGCTATAAACTCTTAGTCCGGGATCTTATAAACCTTTAGTGCAGATGTTATAAACTCTCAGTCGGGGTCTTATAAACCTTTAGTCCAGATGTTATAAACTCTTAGTCGGGGTCTTATAAACCTTTAGTCCAGATCTTGTAACCTTGTGGTCTGGATCGTATTCGGTTTCTCAGCTGTTGAAGGAACGCTCCAGAGCCAGACAGAGGGCGTTTCTGTGATTTCATGATCAATGTTGTGCTCTGACGTAGTTCAGCTCGTGCAGGCAAAGACTTTGTTGGAGAGCAGCCCTGGAATACTAACAACAGCCTGTGTCATGATGTCAGACAGGCTGCATGTGGGTCAGCGCAGACCCGGTAGCTGCTGTTCATTGGGGGTTTTACTGGGTGCTGGGTGACCCTGGTCTCTCTCAGTGTCTGACCCTGCAGAGACCTGGGCTCACTCAAGCTTTTCGCTGCTGGACGCAGCCATTTTCTCTTCCTGCCATGGTTGCTGGTGGTCCTTCAGTCCGTCCCAGCAAGGCTCGCTCCTCCATTTCCTGCTGTCCTGAACAGTTTTGGCTGTGGAGGAAAGTGATTATTTTAGGAGCCAAGCTAAATGGAACATACCGGACCACGGACATTGAGTTCGTTACTTAAAGTAGCTAGCATGACACATTCGCATATGAATGTCAACCCTGCTCGCGCTGGTATGATGGTAGCCATCCTGCTGCTTCTGTTCATTATTTCTAAATGTCAGATGCTCAGTTGGGGTGGTGCAGGCCGCTAATGGTCTCACCTCCATGGCCGAGGTAAGTGGCTAAAATGTCCATCACTGTGGATGATGACAGAATATCTGCTGATTGCTGAGGGAAACAAAGCAACGTTCAACCTGCATTTACATGCAAATTCACCCATTAAAAAGGCAAATGAATGAGGGGAAGGTATCAAAGCCTCCCGGCGCGTCGCTCTGATCGCTGCGCGGAGCGCTTCTCCACTCATGCCCTGCTGACCTCCCGCTTGCTGGAGGGGAGAGTTTGAATAGGAGTTGCTTTATTTAGACACTAAAGCTCTGATTCAGTTCAAATAGTTGGAAAGGTCGCACGCTGTGCTGCTGTAGGCTAAATTGAATCAAATGAGGAAGGAGACATGTTTTAGCAGGATTAGATAACTGTCAAGTGCTGCTATTTTCAAGAGGCCATCAGCAAAGTCTGGTGATCAAACAGCTGTTTGGAGGTTTCCAGAAGCCCCACAGTCTCTGCTTTGTTGTCTGTGGGGTTGTAGACGCAACTGAAGGGGTTTCGAGCAGGAGAGCTCACAGACATTTTGCCTCCTGCGTTCCATCTTTGTGAGTCCAGAATGCAGAAAGAGCCAGCCAGGTATATTTAGGTTGACGCTAATGGAGACTGGCGGCCGTGGACAAACTCTTGTGGTCCTCGCCTGCCACTTTTGTTCATCTGACCACATCCCCAGTAATCCACAGCCCTTGGATTTGAGCTCAAATCAAACTAACTTGAACCCGTCTGGCTTGCGGCCCCCGTGAAGGAGAACTCGATGGTGCACGTGAGGTTTTCAGCATTCCAAATCCTAACCAGACCTCACGTGAAGTTGAACCTCACAGACGCATTCATTTCCTCAGTTTTGAGATGAACATTTGAATCGTGTTTCTGAAAGGAGAAGAAGCTTCATGTCCCAAGGTTCTTGACTTTACTGACAAAGGTCAACAGCAACCAGGTCTTCTGTATGTCTGGGGTCTGGGTGGAGTCCTGGACTCGGCAGGTTCACTCTGCTTGAAATCTCTCCGGCAGAAAATAACCGTTCTTCTTTGAATATTTGCTTGATGCTTTGGTTGTTACATGAGCACCAGCTCTTTTTGCTCCACTTGAGCAAATAGAGTTTGGAGTTCTGAGCGAGATGGGAGGTGTGTGTGTGTGTGTGTGTGTGTGTGTGTGCGCGCGCGCCACTTTGACTTTTCCGCCAAACATGTCAGACGTCCTCTGAGAGTCGACTGCTGCAGAAGCCCTTAGTCAGAATGACCTGCAGAGAGCTGAAGTACTTTCATATAGAAGTCAACGCTGTGGAGGGGATGAGACAAACTCAGTGGGTCAGAAAGTTGAGAAACCACCACGAATGGGAATTCTGGGGCCTGAGTTGATGAGGAAAAATCTTCCCTTCACCAACTAATTTACAGATGTTCTTTATGCGTGCGTGTAAAGATTCGGTTCAAACACTTTAGAGAGACGTTTTTTGGAGGCAGGATGTTTTCTGTTTAGTGAAAGATAACTTTGATTGTCCAAAATTACAGCATCAGTGCAGCACTGGAGCACAGCGCACTCTAGTGGACAAACAATGCAAGGACGTGCCTTCTAAATAAAACCGATCACTAAAAACATGTCAGTCTCTGCCGTAAACCTTACATCTTGTCATGTGTCGTCATGTGTGAGGTTTCCACCAGGGCTCTGTGCTGTTAACACCCCAATGTACTGTGTCAGCCAGCCATCGTAGTACTTGTGTCCGTAGCAGAAAGACTGCCTCATATCACTAGAGGTAGTACACACACAAGTACACAAATAACCTTCTTTTGTGTGTATTTGTTTATTGAACTCCTGATGAACACAGACTGATTTGGAGACGGTGGTCCCCCAGCAGCACCAGCACCAGCTCAGGGACTGACCCTCATGGACCAGGAGGGCCAGACCGCCACTGGAATTGTTTTCGTGGTTCATGAAGCGATATCAAGGGTCACCACCAAACACGGCTGCAACACGCTGCATGAACACACGCCTGCCCAGACACACTCACGCCGAGACAACGGTCACGCTGGCAATTACCACATGAAGAAGAGCCATGCTGGGAATAGTCCACATGAAGAATGCCCGCGGTCCCTGCATGTTGCCATCGATATGCTGTCACATGTTTGACACTTTAGGTTCCATCAAGAACGATACATGGATGAAGCAACGTTCCAAAAAGTTTTCACATTTATTTTAAGGTGTTTTTTCCACAAAAAGGGTTCATGTGCTTCCTGTTCCAAAAAAGTTCCAGATGGAACAAACCCTCAGAGAGTGGAACTTGTTTTCACTGTCAACGTTGTCCAAGATATTTCTTTGTATTTGTCTTCAGACCGCTTCAAACACAGCCAGGGAATTATTCTAATTTAAAGTGATACTTCACCCAAAAAGAATATCTGCCTCTCAGTAATAAAGGAGGAGCGTTGAGCTCACAGAGATGCAGAAAGAGCCGGCCATGTATACTTGGCCTGAAGCTAACAGAGACCGGCAGCTAGCAATGGATGTCACTTGAGGTCACTGTCCGATTTAATCCACGCCTTCCTTATCTCGCCATTTGACCACTGGTCCAAAAACACTTTTATTTTGAGCAAAAATCAAGCGAACTGCACTGCTCCTGGTTTGGAGCTCGTTCTTGGTAGTGCAGCACAATCAGCTGGTGCATTCGTTGAACCGACTCACTCGCACCCATCGATGTTTTGGTGAGTTTGTCTTGATCTCAAATCAAAGTGTGGATTCTACCAGAGGATGACCTGGACTGACGGTTTAGCTGTTGTTAGCCGTCGGTCTCTGTTAGCTTCAAGCTAAATATACGTGGCTGGTTCTGTCTGCATTCTAGAGTCACAAAGACGTAATACAGGAAGAAAAAACTCTCCTATTAGAGAGTACTCGAAAGGTAAAATACCCTTTCTGAGTGGAGTATTGCTGAAAACTACAACTTGCCATATCCCGTAGTACATGGACACACACACACACACACACACACACACACACACACACACGCGCGCTATTGTTTATGTTGCCCTGCTAACAAGCAAAGAGAAGGGATGGTGTAACTTTCTTGCTGGAAGTAATTTGTAACTTGGCTGATATTAATAATAGAAGCTTGCATCAGTTGTTTGTGGCTTTCAGACTCACAACGACACCACAAAATCCCCAAATGTCATGCACCAGCTCACTCATCATTTCATGCCTCAGCAAAGCTCCTCCTCTTCTCTTGTCTTTCTTCCCTTGCAACGGTCTGGTCTCCAGCATTCTCATGCACATCTTTGCCTCTGGTGGAAGGAACAACCACAGAGCAAGAATGACAAATACAGGCTGAAATTAGCTCACATCCCCACAACAACATTTCCCATTTCTCTCCAGCAGCCTCGCACTTTGAAACTGCTCTTCATCTTGATTAGACTCCTGCTGTGAAACATTTCATCGCGTAGCGTAGCATAAAAGTAGAGTCTGTGGTTTGTTGTTGTTCGTCTGGGGGAGAAGAGGCTGAGGTCTCACTCCATCAGTGGATCTGATTTTTTTATGACTCCTGTGAAAAGATCCCTCCAGAGCATTCAGTGCTTCAATTGGTTTGTTACATCTCTTAATTGGAGAGTTTCCTCTCGAGAAGTAAATGCCTCACAACCACATGTGTACAGGTGTTTTCGGAGGCTGCTTTTTCTCAAGAAAGTCATCTGCAGTCGAGTGTAAACCTCTTTACACTGCTACGTGCCGCCAGCTGCCTCCTCTTGCCAGACGGTGAGGAGTTTCACAGGGGGTTGTAGCGTGTAGGAGGATCACGCCACTCCCCCCTGTTCTCCTCCCGCAAACAGATCTCACCTACCAGCTGGAGGAGGGAGGCGCCAGTGCAGGACACACCCCCTCATCTGGCTTCCTAAAAACACGAATGTCCATTCAGCTCTATGTAACTGGTTTAGTTCTGCAGAGCGAGGCGGAGCCCATTGTGACAACCACGCCCAAAAAGTTCACACGCACTTCACGCCACCGTCATCACTGACATTTGGGCGAGAATCTCTCATATCAGACGTTCTATTTCATCACAGGAGCGAGATGTCAGGCTCTGTACGCACTGTGGCACACGCAGTAACCACAGGGGCGGCACCTTTGCCCCTAAATGCTTTAACATACAGGAGAGCGAGCAGCAGGTGATGTATGAAACATTCTCATGCTCTCGTCCTGTCGCAGCGCCGCTCGCCATTTTTCTGGAGATGTTGATGTTGCTCATACGCCGTGTGTGCAGCTGCTGCCTGTATGTAAACGTGTCTTCCGGTAGCAGACACACAGGCTACTCGTTTATTTGCACACCTGCATCACTGCGAGGCTGAAAAACAGCCTGACGACAGCACCGCAGGTGGGAGCCGGGCCTTATTTTGTCGGCCCACCTGCTCATCAACTGCTGTAGATAATCTGACCATCTTTGAATGGTCAATCATCATTAATACCTCTAACTGCCAGTTAGCGACCCGCTAAGCACAGGTGACAAAAACTGTGACTCCTTTCTGAGCCCCGGTGGGAGATGTCACAGGGCGCAGCGTTCAAAAGACGTGACGCCAGTGGCGAGAGCTGACACTTGAATGTTGGCTTGGTCTTTAGCAGTTTGTAAAAAAGAAAAAAGAAAGCGAGAGATGAAATATTCAGTAATAATTTGCCTGAATTACCGTCTTGGACTGTAAACTTCAACAGATCTCAATCCCCTCTCCTTCTTGCGCCACCAGGGTGTAGGTGCTGACCCCCATCTCGCCTTGACCTGCCCCCCCGAATCCAAACTGGTGAAGGAGAAGGATGAAGAGCCGTCGTCCTCGCTGCTGGACTCTGAGGAGATGAGCATCAGGATAGGTAGAGCTGGACCTCTCTCAGGCAAGCCTCCCTTCATATACCCACATGAGCTCAGACAGACGCTGATGAAATCGTCTCTGAACCACACAAACATCTGCAGCTGCTGTTACGGCAGCAGCGCCGTTGCTCCTGTTGAAGAGGCAAAAAAAAACGATTGATGCAGGTGTAAAAACCTCCGCCGATGACGAGGCACTGCAGCGGCTACCACTGTGACCTCATCAGGAGCTTCCCTGATGGTTTCTCATGTCCTGATCTCTCCACTGTCACCGTCCCTCTCTAATGATTACTGGGTGCTGTCTAACTGTCTGGTGTGTTCATCTGATTGCTTTCAAGAATCAACAAGGCTGTGGTCACTAACTCTACTTCATGACCTACACTGATGTCGTCACACACACAGCGGCACCGCCTCCGCAGGGCTTTTATTTCTCAGTCCTTCCAGAAAAATGAGTTTTTTATGATTGTTGCAGGCAAAACTCCTTGGTTATGCAGCAGGTTTTCTGAAAAATGCGATGGGCCATGCGGGATATTCATGCAATGTTATGTGACGAAATTGCGGGAACTTTCAAAAACTGCGGTTTGATGGATAAGAAAAAAAAGTGACAACCCTCTGTTCTCACGGCGCTGCGACCTTCATGTAAAGAGTCGTGTCTCATGACTTCCTGTGATGAGCGAGCGCACTGCGGCACAGGAAGTGCTGGAATATTGAAGCTCTCATCTCGTTTCATTTCAGACTGAAATAAAAACAACTTCCAAAACCCTAATGAGTCAAACGAGTTCCAAGCTTTCTGTTGTTGGCAAATGAGACGGATGAACAGACTTCTTCATCCCTTCACAACGTTCCCAAGGCAACAGGGGGAAAATGGTGGCTCTTGAGTGAAGTAAACGCAACATTTTCCAACTTTATGCAACGATGTGTGTGACATTGTTGCAACAAAAATGCAGGGATTATGACATCATGCAAGCCCTGCAGATTTTGCACATTTTGCATGATTATTGGCGAAAAGGCGGCGTCTTTGTAAAAATGCGGCCCCCGCATAAACGTGCGGATTTTGGCTGATTATCTGTTGAGTTATGCGATGGCATAATCGTGTTTCTCTGGAGGGACTGATTTGTTTCTGTTACTTTTTATCTGCATTCTGTTATGACAGCAGACTGATAGCCAGCAGGATGAATTTCCTGTTTTCATGTTTGGATTGTTGAAGACAAAGTTGGCAGAAGCTGAACATGCCTGTCACGTACCTGCTGGGCGCCACCATAAACCACCTCTGACCCTTAAAACCAAGGAGCAGAAAGGTGCCTCAGAAGGTGGGTGAGATGTAATTAGATAGAGTTTCACCTCCTGCCAAACAAAGTTCTAAATTCGTAACTTTAGAATTCAGCCGTCTCAAAGCCAGCCCCCGTGGCGCTGCCTCTCCCTTCCCGGGTGTTGCTTCTGTTACAACAGAAATTGGCACCAAAACATCTCAGTCCACACACGCTGACCTGAATCAA
Source organism: Aulostomus chinensis (assembly GCF_037954235.1). Lineage (NCBI taxonomy): Eukaryota > Metazoa > Chordata > Actinopteri > Syngnathiformes > Aulostomidae > Aulostomus > Aulostomus chinensis. Next base: position 5,463,175 of record NC_141342.1, read on the forward strand.
ATTCCATCTCATGTAAAAATCCCAAACAAAGACGAAAACATGTCGTCCTCCTGAGGAATTCTTGGTGAAGCACCAGTTTAACAGCTGGCAGCCTGCAACAGCAGGAGTCCTCCCAGGTGACCCTGACACACCTGCTCCCCGTTAGCTGAGACACACCTGGCCTCATCAGCCAACTCACATTGGTGTAATTATTAGAAAGTTGTTTTCACCGGAGCAGCACGGATGCAGAAAGTAGATCTATTAATGTACACGAGAAGAAAAACAGTTGGCATCTAATCAAACTAAGAGGAAACAAGTGATTGTTTCATGACTGATGTGAATCCAACTCACAGGAAGATGGAATTACGGTGCCAATGACAATGTCTCATTGTTTCGGGGGCTGCGAGGGTGGGGGGGATCGTCCGCTACAATCCATGCGGTCTTTATCCAGCCGTATGATCACTAATCAATGAACGCTGTGATTGGAGTTCAAAACGAATCGTCTTGAACCTCGGTGGACTGTTGTTTGCCCCAAGCTACCTATTATTTCTGCATCCTGGAGTCACAAAGGAATTATTCAAGAGAGTGAAATGTATTTGTGAGCTTAAGACACCTCTTTATATGAGCTTAAGGTCAAAATACACTTTTAAGTGTAGCGTCGCTTTCATTTTTCGAATCTATGCTTTGACATCATTCGCCTTTGTCCTCTAGTTGCCAGGAACACCTCCACTCCTTGTTGACGGCGCTGCTCTACATCCTGCAGCTCTGAACTCCAGAGACTGAGCCCATCTTTATTCCGTACATGTTGGCAGACATCTACGGATCGACTGCATATGCAGTGCTTCCCTGGAGCCTGCTAAGGGCATCTGAAGCAATTCAGCCAACACAGTCAATAGGAAACAGCATATATTAACCCCCCCACCTGACTCCTGGGCCCTCAGGGACCACACTGGGCTCTACATTACTGCAGGGTACCTGCTTTTCACAGCATGTCCAACCTGGGGACCTCTGAAGGAGGGACTTGTACCTTTATGGCCTGTGTGTCCTCATCATTGTTTAAAGACTTTCTTACTGTGGAGCGTGACAGGCAACACCTGTGTTTGATGAGCAGCCTCCTCAGTTGCAGTGAGCTCAGAGCTCTCAGCGCAGTCAGGAGGACAGGGACGCTAACCTCCAGTCACTGCAACGTCAGCCTAGAGCTTTTCAACTCGATGCTGCTCTGGGTCCTGGTCAAGTTTAACAACCAGAAGCTTGAAGGACGCGACCGTAGCACCTCAAGTCTTTAGCCTTGTGTTCCATTCTTGTAGAAACAACAACACAATATGGAACTCTGATCCAGTCAGGAGGCGCGCACACTGAGCTAGAAATGTGCTGGTTTGCCCTGTTATCAGAGTTGGACTGCAGGGGCCACAGGCCTGTAGGTCAGAATCCACTGGTGCGTGATGTCCCAGAATACTGTGAGAACTCACAATGCCTTGTAGGTGTACGTGTCTGCAGCTGACTGGCCTGGTGGGACCTCCCCAGTCTTGGGTCTGGTTCGCCCTAACAGTCATCATTAATGCTGCTATATCCACTTGGGAGTCTCCTGCTCTGAAAGTGATGACATCTGCTGTGAAAAGAGCCTGTTGCATAACCAGTTTGCCTCTGATGGACTTCTTAATGTGTCCAGCTGATGGGTTTCAAAATGACAAAAAGCCTCTCGGGGATTCACTCGACCTGTTTGGCTGCTTGTCTTGCATAATCGATATGAAGTAAACAAGTTAATTAGTCTGTTCCCATCTTGTCTTGATTTCACTGGACATGCTGGTCATGAACAAGACTGATCTCTTCAAGTGTTGCTCTAGAAGTGTGTGATGTACACCTTCGCAATATCTTAATCCTTGTTTTAGCCACGTGTCAACTGGCAGTACTGAGCAGTTAGAGATGATCGATCACCCCAGGGTTTTCTTCGCTGTTACAAACGAGCACAGATACGAGCGAAGTCAGATTTTTCTCATTTAAACAGAAAGGAAAAATGAACCCAGCGGTTCAACGAGCACAGACATGCATGAACAGGGAGAGCAACTTTGAGCGTGGCGTGCTGATTCATGGGGGCTCGTTTCTTCATGAAAGCTCACCACAAAACCCATGCAGTTCATCACAGCTTTAGCATCGCAGCTTTAGCATCGCAGCTTTAGCATCGCAGCTTTAGCATCGCAGCTTTAGCATCGCAGCGCGTATGATAAAGTTATGAAAGATCACGCGGGGGAAATTTAAAACTAAATTCCAGAAGTTGATTAAAAAAAATGCATGAAAATGCTTTTATTAGGAGGTGGCAAGGCTCAGAGGTAGAGAGGCCATCTAGCAACTGAAGGGTTGCTGGTTTGATCCCCACTTCCCCCGGTGACCATGTCCAAGTGTCCTTGAGCAAGACACTGAACCCCTCATTGCTCCTGATGGTCCTGAGACGGACTGGTGACCCGTCCAGGGTGAACCCCACCTCTCACCCGATGTCAGCTGAGATAGGCTCCACCCCCCACAATGGATCCCAACGGATAAGTGGTATGGATGGATGATGGAGGATGGATGATGGATGATGGAGGATGGATGATGGATGATGGATTGATGGATGATGGATGATGGATGATGGATGATGGATGGATGGATGGATGATGGATGATGGATGGATGGATGGATGATGATGGAGGATGGATGATAGATGGATGATGGATGGATGGATGGAGGATGATGGATGGATGGATGATGGATGGATGATGGATGGATGATGGATGGATGATGGATGGATGGATGGAGGATGATGGATGGATGATGGATGATGGATGGATGGATGGAGGATGATGGATGGATGGATGGATGATGGAGGATGGATGGATGGAGGATGATGGATGGATAGATGGAGGATGATGGATGGATGATGGATGATGGATGGATGGAGGATGATGGATGATGGAGGATGGATGATAGATGGATGATGGATGGATGGATGGAGGATGATGGATGGATGGATGGATGATGGATGGATGGATGATGGAGGATGGATGATAGATGGATGATGGATGGATGGATGGAGGATGATGGATGGATGGATGGATGATGGATGGATGGATGGAGGATGATGGATGGATGGATGGAGGATGATGGATGGATGATGGATGATGGATGGATGGAGGATGATGGATGATGGAGGATGGATGATAGATGGATGATGGATGGATGGATGGAGGATGATGGATGGATGGATGGATGATGGATGGATGGATGGAGGATGATGGATGATGGATGGGTGGATGGAGGATGATGGATGGATAGATGGATGGATGGATGGAGGATGATGGATGATGGATGGATGATGGATGGATGGATGGATGGATGGAGGATGATGGATGATGGATGGATGATGGATGGATGGATGGATGGATGGAGGATGATGGATGATGGATGGATGATGGATGGATGGATGGATGGAGGATGATGGATGGATGCTGGATGGATGGATGGATGGATGATGGATGGATGGATGGAGGATGATGGATGGATGGATGGATGATGGAGGATGGATGGATGGAGGATGATGGATGGATGGATGGATGGATGGATGATGGAGGATGGATGATAGATGGATGATGGATGGATGGATGGAGGATGATGGATGGATGGATGGATGATGGATGGATGGATGGAGGATGATGGATGGATGGATGGAGGATGATGGATGGATGATGGATGATGGATGGATGGAGGATGATGGATGGATGGATGATGGAGGATGGATGATAGATGGATGATGGATGGATGGATGGAGGATGATGGATGATGGATGGATGGATGGAGGATGATGGATGATGGATGGATGGATGGAGGATGATGGATGGATGGATGGATGGAGGATGATGGATGATGGATGGATGGATGGATGGATGGAGGATGATGGATGATGGATGGATGATGGATGGATGGATGGATGGAGGATGATGGATGGATGATGGATGCTGGATGGATGGAGGATGATGGATGGATGGATGGATGATGGATGGATGATGGATGGATGGATGGATGATGGATGGATGGATGGATGATGGATGGATGATGGATGGATGGATGGATGATGGATGGATGGATGGATGATGGATGGATGGATGGATGATGGATGGATGATGGATGGATGGATGGATGATGGATGGATGGATGGATGATGGATGGATGATGGATGGATGGATGGATGATGGATGGATGATGGATGGATGATGGATGGATGATGGATGTCATTAAGAAGGGCTGTCGTCTCCACTGCAACCACTCAGCTGATGATGTTTGTTTGGATCATTCATCTCCATAAACCTGAATCATCAGGTGTGTAATTACTGATCAGTGAGTTGAGGACTTGTCTCCCCCCTTGACTGCTGACCTGTTAATGCAACAGGTTCTGACCCGTGTCAGCGCGTAAGCAAACACAGCCCAGCTCGTGCATCTCCGTCATGGCCCATCAGCATCAGTGTCAGTGTCGTGACTGCCGACGAGAAGCTGATTACAGCCTCAGGGCTCGCGGTGTCACCACCGGTTTCAGTCTGAGGCAACATGCTGTCCCACTGGGGGAGGAAACTAAATCTGGGAGGACAAACACTCCATTACTGCTGTAACTGCGGTGAGCTGGCCCTGCATAACGGATGGGGCTCGGTGCGGAGGCTCGCTCCACGTCGAGATGCTGGCAGCTAGACTGGAATTAGGAGGCAGGACGAGGAGCATACATGCTGGAGATCAGGAGGGTCAGCACACGCGTGTGCCGTGTCCCTGGAGGACTCGACAGGTATTCACTGCAACCTGAGATGGTGTTAGCATACATGATTGACAGGTCCGTCTTACATCAGAGGAATCTACATGGACTAATTAAAGACTGAGACGCTCATAATTGCACTCCCACCCTTCGACGCATGAAAACAAACCCTTTCCCTTCACATCTGTGGTTCTTCCACAGACGGCTCTGTTTCCTCTGCTGCGTGCTGGCCTCCCTGTCCTTGATTGTGTGGGCTGTGTCTCTTCTTCCTTGACATCTCTGAGTCGGTGGTCACTGCTCCTCGACCATCGCAGAAGAAAAACTAACCTCATTCTGTTCGGCAGATGTGTGGTATATGAATGTGGATGGTATGTATTGCCTTTTAAAAAAAAATCTTTATCTGATGAAGCTGAATGTGAACCAATTAAAGCCACCACCATTACGTGGCCTCTGCTGCTTCCACAGTCGCATTTTCCAGAGATTAAATTGATTTTCTACGATAAGGAATTAGCTGGAAGACGCCTCTTTCTTCCAAAGTACCAGTCTGGCCCAACCCGATCGATGAAACACACCATTTAAATTTCCATTTGAAAAACAAATGATTTGTCCTCTCCTGAAGCCGAGCGGAGCGAAGTCATGCCCGCAGTCTCTGAGTCATTAGGTGATGACGGTTTTTAGCCCACAGAAGAGCGCCAGTGTTCATTCAAGGTTCTGCATCACATTTACATTACATTCAAGGCAAGAAAGTGAAAAGCCGCATTTAGCAGAGAATGAATGCAGCGACAGGTAACGTGCGGTGTATTTATGAGGTTTCAGGTCTGATTTTGAGTAGAAGAGTCTGCTAGTTGACTGCTGCATGTAAGAGGAGATGCAGAGTGGATGGGAAACCGGCGCGCGTCGACCTGCTCTCGTGGTTAAAGCGCCAGCGGTGTAAGTCGGAATGGAATCAAAGTATCTTTATACAATCTTGAAGTTGATTTATGTGATTTTGCTTTGTTCAGAAAAAAAAGTACACCTGAAACGAGTGGATGGGATCAACTGATTTAGATAAACTGACGTGTCAATTCTCTAAGTCACGTGACTGACCAGCTGGTCACGCTGCCGCCGTTTTCCCAGATAGATGAACACCAACATGTCCACTACTAGCTGGACCTGAACAGCTGGAGGTCACCCCCCCCCCCCCCCGACCTTGGTCACTGATAGAAGGCTCGTCTACTCTGTCGCAGTCATGCAACGTCGCCCTCCTCTGGTGGCGTGGGTTTTATTTGCTCCAGTTCAAATGGTGGAAACACATCAGTTGTGCATCTGCTGTTTTACAACATTTCCAAATTCTTCTGACAGTTAAATGGAAACACAACTACTAACAGAAGCATGTAGCAACACGAGCAGCTGCTGATGTAATGTTGTCATTATTCTTTGTTTGTCTGTGTTTTTTGTTGTTTTTTTGGTGGTGGGGGGGGGGGGGGGGGGTAAAGGCTTGCAGCGTGAGGCAGGTCAACCTTGAAGGAGCCGGAATGTTGGTGAAATATGGACAGACTTGGACCAGGAATCCAAACTCATGTTAGCGCTGGTCTCTTTTCCCTCATCCTCTGTTTGTGCTGGGCTGCTGTGTGAAAGTAAAAGTACAGAGGGTTGAAACTGTTCATCGATGACATCAGTTTTTTTAACGAATTTACATGCAAGCAGCATTTAGGGAGAAGCTGATTGAGGTCAACTGCACCTTCTAAATCTCGCAACAAGTTAAAAGCACAGAAGTCCTCCTGAAGTAAGTCGAGCTGCAATATTTTTTCCAACTTCACAACAGCAAATACCCCAAAGGTTAACCTTGAGCTTTCTGAAAGGGTTCAACAGCACCACTGCCCTTCTGTATCGATCCAGCGTTGCTCCGAGTGTCCAGCCTGTTCACCAAGATCCATTTTAACAAGACAAGGTCACGACTGTACCTGCCTGTACTGCACTGGTCAGTGTGTAGTGTGAATTAGAAGCTTATCAGACGCTCCTTCTACAGTGGGCCAGTACCAGATGTGCTTCAAACTTAGAAGAACCACCAGTAACGAGACCATGTATTTTATCATCCTCTAATCCACTGTTGAGAACTGCGAAAGCCTGCAGGAGCGAGGAAGTGTTGTTGTCATGATTTTACAGATGAAACTGTGGTTTGTCTGATGGTGAAGAGTCCAGCACGCACGTCAGTCCAGACATCATTTCTAATGCATTCATGCGTCAGTGTTCTAACTCTAACTGGACGTCGGGCCTCGACCAAATTATGAACCCACAACGAAGACTGAAGGTGGTTTTGGACATCGAGGAACCAATGGGTTTTACCAGCTCACACTTTGGGACAGGGTTTGTCCAGGTAGCACTGACCTGGTCTGAGATGCGATGATGCAGTTATCAGGTAATATAGGTAATGGCAACAAATAATGAATGCATCAATTCTCTCTTGAAAATGATTTCTGGACATGTATCAAATTATTGTTATTCATCAGTACACATGAGGTATGACTGGAATGGGGCTCCGCGGGAGGATGGTTGGCAGGGCTGAGCTGCTGAGGTGGGTCAGTGGTGGTGGTCCAGGTACATCCAGCAGGGAGGAGCCTAAGGGGCAGACGAGGTCCTGCCACAGGGAACGCTCTTGGCCCCCCAGTCAGGGCTGGGGCCAGGGAAAGGGAAGTGTGTGTCCCCTGCTGGAGCTGCTACCGTCACGACCCTTCTTCAGACAAGCGGTTTTGGGTGGACGGACTGTTGTCTGTTGTGATTCACAGCTCTAGAACTGAACAGCTCCTGCTGCTGGAGCAGCTCCACACTCCAGGAGACAGTGGAGTGTGATACTGACTTGCGCCGCCAGCCGTTCTGGGCTGATCTGAGGTCTGGCTGACTTTACCAGTCAGTACCAGTGTTTAGTAGATCAGAGCTTCATTCACACGTCTCCTATGCAAGCAGAAATCTACTCCTCTTCCTGATCATACCTCATGCATGGCATCCTCCATAATTCAGGGCTGGGAGGAATCAAAGCGTGCCTTATGTCATTGTTTATTTAGGTTTTCCCACCGAAATATAGAACATCCTGTAAAATGGCAAATGGGATTAGTTCTGAGTTCTCACTACCCACTACCACGCAGCAGAGGAACCCTCATGCTGCCGCCGTTCTGGCTTGAATTAATTTCTCTCTTCATTTCTTTTTCTGGCTTTAAGGCGAAGCTCCAGCCAGCTGCACGGCCTACCTTTGATAATGAGCCACGTCATATATCTGAATGCTACACCAGATGATGTGGAACATCTTTGCTAAAACAACCCAGAGAGAACTTCAACCAGTCCTGACTGGCTGGTTGTAACCCATCTACAGCAGGAGGACCCAAACGTCCTCCCTTGGAGGGCCAAAATGGAAACATAATGATGAGCTGCTGCCCAAGCAAACACACATTGTGCTGTGAAATGAAAAACAGTAATTAGATCCCAAGTTAATCCCTGACGTCCTGCTGAGTCAGAGGATGGAGGACCAGCTGACGGTTGCTCGTCCTGGTGATGGTGCACGTCAGCTGATAGTAGACTTCAGGATGGTTTGGTGATGTGAGTAGAAGCTTGGTGGTCCTACCTGAGGCTGGTGTGGACAGGGGGGCGGGGGATGACTGTCCCATGAGCAGAGGCTAGAAGCAGATATAGCATGCTAGCAGGCTTGGAGTGGGCAGACCTTTACCAATGTTGCACCACAGAGAAATAGTCTTGTTTCAGTGTTTCAATGTGCACACGGCATAGAACCTTTGCTGTTAAAACTTGTTTCTGTTCAGAACATTAATCTGGGCAGCACGGCGGTGCAGTGGTCCTCACTGTGGCCCCCCAGCAAGAAGGTTGTGGGTGGAGCCCCAGCTCCAGCACAGGGTCTTTCTGGGTGAGTCTCCATGTTCTCCCTGTTCCTGCTGGGTTCTCTCTGGTACTCCAGCTTCCTCCACAGTCCAAAGACATCAAGAGGGACCAGGTTAATCCAGACTCTAAATTGACCGTAGGTGTGGCTGGGAGAGCCAATGGTTGTCTGTCTCTATGTGTTGGCCCTGCCATGGACTGGTGACCTGTCCAGGGGGAAGGCTGCTGGGATAGGCTCCACCCCCACCACCCTGAACAGGAGAAGAGGGGGAAGATGGAGGGATGATGGATGGGGGGATGGACAGATGGATGGATGGAGGGATGGGTGGATGGATGGAATATTAATCTGCATCAGGCACATTATATTTTCAAAACACAATGAAGGTGTAGGATCATCCTCTAACTGGTGGAGCAAAGGCTGTTGACTGCATCCTAACCCTGTGATACACAGATAGGTCTTCATCATTAATCATGTCCCAGCCTGCACACATCCAGGTCCAGCCTTAACCAGGCTTGCCTTGTCTTGTCTTCAGGTTATTTTCGTCATGATGATTATTTATGTCTGGAGGGCCAAATTGAACCTTATAGCAGCCCATTTTTGGCCCGCGGGCCCCTCTTTGGACATCCCTGATTTATAGACACAAGAAAAACAGCAAGCAGCTTTTGCAGCAGAATCTGTTGTGACCTACATGACTTGGCTTGGCGTGGACCAACCGGAGGGACCCAGTGGACACTGTCAATTTGGCTCCAGCAGTCCCTTTGATGGGAGACACACTTTGTAAACGAGGGACGCCACTGAAATGCTGATGCGGTCCTGTTGACTCTGTCGTGTTGCAGCTTGGCAGCTTCCTCTACGGTGGCGATCGTCACACTGAGGCACTCCATAGTTGGCAAAGCAAGAGGCGAAGTTGGAGTCAAGGCTCCTAACTGGGGATTTTAGGAGCACAGGCACAACCTTTAGAAGGGCAGCTGGTTCTTGAAGCTCCTTCCTCTGACACATTTGCAGCAGTGTGCACCGTTTTAATGGAGACGAGACGCCAACACTCACCTCTGAAGAGACACACGTCAGAAACACCTCATCTGCTTGACTTGCTGGCTTGTTCAAACATCAGAATTCTATATTTCTGAATTTGCTCGTCCACCTCAGTGGACAGTTGGCTTGGGAACACGCTTCATTGTCAAAATAGCACATCCGCCACGATGGCACCCAAAGCCAGGAGGGTCACACTTGGCGTAGTGACCATGTGCCCCCCCCCCCCCCCCCCACGGGTGATGCTACAGCAGCCTTAAGCTAACCAGCACAGTGCTCTCTGTTTGTTTCCTACCTTACCTATGTATGTGTTCCTCCGCTGCATAAACAACTCAGCTTTATGCAAAATTACTTCTTTAAGAAAACACCAACAAATTAACAGAATCTTTTAACATGTCAAACATTTCTGCTGTAACCAGCTCAGAATTGTCCCCCGTGAGATCACCTTTCCCCCGTGTCAGCACGCAGCCGTTACCTGAATGTAGGGTGGTCAAAAATATTGATTTAGCGATTAAATATCGATTTTGAAAAATAAAAACGGTACAAAATGACTTTTCCATTGTATCGATACTCTACCTGCCTCCTTGGTTTACACATGCGCCGCCGCCAACACACACACACACACACACACACACACACACACACTCGTTAGCTAGCTTAAGCTAATCGACGGTAGGTTACATGTGTTGAAACTTACTTGTGTGCTGTTAATGTGTAAAGAATAAATTGAAGAAGTTCTCTACCTCAAGAATAAAGTTCTTTATTTTTCTTTAAATAAGAACATTTTTGCACAAAATTCTGAGAGGTTGCTTGGTAGCGAAAATCAAACCGAATATACATTTTTTTCAAAATATCGTTTCGAAGTGTGAAATCCAGTATCGTGACAACACTACCTGAATGTGCCAGTTTGTCAGGAATTTAACGTGAAATCACAAGTTACAACAATATTAAAACCAATAGTGACAACAGATTGAAGAGAATGAAATTACTGAATGAGTGCCTATTTTATTTTTGAGTTTGGATCACTGACCAAATGGAATTATCCAGGCACTACAAAACAACCAAACCAGTTCTTCCTGCATGTTCAGCCTCCATGACAGCTCAGTGGACGTCATCCAGATGTAAACCTCCCTCAAGATAAAGCACATGAAGACGTACTACCTCACATTTCAGAACATCTGCATCTGGTAGTGCTAAACATTCGATACTGACCAACATTCTGTAATCCATGTCAAACTACAAATGCTCAGAGAGCTCACCTCAGCTGAGATGAGCTTTGACCCCAGTTGAAGCTGAGAAGCGGCGGGCAGTGGGCCGTCACGCCCTCACGCCCCTGCAGAGCGTGTGGCTGCAGAGGGAGGTGAAGCTCCTTTTGCATGGAGGTGCAGACGAAAATATCCACATCCTTCCAGAACACGCTTTATGTTGCTGTACATCATGTGAGTCAACAGTGTTTCAGTACATCTGGCTGTGACCACTAGGAGGCGCTATGGGAGTGATCCTTAATATGTGGCCCCCGGACCGCATCTGGCCTGCCGGCTGCCTATTTGTGGCCCCTGATCTGGTATTCCTTCACCGTGTGTTTTGGTTGGCCCGGCTTGTTAAGCCAGGGTGGCCATCGGGAGGTTCAGGAGGTGTCGTGAGTGGCCGCCCTAAGACACACACAGACAGGGACACCGATAATCCACAAGCGACCGCACTTGCACTTCACTCGCACCCCCACTCCTTGGGATGTGATGTGCTGGCTGGGACGCATCACCCGTGCCAACGACGCACGACAGCCTGTTTCTGGGTCACTCAGAGTTCACTGCTGCCAACGCCATTTTCTAACTTTCCCTTTTGTTTTTGGAGCAGTTTTTTTAAACTGAAAGGGACGTTTGGTTTGATTTTAGCATCGAAGCTGGTTTGGGATCCCTGAGATGCTCGATTCACCACAGGACACAAATACTTTTTTTCCCCTTCCTTGTGGCTCTTTATGTTTATATTGATAAGAAAAGTGCTCTTCACCCCCCTGACATGTTTGTTCAGGATTCACGACAGGTGTCATGATTTGTTTTATTCAGCTGTTTATTTTGATTTATGTCAAAATAGAAATGGCATTTTATTGTAGTTTGTATTTTTGTTGTTGTTTTGAATATTACAGTTTTATCACTCAATGGACCTGTGACTCATTGAAAAAAATTCTTTGTGGCCCTTCAATCAGAATCAGAGTAGCTTCATTGGGATCAAGGGATCGAGCCCAAGGCGAAATTCGTACACTCACTTGCCGGATATGGAGTCAAGATTTGCTACGGCTTCAGGACTCTCAACAAAGATCCGACCACACCGAGTCCGCTTACTGCGCTTTCCTATCGGTGGTCAAACATCTCTGGCAAAATCCACCAGGCAGATAAACCCTTGTCTGTGTGACGCTATGGCGGCGGCCATTACAGACTTGTTCTGGGACCGTGTCCAAGAAGTCGCATGGCAGAGAAGATGCAGTGAGTCTGTTCTTGACAGAAGACACGCCAAGCTGGACAGAGAGCAGGAGTCAGACAGGAGGTACCCTCGTGAGTGACAGAGTGACACCAGGTCTGGACCGAGATTGAACGGGTTCATCCTTACTCCGCGGTTGGACCCCTCCTACAAGTTTGGTAAGAATCTGCTTCATAGTTATTGTGTTGTGGACAGTCTAACAGACAGAAACTTGCTTTCTCTATCAATGAAGATGCAGTCGATGATTGCACTCACGAGTGTCTGTTCAGACTTTCAGTATCAGAAAGGTCCCAGCTTATTTTAAGAGTTGTCATGCCGCAGTCCTGCTGGCATGCTCTGCCCCAGTTCATTGCTTTGAGATGAGGGACTCTAACGACACGCGTCCCCTGGGAAGCCTCAAAGAACGGGGGGGGGTCCATGGAGGGCAGGACAGTTTCCTGCAGACTGAGACCAAAGGGGTAAACACAATGCTCTCAGCAACGTGCCTCAGTGTTCCACTGACGTCTGTCCCTCCTTTTGTATTATTTATGTTGCCCCTCTTCCTTGATCCTGCTCCTGTCTTCACCCCCCCAGGCTGTCAGAGACAGATTTATAGGAGAGAGTTTTCAGTCTTGTACTCCTGCCTCTTTTGGAGTGTGTCAGTCTGGAGAAGATGGGAGGGAATGAAAACAGCAGCAGTTAATTAGCAGAAGAAAACTTTGCTAAATCCCTCGATGTCCTGATGGCTCAGCACTTTTCTTGGCAGTCATGAATCAGCAGGTTGTCCAACATGAAAAGGCTGCAGATCCACAGCTTTCTATCCGAGTCCCTAATTGATGCGATCTTTTGTTGCAACACAATTTCAATGACCCTTCAACACTGAGAAATCCTTCAGATTTAGAATGCAATTAGTCTCTTTTTTTAGAAAACCCAAGGCGCTCGGTCTAATGATGATGGTTTGACGGAAAAACAAGTCGATTCCCCGCAAGCCCAACAATGGAATACATATATTATGCATCCAGTTGTTCAGAATTCTTAGATAGAAATGTGCCTTGTAGATGTATACAGAACATTAGGTGTTCAAGGCTCAGCTCCTGAGTTGATGAGCCGTTACGTACAGGAAAACACGGTTTTACGTTTTGTCAGGCTCTGTCTCACTCATTTACACGCTGTTATTCTTAACCTGGAGCTCCACTACAGCAGCAGAAGGTTCAGTTTACCTCACAGTGGCTCTTCGCCTCTCATCTTTCCCTCTTTCCTCCATATGGCCGACTCATGCAAGCCTGCTGAACCACGGCATCCCATACCGCGCTGTCTGGGCCTGGTGACCGTGACAAGCTGCCGTCAGCTCATACAATTGAGACCAGAGAAAAGCTTTAGGAAACAAGAGCTGGGAGTCTGATGCTGGAGCTTTTTGGATCGCTGTTCCAATTCTTACCTCCGCATTTGAAAGCCGTTCAGCGTCATGAACACGTGACAGCCTGAGGAGGCGGCAGCCTGCTCCCCCAAACGCCACAGCGGCTACAAGAGGAAACCCTGCTACTCCTGCGCCATCGAGACACTGCTCTGCGTCATTCATCCTCCTCCATGGCAAGGGCCCTCATGAGGGCTGAGCCTGGTACGTTCACACACCCCGGGACAACGCCAGTGACACAAACACACTACCAGTCAAAAGTTTGGTCTCACCTCCTCATTTAATGGATAGTTTTTATTTTCATGACTGTTTACATTGTAGGTTCTCACTGAAGGCATCAAAACTATGAATGAACACAACTGGAATTAAGTGTGACATAACTCCAATGTGTTCTATGTTCTAGATTCTTCTAAACAGCCTCCCTTTGACTCCTGCTCTGCTCACTCTTGGCGTTCTCTCCATGAGCTTCATGAGGTCATCACCGGAAACGGTTCTCGATTGGTCCCTCTGACCTGCGATTGGTCCCTCTGACCTGCGATTGGTCCCTCTGACCTGCGATTGGTCCTTCTGACCTGCGATTGGTCCCTCTGACCTGCGATTGGTCCCTCTGACCTGCGATTGGAGTGGATAAGTCTCACAGGGAGATTTAGTTTCCCCGGAATTTTTCGAAGGAGGATTTTTTAACTGTACACACTTCTAAAATATTAAGGCAGTACCATTTGAGAAAAGATTCATAAAAGAGACCTCATTTATTGATAGAAGCATTTTGGCAGAAAGCTTTTGTGACGTGAGTTTAGAAGAGTTGGACATAAAGAGTCAGGATGAGCTATAAAAGTTGCCACAAACGCCTTGCTGTGGGGGGGCTGTCACATCTGGAGTGGGTTGGCTCCATCGGGTTGATGGCACCTCGGCTCCAGCCTCTTCTATTTGGACTCTAATGTCTTTCACAAGCGTCCCAACATTACTGAGGATACATTCCAGTAAATTACTGAAGCTGTCAGAAACCCAGCAGCATCCAGCGGTGGTGGAGGCTCTGTGGACGAACATGTCTGCAGTCAGTAGCGTCTCTCCCCTCCATCCTGATGACGCTAACCTGGAAGCTTTAGCTAAAGAAGAGTGTCAGCTGTGCAGGAGGGAAAATCCTGCAGATGAATATTTCAGACAGTGGAGGATGAGGTCTCTGCATGTCTTCAAGTGTGTGTGTGTGTGTGTGTGTGTGTAAATGGGGGAAGTACCACACGTCTCTGGTTACTTGTGTAAGACTGTCCAAGGCTGGTTCCTCAAGCTGCCTTCACAGCCGTGAGTCCTGCAACCCTCGCTGGCAGTAATTCAGCACAGTTCCTCACGACTGAAGCGTTTTCGAGAGCAAGCCCAGCACAGGTCATTTTTTTCAGGTTGTCCGTCTGATTTTTGAACTCAGAATGATGATTTTGCAGGTACTGACTGGATGCAGGGAAACTGTTGAATAACCCTCTCAGTGAATCAGTCTCTCTGGGACCTTGAGCTCGGTGAGGGGAATGACACTTGAGTGTTTTCAAGTGCTCGCTAATAGGAGTCTTGAGCTCACAAAGGTGCAGAATGGGCCAGCTTAGCTTAGCTAATGGAGAATGATGGCCAACAACAGCATGATCCAGGTGTTGTTTATCTCCAGGCGTGCGTGCGTGCGTGTGTGTGTGTGTGTGTGTGTGTGTGTGTGTGTGTGTGTGTGTGTGTGTGTTCATACAAATCTCATTCAGCTTGCCAGGTTTGTTTGTCCCTGTTTCTCTGACCGGTGCTGGCTGGTTACCAGCCAACTAGTTCACAACAGAAAGCAGAAACATGATGAACACAACATGCTGCAGACCTCACAGTCGCAGGGCTGAGGCTGCAGTGATAGAACTGTCAAATACTTGAAAAACACACATTCTTCCAATTACAGCTAACAGCCTCACGCCACACTGCTCCCCTAACCTGCAGTCTAAGGAGATATTAATCTTTACCTCGCCACAGACCAGCAGAAGCAAAAACCCTTTACCCTGAAATTGGGTCATTATTCTCATGGTGATATTTGCAGGAGGGCTGTTTGCCGCTGCACCACAAATGTGCCCAAACTTATCAGAGTTATGAGGAGAAAAAGTAGCAGCAACAAAACACAAAGAGCCTCCTTGAGGTGCTGCGCTCAGTACCTGCGTTTTATTAAATACTAATAGAGCACATTGGATTGGCGGCGCCTGATCGTTTGGCCAACGTTAGCAGTCAGTCTTCAGTTTCCAGCAGTGAGGCTCATGATGTCTGTGTTCAGCTGTGAGGGAACGTGCAGAACTCAGGGTTCCACCTGGAGTGACGATCGTTGTTGTTTCGTCTGGATTGTCCCTGAAATAGTTCTGGTCCTGACTGAATTATCATACTGGAATGCCTTTTATCATTTAGGCTGATTACTTGTGAGGTTTTAGCATCGAGTGTAACCATAGACAGAAGACCAAACGTCTGCATGCGGCGCAGCGGCGCTGCTCGTCTGTGTTTTGAGCTGAATGCTACTTTTAGCATGCTAGCAGGGGTCCATGCTAACATGCTGCTGTTAAGCCAAATATTTGCTGAAATTTGTGAGGCTTAGTGTGGAAGTTAAAGAGTCCGGACTTGGGACTCGATGACTTGACAGTGTAGTGTTTTGAATATACAAATTGTGAGGCAACTCTGAAGTGCTGTGTCCTTGTGATGTAGTTTGGAAACGACCCAGGAAGCTAACGGCTGCTCTGGTTCATCGAGGCAGCCTCTGCAGTTGTATCTCTCTCAGAAGTTTATTGTCCAGTTCCATCCTCACGATCGAATCACTGTCGTTCTACAAGTAAACACACAGTGATACTGAGTATTTGTGAGGTATGATTCTGTTTTCTGTGTTATAAACAGGCTATCTTGTCCTTAGCTTCATTGTTAGCGCTTCTTAGCGACCCATGGTGCTTGGCATTGGGTCTGTTGATCAGTCCTCATACCTTATAGTGGAAAAGAATACAACTAAAACAAATACACTACAACAAAAACGTACAAAGTAACACAACAAGAGAAGAACCAGCAAGACAACAAAAGGAAAAAAAAACAAAGAAGAAGACCAAAGTGCATTTCCATCTCACTGATGTTCTACATCTAAATATTATATCAGATCTATACATCCTTTTGAATTTATTTACTGAGCTGCAGTTTTTTAGTCCTTTATTTAGGCTGTTCCATCGTCTAACCCCTGTGGCTGATCCGCATCTCTCTTTAATATTTATTCTTGCATTGGTTTTTTGAATATCGCAGTGCCCCATTGGTTGTTCTTGCTCTCTCTAGGCTGGAACAGCTCCTGGATCCAGTACGGAAGCAGATGGTTACGTGCCTTGTACATTATGAGTGCAGTGTTCAATTCTACTATATCTTGTAGTTTTAGGGTATTTAGTTCTATGAAAAGGGGATTTGTGGGTGCTTAGTGGTGGGATTTACTATCAACTCTTGAGACTTATTCAGGAGAGTTCTACCAGTGTCCAGTGGGACCAACATTTGCCCCAAAACAACTGAGGCTCCAGCACAGCAGTCCTTGTACAAAATATGACTCACAGACAGAAAAGTAAAAGACTTCTGTGAATCTGTGTGATTGCATGTGATCAGTCAAAATGTTGACCCTCTGTCAGACACTCCCAGCCTCGATAACCGTCTCATTTTGGTTTTTAGGGCTCACGTGTGCGTTCACCTCCATGTTTTAACAGCATTCAACAATGAATGCGGCTTTTTCAGTCGGCTAGAAACACAGCAGCTCCATCTGGGAGGGCATAATGGCTCCGTGTCTGCTGCCATGTTTGCCATGACAACTGCATCCATAGATAATATGGAAGTGAACCACTTGGCGTGTTTCGGTGTTTTTCCTCCTCTGACTTCCTCATTTCATCATCCTGCTGTGAGAGAAACTCTGCCTCTGCTGTGTTCTCATGATGTTGTGTTTCCTTTTCTTTGGCTCCGTGTTACTTAGCTTTCAAACAACCCTGTGAAGACGGGGGGCAGAAGTTTGTTGAAGCTGAATGCGGTCGAGCTGATTTGTGCTCTTATTTTCAGGACATGAGGCCTTTGGCATCAAAACAAGAGCAGGATGTGTCAGCAGCAATCGCAGTAACTAAAGTCTGCGATAGACTTTGCATTCATTTCAAACCACCATTAAAACACACGTTAAATGGATGCAGGTGCATTCATGAAGCCTGCTCCTGCCTGGCTCATCTCATCCCTTGCTATTCAGGTAAAAGGTGTGCTGTTTGTTCTCACCATCACCTGGTGACACCACAGCAAGACAGTTGTCTAATGGATAAAGTGCTTAATCTAAGCTCTCTCCCAAAGGACTTTTATTCAAAAAGATGGTGAAGAATTATCAATAATCATCATGATATATTGTGCAGCTCTGTCATTCAGGCTGAGAGCTGCTGCCCGGCACCTTCTACTCCTTCTTTCCTCCATCTTCTCTGTTGTCTGCAGCTGTTGAACACAAAATGAAAGAACGCATCAAGGACATTTTAGATTCTTCTCTCAGCTGGCAGTTTTCATTACACCTGCCTATTTTGCCCCTGACAACCAATGATGAGCCGTTGTATGATGTTACATGTACAACTGTATATGTTGTTTACCCTGTAACACATTTCACTCACAAAAACTAGGAGATAATCACATTAGATTCACTTGAACCTATTATAACTGTCTAACCTGCAGCCTTGTTGCGTCAAGGTGGATTCAGTAATGAAACTTGGCCTGAATGTGTGCAGTAAACACTACAAGAGCAGCTCCAAAACCAAGGAAAAGCTCGACATGATCTCAGTACCTCCTGGAAGTGATGAGGTGTGTGGGTCTACCTGCAGGCACATAACAGCAGTGAACGCTATTCATCTCTGGATATGGACAGAAAACCCAATTATCCCAGTTTGAGTGTCAATAAGATTAAACAAAGGCACCGTCTGAGCAAAATTACATTATTGAATGAAAGTAAGTAGAACAAAGTATGCAGCTGCAGGCGCTGAAGCTTCTGTTTAAATCAGCCTTCACAAATGTGTTCATTCAAACAGTGAGTTATTATTCACATTGCTGGGCCCCAGAAAGGTTAACAGGCAAACCATCTGGTGGTCTGTGCTCCCTCGGTCCTGTTACACCAGCAGCTCCAGCAGCTAGTTCAGGTTCTTCTGAAACCTTTGACCCTGGTAGTCTGAATCCCTGATCTAACCTTTAACCCAACAACCAATCAACCTCAACAATCCCAGTAAATAATGGAAGAGTAGTTGGTGAGCTGCTGTAGCTGGCGAGCTAACCGCTAACTTACTAGCTGTTCCAGCTAGGCTAACAGTCAGTCGCATTAGCTCCAGAAGCTTCTCTAGCTCCTCTCTACTGTTCTAGCATCCTCTGAAGTTATCCACCATTTGTTAGCTGCGTCACTGAAGCTGGGGGCACACAGGGTGATAACCAGGCTGATGAGGGCCTGCTTTAGTCCCCACCACACTCACGGTGATGCTGTCGTGTGAGGGACTACAGACATGATCTCCTCTACCAGACTGGATCAGAGTCTCTCTGGTCTAGAGACGTTGAGAGCAAACATCTGAGAAGCTGTGGTGTGACGGAACAGAGGTGGAGTTGTGCCTTCGATTTTTGTAAGCAGTGAGATGTTGTGTTCTTTAGCGTGGAGCAGTAGCTAACACGAGACCCGTGGGGACAAACGGTAAAACATTGCCTCCAGCTCCCGTCAGCTGAGACCAAAGAGTGAACGGTCGACGTCCGCCGGCCCAGCTCTGCCTCTCTCTGTCTCCCCTGCGCGGACTAATATCAGTGAGTGCTGTGAAGAGCAGCATGTGCTCAGGAGAGTAGAGAGTCAGGAGGACGATTGTGGTGCACAGACTCACCCTTCCGTTGCACTAGTTTACTTTGGACGGCGGGATGGGAACATGGAACACTGGAGACAAGACAATACTTGACCCCCACATGAATAAAAGGCCCTTCAGAAGCAGCATGGACCAGGCTTTGTCCAGCCGATGTTCCCCCCAGTGGATTAATGTTGCACCGTTTGACTTTGTCAAGCAGCTTTCGATTTGTGGATATTTAATGCCATGGCCAAATAATCAGTTGGCACTGTGGCTGGACAGTTGATCAGTTGAGTCAGTGGCTTTCTTGGAGGCTCTGGCTCATCTCCACCTCTCTTGTTTCCATTTCTGGGATTTCTCACTGAACAATCTCGTAAAGATCCCTCTGAGGTCAGCGAGGTGCAGTTGCTAGAACACGAAGCTCATTCAATACTCGCTGGGAGACACACAGGTTTGAAACATCCACATCACCACTTTTCCTCCTCTCTCTCAGTCCAACCTGGTGTCTTCTCAGGAAACATTAGTATGACTTATAAAACACTCCAATGGGGTAGCACGGCTCAGTGACTGTGTCAAAGTGTCCTTGAGCAAGCCCCTGATGAGTAGGTCGGCACGTCGCATGACAGCGTGATAGCAAGTGTGGGAATGGTTGAAAGAGACCACATTGTAAGGCGTCTGGAGAACCATAAAGGGAGGAAAGTGCTTTATAAATGGGTGTAACCCTGCAAGTGTCCAGCAGCATTAAGCGATCAGTCGGCCCCTTCAGCACGAACCTCAGGCTTCTCCGTGGAAAAGCAAAATTTCAAGATAGTTGAAAAAACATTGATGTTAAATTCAGGCACAAAAGCCACTTGGTTTGAGTTAAGATATAAATAAACACACGCAAGATAAATTAAAAAAGCTGAAAATGTTTGGCTCCCCTAAAAGCGCCTGGTTCCTTTGGTAGAACAAGGCTGCAAATGTCTGTGCAAAAACTGACGGTTTTGTCACCACAATAACGGGAAGATCTATTGTCTCACAAAAACACCCAGGTTTGATAGCAGTCTGATGTCCTGCTCTGAACTCATGATCGCGTGGGTTCTTGTGAATTATTGTGCTTTGCTTGCGGCGGCCGTGAGCATCGGGCAGCGACCCACGCTGCTCCCGAGTTCCTCGTCTCTTCATTCAGCTCAGTTTATCCTGCCTCTCCCAGGCACGTCCATCAATCTCTCCTCCTTATCTCTCCATCCTCACGTGGAGCTCCTGTTTGTTTACTTTGACTGTCATTAATATCTGTGGTCAGTTCCACCCGACCTCATCCCTCTGTGACCGGCATTGACTGACAGGTTCTGTAACAGCACCATACAACCCATGGAAAGGATCATTAGCTGCTCTACTACCGATAGTGTCAGCAATCAGCGCCTGACTAACCATGATAAATGGCGGTGATAAACAAAAAAAATCTGGAAGTACTTTGGCTTTCATTCAGGTTTCTGTGCACGGAGATGAACCAGTGACACGGAGACAGGTGCCCTTCACTGACCTGTGACCTTGTTATATGAGGATGTCACGTTTATGAGCAAGTCCAGTAGTTTTCACACTGATACCATTGTTGTCTTACACAGTCCAGTGGAATAACAAGTGAGAGAGTGTGTGTGTGTGTGTGTGTGTGTGTGTGTGTGTGTGTGTGTGTGTGTGTGTGTGTCTTGTTTAACCATATTTCTTGGGTCTAAAAGCCAGGATCCCTCTCTGCTTGTGGGGTCCAACATTTTGGCTCCACAAAGCACTTCTGGGATGAGACTCAGATTTGGTCTCCAGCTGGGGTCTGGCACCCCCTAATAGTTATGATTCAACTAGTTTTGAATTCAATATGTATTTTGTGTGCATTTATGTAATTCAATATATTTATTAATTACATTGTATTTATTTGGCGAACCCCAGAAATGATCTTGCAACCTCACTGCTGGTCCCGACCTTCAGGTTGAATGAATCTCAGTGATGGGTCACCATGGAGATAAAAAAGAAAGGGCTGCGTTTGACTGTCAGTCACTGCAGGATTACAGCAGGGATTTTAATCCTGCTTTATTTTGGATTTCTGCTTGACCTCAGAAAGATCATTGTGTTTCCTCATAGCTGGATTGGTTTGATCGCTCTTTCTCTCTCTGCCAGCATAAAACATCACGTGAAATGAGATGTGACACAATACTTGTTTAATCTGAATAATCTTGTTTTCATAATCACGGGGAGCTGAAAATGTGAATGTGATTAATTGCCAGGTGCAGGATTGTTTCCAAGGTCATTGAGACAATTGACAAACTCCAACTGTACAGAGCAAATCTACTCGATGCAGCGATGACTGGAACATATGCACCAATGAGAGGCGCTCAAGTGCATCATCCAGTAGAATCCACATCTTCTTCATCCAGGTGTGTGCTGAGCTTTGGGATAGTACAGTCTTGTCCTCAACACACTTATTAGTGGTAACATATTGCTTTAATTGAACAAAGATTGACAAACTATGGAAGTCAGTCTTGTTGAGAAGTCCTAACTGGTGACATCATCCATCCACACATCCATCCATCTTCTTCCGCTTAACTGGGGTCAGGTCGCGGGGGCAGAAGCCTGAGCAGAGAAGCCCAGACTTCTCTCTCCCCGGCTACTTCGTCCAGCTCTTCACGAGGGATCCTGAGGCGTTCCCAGGCCAGCTGAGAGTCCTGGGGCCTCATCAACGCGGTTTACGCAAGAAAAACTTGCGTACGCCATGATCGATTCTCAGGTTCAGATGTATCGACGCGAAATGTTCGTCAATTCTTGCGCTGTTTCACGCCAACTCCGGAGGAGCCGTAGAAGTTGGCGGAAAACCGATTCTTGCATTAACTGCATTTTGGTCTGTTGGCGACACCCTGTGGCGGTGTTTGGTAACTGACATTATTTGGTAACCGCACATAAATCGAGCACAAAAAAGCTTTCCAGCAGCAGATGGCGGACTGTTCCGGGGTGAGTCAGTCAACCCTCCGCCGGGCCAGGGCCTGGGTGGTGGACCTGATCATTGAATAATATTATATTAAATTTTAAAGCGCCATTTGCAGCAATAGCCTGATTCTCTAATGTCTAATTCTCTAATGACTGCACTCATGTTGCCATAAAAGCGCCGTCCCATGAGGAACACGCTTACGTTCATCGTAAGGGTTTCCGCTCCATCAACCTGCAGATCCTGGATGCGCAGAGGCTGGAGGGATGGACGCCGATCCCGGCCGGGCAGCCGTCCTCGCACGCCCGAATTTCATTTCCACAATGTGAATGAGTAAAGCCTGATTTATGCTTCTGCGTCGTGGCGACGCCGAACCTACGCCGTAGCCCCGACGTCGTCATTGTGCATTTATAGTTCTGCGTCGAGGGAACGCGTTGCTCTGTAATTCACCGCCAAGCCACTAGAGGGGTGTGGCTTTATCTTTGTATGGTTTTGGGGGACTCTTGTCGAATTCCTTAGTTTTCTTCCGGTCATAGCACATGGGTCAGAGACAGAGACAACGATGGAAGTTGTAAAGGTGGTCATACCTGCGAACCTCCTCGATAACTCTTTCTTCGGCTTGGTCCATTTTTACTTTTGCGTGTTGCTCTCACCACAGAAACTTTAAAAATGGCGGTGTTGTTGTGCTGAACCGGAAACGTCGTGTGAGCGGACCAATCACAGTCCGTTGACGTTCACGTCACTACGCGTCGACGTGACGCGTAGTCAGGATTTTTTGGAGGTGCACGTCGGGCTACGGCGTAGGGGTCTGCGTTGACGGCGTAGGTACGGCGTCGCCACGACACAGAAGCATAAATAAGGCTTTAGAAGGGATTACACGATTCATGAAGCCAGATTAATTTATTTTGTCCACGGAACGTTCCAGAACATTTATCAGGCGGTTGAGCCGCTCATTGTCCCCGTTATTCCCCTAATAATGCCCTCCTGCGACTACAGGACCGCCTGTGTGAGGACGGGCTGGCCCGAATGCCGCTGGTCCTGGCGGATGACTGAGCCGGCAGGGGTGCTGCACGTCGGCGGCATGGCTGACGGATCAATTTCTATTAAACATACTGGTTTATTTAACGTCTGCGTATTTGTTGCCTTCACATCTGTGGCAAAGCAGGTGGAAATGTTGCTAAGAAATGGAGTTGCCACTGACCCTCCAGGCTCTCTGAGTCAGCGTGGGTGGGGGCGGCAGTCACGGGCAGCCCCTCTGTGAGGGGGATTGCCACCCGCTGCTCAAATTCTGTCAGGTGCCCCCTCCCTGACCCCCACCTGTCTGGCCGGCACTCCTCTGGGGGGCAGCTGCTTGACCTCCACCTTGAGGTCCTGTTCATGCCATTTTCCATGTTGTTATTAAATTTAGATTGAATCCAACTGATTGTTGTAGTTGTTCATCTAGTGATTGCGCAGTGTTGAATTTAGCCAATCACAGGTCCCACCACTTTTTTCATCTCCGCGGGGGTGCGTTGGTCTGAACCCACCTCGTTCACCCTCTCACTTCTTATCCACTCACAACGCTCATTGTTCATCCTGACACCACTGGACAGGCAGACCAACAAACTCTGCTGTCTCTCCTCCACCTCTCCTACCAGCACCTCCAGCTCGCACGTCGTGAGCTTCTTTTTCTTTGACATTGTTTTGCGAGCGCCGACAGCGGAGACCTTATTAAAATGAATTTGTGTATTTATAGGTGGGCGTGACGGGGGCGGGCCCGGTCACTCCGACATCTGCGCTCAATTCCACGCTGATTGGGATGTATCAAGGAAACGTGTGTGGATCCCGGCGCTCGCACAGATTGATACATCCGGATTTTTTGGTGCGTACGCAACTTTCACGATTCTTGCGACTGCAGTTTTTTAGAATGAGATCCACGCAAGTATTTATACATGAGGCCCATATGGTTTCTCCAAAATGTCCTGGTCTTCCCTGAGGCCTCCCACCTTTTGGGCGTGCCCTCAACAATTTCCCAGGGAGGTGTCTGGGATGCATCTGGACCACCTCATCTGACTCTCGATGTGGAGGAGCAGCGGCTCTACTCCAAGCCCCTCCCAGATGGCGGAGCTTCTCACCCTGTCTCTAAGGGTGAGCCCAGCCACCTTCCGGAGGAAACTCACCGCTTGTACCCCCAATCTTGTTCTTTCGGTCATTACCCAAAGCTCATGACCGCAGGTGAGGGTAGGAATGTAGTTCGAGTGGTAAATTGAGAGCTTTGCCTTTTGGCTCAGCTCCCCCTTCACTACAACGGACCGATGCAGAGTCCGCATCACTCTAGATGCTGCACCAATCCGCCTGTTGATCTCACAATCAGTCTTTCCCTCACTCATGAACAAGACCCTGAGGTACATGAACTCGTCCACTTGGGGCAGAATCTCATCCGCCAGCTCCATCCCCACTAGAGAGGTGAGATCCAGTGTGCCCAGGGTTAGCTTCTGCAGCCGAGGATCAGACCACCAAGGTCTCTGCTCTCAGCTACCACCCATCTCACTTAGCAACCTGCCCCTTTGGCCCCTCCCATTAGTGGTGAGCCCATTGGAGGGAGGACTCACGTTGCCTCCTCGGGCTGTCCGGCCGGGTCTCATGGGTGCAGGCCTGGCTTCCAAGCACTCATCGCTGAGCCCTGCCCCCAGGCCTGGCTACAGAGGGGGGCCTTGGTGACCCACGTCCAGGCAAGGGAAAACTTGGACCCAAGTTGATTTTCTTCTTTGGGGTCTTTATATCTAGTGTTTGTCTGGTCCCTTCCCAAGGACCTGTTTGTTTCGGGTGACCCTACCAGGGGTATAACAGCCCCCGACAACTGAGCTCCTAGGATCAGTGATGGTGAACTCACATGAAGATGAACAAAAGAATAAACCTCCTGACACGCTAAATGAACCTGGCCATGACTGACTCCCTCCCTGAGGAGCACCGATCCTCTAGCAGAAACAATCCAGTAAAACTGAACAGCCGTTTCACTCCGACTTTGAACAGAGCAGAACAGCCAGTCCTCTCTCTCCATGCCCAGCAGGAGCTGATAGATCTAGACTAGATTAGAAGATTATGGTGATTTTGGGGCATCAAAATAGAACGCTTTCAATTTCTTGAAGCTCAATATACTCGTTACAGTTGCGGATGTGCAACACCCGCCGGCATGTAGTTTATTGAACTTTTCGATCCCCAGTAGCCCAACCATGGATAAATCCAAGAAAAGAAAAGTTTCTGAAGAAACCTTTTTGTTGCATGTAGAAATAGAATTTTGTTTTCTCCGTAGCAGTTCATTGATTTCATAACGGTAAAAAAAACGATATATGCAGGGTTCTCTTCATTTGAGATGTCAAGAGAGTTTTGTGGCTCCCGATGTTTTCTTTCCTATGGTCATCGGGTCCAAATGGCTCTTTGAGCGTTGAAGGTTGCCGACCCCTGATCTAGACTGATAAACAGAAAAGAATCCAAACACATCATGTTCAGAGCACTGAGTAGCTGCCTCTAGAAGACCGACCTCGCACAATTCAACGACAGAATAACAGGAAGCACTGAAACTGTACAAAGTGTACATATATTGACTTGATATTTATGTAGAAAGACAAATGATCTATGACTGACGTGTGGTTCAGTCAGCTGCTGGACTGAGCTGATTGCTACCGGGACCTCTCCTGTGTGTCTGTCACATCCACTCTCGCTGCTCTCCAACGCCACCATCCTGTCCAGATATGGAGGACAAATTGGCAAATAGGTCTTCTCTTTTATGACCTGGGTCCTCAGCTACAACAGGAGGCCCCCATGACGGACCGTAGAAAAACACTGCAGCTCCCGTGCGTTCCAGATTTATCCAGCAAGATGAACAGGAAGTGAGCGTTAATACTAGAGAAAAGGTCAGGGGTTGTCAGCGTCCACTGTCCACTTTTTTATACAATCCATCTTCCGGTTACTGATCCTGACACCAAAGATCGTTTATAGTCCCAAAGCCAAGAAAACATCTCCATATTTCTGCGAACTTTGCTACCATCAAAATCCTGAAAGCTGAAAGTCCCGCTCGATCGTCTCCACCACTACAGAGACGAGAGGAGTGTGAGGGTTCATCAGAAGGATGCTTGACGTCCTGCAGCTGACAGCATGAACTGCTTTTTTCCCCTCTCTCCCACTGTGAAGGCAAAAATGAAGTTAAAGTTCTGAGAATCAAAGATTGTTAGGACTGTAGATTCACTGCGGTTCTTCCTTTGTACCTGATGGGATGTTAGTAGTCTGATGTTACATTTCTGTCCACTTGTCATGCCAGTTAGGTAATGAACAATTAAAAAAATATGCAAAAAATACAATATGTTCTAAATATCTGTATGGTAGCATTTCAGTATTGAGCTCAAAAGCTTTGACGCCGCATTGTCATCACAGCACAGCATCAAAGAGTTGCTAGTATTGCAGTAGAAATACTTCATTGCTATATTTCTAAAAATATTAGCTGTAGTCCTCTCCATAGTAGCGCTGAGGGTGACCAGCTGGAGCGTTCAGTTGAAACAACTCACTTGTGGTGGTTCAGATTAACGCCAAACTAGCTTGTTTCTAGCTCAAATCTGAGTGTTTGTGGATTACAGCTGAATCGAGGACGTGGATCGTAGCAGACGAGGCTTTGGAGGATTTTTGTTCACAGCGTTTCAGGAGAAATCATCTCCTTTTTCTTTATTTCCATTGGCTGAATCTCAAATTCCAAGAGATTACAGGCGTCCCTGCCGAGAGTCTTCATTGTCTCAATAGAAAAGCTATAACAGACACTTTCAGTTTCACATTTCTACAGCCAAGTTTTCTTTCTCCTCATCTGGCAAGCGGCCTTGGCAGATGTTTGGCCAGCGTCCCTCCTTGGTGTTCCTCCTCCTTTGTATCAATTATCTTTGCTACGATTCTGTTTGAGGTTGTGAATGACTGGAATCTCTCCTCGCTCACAATGCGTAACAGACAAGGGGCCATAGAAAAGGTTACTGCTCCCACACAGGGATGCTCCGCGACATTTGGCCATAGAATAGAACTGAAGTGGTCACATTAAATAGGTCTTTGTTGAAGGAAGAACCTTGACGTCATGTTATTTTTCCTATATTCTTCAAAGAGGTGCTGACTATAGATCTCTGGTGAACGAGTGGGATTTCTTGTCTTGGAAGATCAAAGCTTAAATATTTTATCAAAAGCAGTGAGGTCGGTCTGCGTCCAGGTGTTCCTTCATCAATGGGAATGCAGATGAATAGAAATAAGTTAATGAAGGCACTTAGCAGTCAAAGCCCTTTTCTCTCACGATGGTGAGTAACTCAGATTAACAGCACACACACACACACACACACACACACACACACACACACACACACACACACACACACACACACACACACCAGTGCGTCCCCCTAATGAAGCGATTAGTCCTTCTCTATCTGGTATATGTTGCTTATGTATGTGTCTCTTCATGAGCCTTAGAGGCTGTGACTCATGTCCACCGCTAGCTTTTACTGACACACATCCTGTGGACATGGAACTGCAGAGGTTCTTGGTGAAACGTAGAAACAGTTAAAATCCGGAAGACGCAGCAGTGACGGTAGGACAGGTGGACACTGACCTGCTAAGGAGAGCTGTGGGGATGTGAATCAGAGCCCACATCCTTGTCTTCAGAAGCTAGTTCAGCTAAAGAATGCTGCTCTCACTGCTGCTAGTTACAAATGACGCTGGACAATTCAGCTGAAGCCAATTATTCATTCAGTGATTTTTTTTTTAAACAAGACAGACACGATGGTAAATATGCTGCGTCCATGCTAGCCTCTGTGCTGTTGACACGAGGCAAATCAATCAAGCTTTGTTTATACTGCATGGTTCAGACAAATATTGGCCTAAAGGAATAAAATAAGAACAATACATTGAGACTAATGCATACTGACAAACCAAAGAACAGGACTTGAAAAAGAAAAGAAAAACTTGATTCAAATATGAGTGGCAAAATTGATGAAGATAATAAAACACCGTGAAAATGATCAAATATAGCACGCAAATGAATGATTGATGACAGTTTAGTGACTCATCACTGGAGTATTTTGCTAACTGTGTTTTTGCTGTTCATAAAAGACAGCGTGCTTCCTTCATAAAGACGCTTGGTGCTGAGCTGGTTTCAGACGGCTTGTTAGCGTAGCAGCTTGAGTGTAAATGACAGCTGGGTGCCAGTTAAACTTCTAAACACATCAGAGGATCTGAGCTAATGGTCATGTTAGCTAACGCAGAACTGTCAGTGGGATCATTAGTGCAATTTCAAGATAGCACCAGACATCAGACTATGTAGGTCACGAATAGAGGCCTGGAGTTCAGACTGAATAAGTTAAGAATGTGATTAATCACAGTAGTGGTCCGCAACGTGTTAACTCTATTTTCTGGTGGACTAGAAAAGCCCTGCAGGTCTTGACATTTACTTTTTAAAAGTTAACCACATCCAACACCAAGTGCTGCAAATACTCTGGGAAATGTAGTTATTTGCCTTCTTTTCCAGAGCCAGACATGACGATAGAGACCTTTCTCTCCTCTGTGCTGCGTCACGGAGCTGAGACCCATGCTAGTTAGCTTAGCATGATGAATGGGAGAGGATGGGCGGCTTAGCATACCTATATCAAAAGCCAGTTTTCTCCAGAACAGCGTAAGGGTTGTCCTTGATATTCATGATGAAAAACAAAATTAAAAATCACAGGATTTCATCATTTTAAGGTGAAACAGAGTCGGAACTACTTTTCTGACCAGGCGCAGTGATTTGACGCAGCACCTCAAAGGGTTTGTTAGCAACCTGAAGAATGTCAGCTGCAACTAATCACTGATGGAGGATGATGACTTTTTTGTTGTTGTTTTCAGCACAGACGGTTGTTGTGCCTGACAAAGTCATGTCGTATGTCATCAAAATGGAAGATGGTTGCATGACCTGCAACCCAGAGTGACAGGGGATAGCGATTTGCCTGCTCAGATCAGCAACACTGGCACAGATCTGATTGAGAGCCACATGGAGAACATCTCCTGTCCTCGTGCACGTCGGGCCACACATGAACAACAACACTCACACCAACTCGTGTGTTCTTGCTGTTGTTGCCTCCGCCCATCCATCCACCCATCCCTCCATCCATCCACCCATCCCTCCATCCATCCACTCAACCATCCATCCATCCACCCATCTATCCATCCCTCCATTTATCCACCCATCCCTCCATCCATCGACCCATCCATCAATCCACCCACCCAACCCTCCATCCATCCATCCAACCATCCATCCCCCAACCATCCAACCAACCATCCATCCATCCACCCAACCATCCATCCATCCATCCACCCATCCATCCACCCAACCATCCATCCCTCTATCCATCCTTCCAACCATCCATCCATCCACCCAACCATCCATCCATCCACCCAACCATCCATCCATCCATCCATCCACCCAACCATCCATCCCTCTATCCATCCATCCAACCATCCATCCCCCAACCATCCAATCAACCAACTATCCAACCAACCATCTATCCATCCACCCAACCATCCATCCATCCATCCATCCATCCAACCATCCACCCAACCATCCATCCATCCATCCGTCCACCCAACCATCCATCCCTCTATCCATCCATCCAACCATCCATCCCCCAACCATCCAATCAATCAACTATGCAACCAACCATCTATCCATCCACCCATCCCTCCATCCATCCACCCGACCATCCATCCATTCACCCATCTATCCATCCACCCATCCCTCCATCCATCCACCCGACCATCCATCCATTCACCCATCTATCCATCCCCCATCCATCCATCCACCCAATCATCCATCCCTCTATCCATCCATCCAACCATCCATCCCCCCAACCATCCCTCCCTCCATTCATCCACCCAACCATCCATCCATCCACCAATCCCTCCATCCATCTATCCATCCCTCCATCCATCCATCCACCCAATCCTCCATCCATCCATCAACCCAGCCCTCAATCCATCCATCCATCCATCCATCCATCTTCTATAACACTTATCTGTTAAGGGGCTGTGGTGGGGGGTGGAGCCTATCCCAGCTGTCAGTGGGTGAGAGGTGGGGTTCATCCTGGACGGGTCACCAGTCCCTCACAGGGCCATCAGGAGCAATTAGGGGTTCACTATCTTGCTCAAGGACACTTTGACATGGTCAGCGGGGGGAGGGAGGATTGAACCAGCAACCCCTCAGTTGCTAGATGGCCTCGCTACCTCTGAGCCTTGCTGCCCCCTAGTGCTGGGCCAAAATGTATTATTGTCCTAAAATGTTGTGTCATGTTATCCAATGATCAAATGAGGTAGCATCCCGTCAGACAGCGTCAGTAAGCAGTGAACGTTCCTTATGGTATCACATCATCCTGTGTTTTTGTATCATTACTATTATCAGCTGTAGAGTTAAATTATTGGTTTCTAGATACATCAAACTAAAAGTACAGAGTTAGACTGATGTGGTGTGGCTGTTGTGGGGATACCTGCAGCCTGCATGTCTGGCACACACACACACTCCTGAACACACCATGTAACGGTCCTAATTATTTGACCTTTTCCAACAGAATATTCCAGTTAACAGCCTGCGTGGGGAAGATTAAAAGCAGTGACTGAACAGTAAGAATTTAGAGCGTTGGTGTGACAGTCTGAGGCGAGGGAAGGTTTAGGGAAGGGCTGGGGGTGATTAGTGCAGGAAGGTGATGAGTGACGATTACGGTCGGCATGTGGATGACTAATCAGTGCTTAATTATACTAAATCATTCATTGGATCCATGAAATAAACCATCCTGACTTTATTTAATTAGCTGCCCAAACTTCCTCAGCAGAGGAAGGAGGCTGAACCACAGAGGTGGAGCAGCATCAGAGGACGAGCTCAGTTTGAAACATGAAAAATGGGAACATCGGAAAAATGATCATGAGATGTGCTGCATGAATGATGCTTCCACTGAGCCTCGTCATGAAAGTGTATATGAAACTACCTGGTGGTCACATGACTGTTGAGGGGTGCTGGTCCAATCCCTGAGAGTTATGGCCTAAATCTGAAACTCCACCTTCAAGCAACAACGAAGCTGAAGTACTGGCTGAGGAACTTAGCGTCGGCTCTGGGGAACGTTCTACATGAGGCTGTGGGAACCCGATGAAGTCCAGAATGAAACGCGGTTTTTGGTTTTCTGTTGTTACGATGGCGACTTCAGGGGCGAGTTACTGGGTCCAGTGACAGCTGTTGTAATCATGAGGCTCACGTTTTTAACACTGGCTGTTTTATCTTTCTCTTCAAAGCAGATTAGGTCTGACGCTCTGTGTTGGAAGTATTATTTTTTCAAAGGAGTATTACTTCATCTCGTTCTCTTTGTCACTGAGTTGTAAAAGGTGATCCGTGTTTATGCTGCATCTTTCATCACTTTGTTAAAAGCTTCTTTGTCTGGTCCTTGTAGATAAACTAGAGAACGGGGACGTGTCGTGGAGGAGGAGAGGACCTCCGACAGGCGGCTCAGATGGACAGGAAACAGAAAGGAAACCACAGGAAGTGGTTCAAACAGGAAGCAGCTGGAGACGTATTCTTCTCCTCATTCTGGCCATCACCATCCACAATGTCCCAGGTGAGAACGAGAGAAAGGACGAGGCAATGCCATCAGGTTTTGTCACTGTAGGGTTACTGAAGTGCTTTTGTTAGGACCAAAATCGGGAGTTACAGCAAAGCTACGCTCCACATGGGGGACGGCGTGGTGTCAACATCCACTGTAACCGTCAACCAGCTGCACTAACACTTGGTTTGAGTCCTCAGCTCTGTAACGAAGAGCCCTTCGTTAAGATAGTAATGTATGAAGGTTGCACGGGGGTTGTTTTCACAGTACTTCACAATTAGCACAGCACTTTAATAATGGCACACGCACTTTAAGATCGGCACTTTATTGAGTGTTGCACAGTAAATTACAGAGCGGATTTGCACACGGCTCCCTATCCAGCTTGCGGCATCTTTATTTATTGATTATGTATATTTATTTATTTATATAACCGTGCCTTGGTGGCGGTGGTCCTCAGGCGGGGGTGTCTGCGCCGGTATCGCTCCACCTGTCGGGAGAGAGATGTGACGATGAGGATTGGAGGCGTCAAGCAGTGGAAGGAGGTTTCGGGGTGTCAAAGCTCCACAGGGTCGAGTACAATAGGGTGCCAGTGTTGGATTGTGCCACTCACCTTTCTGTTGTGTCCGCGTTCAAAAGAGTCCGGGCGGGTACCGTCACCGGATAAATGTTCCGGGAGAGACCACAGTCAGAATGGAGAGGGGGGGGGTGTTGCTGCTGGAATTATCTGGGCAAATCTAGTATATTGGGGAATTCGGCCAATTTTTAAGGACCTATAACCATAAATCATGGGTGAATTTTAGACTGGTAATTTCTGGGGTTTTTTTATGTGGTGTTGGGAGCTAAGAGATTCTGGGGATAGAGGGAGATCCCTGCTCTTGGTAGGGGCCAGGGGGGGAAATTATTCAAGCGGGTATATAAGGCGCCAGTTTCCATCTGCCTGGGGAATGGTTGAACCTCTGTCACACCTGGTCGTACACCTGTTGCCTGGGAATAAAAAGGTCTTCTTGGAAGGAACTGCTGTACCGGACTCTTTCTGTTCATTCCATGCCACCTCCACCGCAAGGAGGGTCAACTGTTCACAAGCTCGAAGGAGAGCGTGCTAACACCAAGGTCCGAGCTGGTCTGAAGCAGTCACGTTGGAGCGGTTCAACTGACTCCTCGCAAGAAAAATGGCCGACGCTCAGGAGCGAGCAAGCTCAGTAATCCACAAACACTCTGATATGAGATGAATTTGAAGTCACCTGAATATTTCCACTTCAGCGCTACCATGAACAAGTGAGGGTGAGCCCAAGTACCTGGGCTCAACTTGATGCGCCAGCTGCTTCCGTTCCAGCGCCAAACCAGGAATGTAGCAGTTAAACTGAATTAATCTCAAATCAAAGGGTTTGTGAGTTATTTGTCCTTGCAGCTGAATTCAGAAAACCAGACGATGAGCTTCAGTGTTGGTAAACAGATCAATTTGGACAGTTTAGCTGTTGTTAGCCGTCAGTCTCCGTTAGCTTCAAGCTAAGTATACATCAACGGTTCTCTCTGCAGTCTCAAAGAAGTAAAACAGGAGGGAAAAACACCATTGTGAGCTCAAAACTCCTATTGGTGAGAACTTGAAAGGCAAAACAGACTTGCTGCATGAAGCATCATTCATCTGTTCTCCTGTTCTACTGTTAGAACTCTAGGAACCAGCAGGAACCCTCTGACGATGAGCTTGACGGAAGCCTTGACATTTCAGCCTAAATGGATTTGAATGTTTGTGATGAAAATGTTGCCAGGAGAAGCTCCTGCATTATTAAATATTATTGAACCCTCATCACCATCCTGTCAGATCTGATGAGCTAATTAGACTGATGACTTGTCAATCAAACATCAAAGGGGACATCCAGCGAAGAGCAGGATGACATCGTTCTGTCTGTGATGATAACAGCTAACTCAAGATCAGAGGAAGGACAATGCTGTCAAGTCGGTGTAGAGAACAACTCAGGCCGGCTGGGAGGCTGCGGCCAGCAGAGCCAATCATCCTGACCGCCTTCGCCAGGTTCTGGAAACCTTCTGATTGTCTCGGTGAAGCTGAGCGTCTTCTCTGTGGACAACAGTACGTCCAGACAACATGATTTGCCTTCAAAAATAAAAACAGAGTTTCAGTGTGCAGAACTTCAAATCTTAAGTGCAGGAGACGTTCAAAACCTCACAGCAGAAATGCTTCAGTGCTGCTTTCACCTCTGAGCTTTCATTCGAACTGATCCTCTGTAGAAAAGGCTCCAAAGTTGGGATGTGTTCTGTTGTGTTCTTTAATATGATGTTGTTCAGCTCAAATAGGAGTGCACCCCCTGCTGGGTAGTTTGTGTATTTGACCTAACTGACGGCATTCAGTTTGCAGTTGATTGTGTGCACGAGTGAGACGGCAGAGGGAAGCTTGTTTATTAGCATCGCGGCATGTAGTCTGTGCGTGGATGAAACAAAACCACATGACCTTCTTGCCTGCAAGTAGTAAATCAAACCACCTGAACTACGTCACCTGCCTCATTATTGAATACTCAAAGATTTGGCTGTAAGTGATGTTCTGGCCGACACATCGAGGGGGATTCTGTGATAAACCCCCAGAACCAGATACCTACCACTAAGGTCTCCAGTACATTGAATGGTCCTTCGAGCCGGATCACGGAGTTCACATCAGCAACGGATCAGCCTTCAGAGGATAAAGTTTGCGGTGCAAGACCCAGACGACATCTACGCCCCCCAGTATGTTACCCAGATTATGATGTGGAGCATCTTGACTACATCTGTCAGAGATATGGAGAGGGCATAGAGACACATCACCAGGAGGAAAGGAACAGGATGACCCCCCTCACCTCGGATTATGAGTCCACCCAGTCGCTTGCGGAGAAAGGATGCTGTTCTTCAAGAGATGGAACTGTTCTATGGCGCTGAGGGCCTGCAGCACATCCAGGAGTATCAGCTAGCCCCCCTGCAGTCACTAGAGAGAGAGCGGGGGGAATGTGTCTGTGATGGCTTTACGTCTCCAGCTCCAACACCTTGCTCCAGGCCTCCACCTGATGATGTAAGGATGGAATTGGAGGATATCCACCAAGAGAGACACTTCCTTCAGCGGGTATGCAGGTGTGCTACCCCGTTGCTGTGCCAGAGGGACATGCTGCTCCTTCAGGAATCCAAAGAATCTGTTATGTCCACTTAGAGAGGTGTGGAAAGGCACCTGGTCGGAGACCCGGCACAGGCTGCTGCCTACAAAGTGGAGATAGAGGCAAGGCAAGGCAAGGCAATTTTATTTGTATAGCCCGTTTTCACAAACAGTTTGTCTCAAAGGGCTTCACATGGCATCATAACAACATCCTCTGCCCTCAGAGCCTCACATCGACTGAGGAAAAACTCCATAGAAAACCCTTTTAACAGGGAAAAATCTGAGAAACCTCAGGGTTAGCAACAGAGGAGGATCCCTCACCAGGAGGGACAGACGTGCAGTAGATGTTGTTACAGACAAGAAAACAGTTTACGATACAAAATGTGGGAAACACGGAAATGTTAATAACAGCTGAAGAAGGAAGCTTCTGGTGGGGGAGGCAGGGAGAGCAAGCCAGCTTGATGGGGGACTGGATGGCAGACTGGTTCATGGAAGGGGAGCGCAGGCCAGTGTAACAGTCGGGAATAAGGGGGGGGGGCGATGCAGGCGGCGGTTGGGGCTCTGGTGGATCTGTGGAAACACAGAGAGACTGCGAGACACCAAGGCCAAACTACAAAGTGCAACAAGTAATGGTAATGACAGTTCCAAAAATGTGCAGGGAGGAGAGGAGGAGAGAGGGGGAGAGGAGAGGAGAGGAGAGGAGGGAAGGGCTCCATGTAACCTGATGTGTCCCCCAGCAGTCTAAGCCTGTAGCAGCATAGCTATCAATGGTTCAGAGCTACCTGTGTCTGCCTCTCTGACCCATGGAGAGAGCTGGTTCCACAGTAGAGGAGCCCGGTAACTAAAGGCTCTACCTCCCAGTCTGTTTTTAGAGATACTGGGAATCACTAAAAGACCTGCATTCTGGGAGCGGAGTGCTCTGGTGGGACAGTAGGGACTAATGAGCTCTTTCAAATAGGATGGGGCTTTATCATTGAGAGCCTTATAAGACAGCAGAAGGACTTTGAAGTCAATTCTAGATCCTACAGGAAGCCAGTGGAGAGAAGCTAAAGTGGGAGAGATGTGTTCTCTCTTCTTAACTCCCGTCAAAACCCTCGCTGCAGCGTTCTGGACCAGCTGGAGACTCTTTAGAGAGTATTTAGGACATCCTGACAGGAGAGAGTTGCAGTAGTCCAGCCGAGAAGTGATAAATGCATGCACCAGTTTTTCAGCATCACTCTGGGAAAGGATATTCCTAATCTTAGCGATACTTCGCAGATGGAAGAAGGCGGTCCTGGTCACATGCTTTATGTGGGAGCTGAAGGAAAGGTCCTGGTCAAAAATGACCCCAAGGTTCCTTGCAGTTGTACTCGGGGTCAGGGTGATGCCATCTAGAGTAGAGATCCGATTCAAGAGTGTGTCCCTGTGGTGTTTAGGTCCAAAAATGACTACCTCAGTTTTATCTGAATTGAGCATTAAGAAGTTAGAAGACATCCAGGATTTAATGTCTTTCAGGCAGTCTAGCAGATTAGTAAACTGGCTTGTGTCGTCTGGCTCCATCGACCAGTAAAGTTGTGTGTCATCTGCATAACAGTGGAAGTTGATCGAGTGCTTCCGGATTATGTCACCTAATGGGAGCATGTAAAGAGTGAAGAGAATCGGTCCTAAAACTGAACCCTGTGGTACACCATATGTAACTCTACTGTACTCTGAATAGTCATTATTAACATTAACAAACTGAAACCTGTCAGATAAGTAGGACTTAAACCATTTTAGGGCAGTTCCTTTAATCCCAATGTCATGGTCTAGTCTCTGTAGCAGGATGCTGTGGTCGATGGTGTCAAATGCAGCACTGAGGTCCAAAAGGACAAGCACAGAGACAAGACCTCTGTCTGAAGCTATAAGAAGATCATTAGAGACTCTAACCAGTGCTGTTTCAGTGCTATGGTGTTCCCTGAATCCAGACTGGAAGGCTTCAAAGAGCTCGTTGCTGTGCAGATGTGCATGTAGCTGCTCCAGGACAACCTTCTCAAGGATCTTGGAGATGTAGGGGAGGTTGGATATTGGCCTATAGTTGGCTAACACATCTGGGTCAAGAGAAGGTTTTTTAAGTAAAGGGTTGATGACAGCCTCCTTAAAGGCCTGTGGCACATAACCTGTGACTAAGGAAAGATTAATTTGATTTAATATAGAAGTGTTGACTAGAGGGAAGGCATCCTTAAGGAGGCTTGTTGGGATGGGATCCAGCAGACAAGTGGCTGACTTGGAGGAACCGACTGCAGAAGTTAATTCTGACAGGTCGATGGGGGAGAAGCTGTCCAAGTATGCACCAAGTCTGGGAGGTGCTTCTATGGGGACTGTAGTCTGTCCTCCATTACTGGCAATCTTCGTTCTAATATTCACAATCTTTTCAGTAAAGAAAGAAAGGAAGTCGTTACTGCTGAGAGTTGGGGGGATGCATGGCTCAACAGCACTATGGTTCTTGGTGAGCCTGCCCACGGTGCTGAAGAGGAACCCGGGGTTGTTCTTATTCTTTTCTATCAGGGACGAGTAGTAAGCGCTTCTGGCATTACGGAGTTCTTTTTTATATATTAATAAACTCTCCTTCCAGGCTTGGCGGACTTCCTCGTGCTGGCTGGAATGTGTCTTCCTTTCCAGTTGTCTGGTCTTCTGTTTTAAGGCATGCAGCTCTGGGCTGTACCAGGGAACTATTCTTTTCTGGTTGATAACCTTCTTCTTCAGGGGAGCTACGGCATCAAGTGTCCCAAGGACTTAAGAGAAGCTGATTAACACAGGTTCTGTCATAGAATGCGGTCCTGAAACCCCAGCTGAGGAAGGTCGTGAGGCTTGGTACATCCCACATCATATGGTCAGCCACAGTGTTAGAAATAGGCTGGTTCTTAACTGTTCATACCAGTATCATGGACAGAGCCTCAACGATTACCTGCTCCCAGCTGACTTTAGGAGCATCACTTCTGGGGGGCTTACTACGATTTCAAGAACATGCAGTGGCCATCAGTGGAGATATTAGGGGCATGTTCCATCAGGTTCGCCTGCTCCCAGAAGACCAAGCCCTCCTCCGTTTTGTCCGGTGTGATGTAACTCGAGATAAACACCAGCAGTGTATGAGTGGCAGGTTCTACCCTTCAGAACTACGTGCAGTCCATGCTGTGCCTTGTTCGCCTTACAGCGCCATGTCACCAACAACAGCCAGCCCGACGACGATGTGAGAATATCTGTCAAGAGATGCTTCTATGTTGATAATTGCCTCCAGAGTGTCCCCACCATCACTGAGGCAAAGCACATAGTGGACAAACTGCGAACCCTCTTGGCATCGGCTGGGTTCGAGCTACGTCAATGGGCCAGCAATGAACCAGAGGACATAAGTCACCTACCTGAAGAGAGCTGTTCACCAGTGTGGAGCTGTGGCTAGCCCAAGACAAGACAGACACTCCAGAAACCACTTTGGGACTGAGCTGGCTGTTCCACACTGACGTCCTAGGCTACAAGCATCGCAACGTCAACTATATTGTCCCCACCATGCGCAATGTTTATAAGGTTCTAGCGAGTCAGTATGACCCTTTGGGGTTCATCCTGCCTTACACCACCCGGGCCAAGGTGCTAGTCCAGTGCCTTTGGGACAAGCACCGTGGCTGGGATGACCCACTGCTGCCTCATTAGCTTCTGCAACGTTGGAAGGCATGGGAAGAGGAACTGAGTGTTCTCTCGCAGGTCACCTTGCCCCAACCATACTTACCTAAAGATGTGGACCTCTGGGGTCTGCAGAGAGAGATACACATCTTCTGCGATGCTCCTGGAGAAGCATACGGCTCGGTCGCATACCTCCAGTCCACTGAGGCCAAGATTTGGCTGTAAGTGGTGTTCTGGCCGACACATCGAGGTGGATTCTGTGATAAACCCCTAGAACCAGATACCTGCCACGAAGATCTCCAGTCCATCCTTCATTCAAAAAGTTGATTTGGCCTTTCAAAGACTCATCAGCAGGTGACCTCACATCAGTGTTGCTAAACAACCAACCTGTGACCTCAGGACACTTTTTCGGAAGTACTTGAAATACCAAACACACTTGTGGTGAAGTGTCACTTCAGCAGTTTACATTACGACCGAATACTTCAGCGTTAAATTTGAGAATTCCACTGAATGGCAGAGGTCAAAACAGAGACCACTCAAAGTTCCTGTGATCACTCAGTCAGAGTATTTGAAAAGTAGAGCGTTTTCCCTCATGCAGTATGGTAAAATATATTGTACTTTTTAGTGGTAAGACTGCAAACAAACTGCAGAGTGATACTTAATAAGAACAAGTACTTTCATGCATTGCTATAGTAGAAGTACATGTATGTAAGTGATGTGCTGGTTCAACCTGTTCCCTTAAGTACTGTGCAGTACAGGAGTAGAAAGTACAGACATTTGTGCTTAAAACCTAGCAAGTGTAAATGACACATCAGCGAAACAGTCAGGGGAAGAACAGATACCTGAAAGCCCGGGTCTGACCTACAGGCAGGATTTATTCTGGCTGAACAAAATAAGAGTTGCCCTCCTTCTACCTCTCAGAAAACCATCTCCAGACAGAGAGCTTCACCAGAACAGACGATTAACAATCTGCTCACATCGGAGTGGCGACCCTGTGATTAATGTGAGAATGCAGTGATTAGGACGTTGTTCCACATCACAGCTGAGTGACTGTGCTGCTTTACATCAGTAACAGCAGTGGGATTTTCATAATAAAGGTTTTTAGCTCCAAACATGTGGATGAAATACCAACTGGGAACACGTGCAGAGTGGGAGGAGAAGAGACTGCGCAGGCAGCGTTGCCACTAAACAGATAATTAAATGTCAAAGGCCAGTTTATTAATGAGTGAAACCTTAAACTGGTCACTGCACCCTTTAGTTAAATGTAGCTGCTGCGTACAGGATATGTTCTCCCTCAAGTCTGTTTCTCCTACACCTGCACACACTGGATCCTGCCCAACACCCAGCAGAGCAGCGCACGCGCGCGCACACACACACACACACACGCACACGGAGGTAGGCAGCATGGCCCAGGTCTGATCCATGTGTGACCCATGAAGCTGCCAGCAGCACTCAGCAACACTGCCATGTTGGCATTTAGTAGACTGACATTCATTCTTCTTCCAGGAAAGCAGTACTGCACCTCAAAAGTGTATTTTCCCCTTCGAGTACTCACAAATATCTTGAGCTCACGACGAAGCGTACACCCTCCTGCGTGACGTCTTTGTGGTTCAAGAATTCAGAAAAAGTCAGTCACGTATGTTTGGCTTGAAGCTAACGCAGAGCGGTGGTGTCGCTCGACAGTGACGTCAGAAGCTGTGATTGGTTGATGATGAGGACTGTCTCCTTGGCCACGCCCATGTCAGAAAACGGGAGCCTGACTAGACTGAGGGTCAAGATATGTGAACATGTCATTAGAGTGTTTGGATTGTGTGTGTGTGCGCGTGTGTGTGCGTGTGTGTGTGTGTGTGTGTGTGTGTGTGTGTGTGTGTGTGTGTGTGTGCGCGCGCGCGCGTGTGCGCGCGCGCGCGCGCGTGTGTGTGTGTGTGTGTGTTCATGCTCATCTAAACAGGTAAAAGTTACTCTCATCCTGCTGTGGCAGGTTTCATGTTCTTTTCAACAGTGGCATCTTCCCGTTGGTATCCAGGCGCTGGCGTGTATTTGCAGCAGCAGCAACCGTTTAGCTTCTTTCAAGTGCTTCTTGACCAATAATCATGTAATTTACTGTCAGCTACACACACGCTGAGGACCTCGCTCTTAGCGGCGCCGCTCTGTGGTAACCCTATTTTGGGATTCGGGCTGATGAGAGGGGCTATTTGACAGAAAAATCTCAGCTCGGCTTGTGCTTTTTTCCCACGGTGTGCTAAGTGCACTTAGCTGTCCCGGTGGAAATGGAAGCCCTCAGCAGCAGTGTCAGGGCCTTGCTCTTCCCCTGGAACAACACAAACACCTGCTGCACAACAACATGGTGTTCAGAGACACACAGAGTGAGTAGGACGTCTGGAGACGGATGTCCTCTCCCTCCCTGGTCGGCTGCTACCAGTCAACACAATAA
Source organism: Aulostomus chinensis (assembly GCF_037954235.1). NCBI lineage: Eukaryota > Metazoa > Chordata > Actinopteri > Syngnathiformes > Aulostomidae > Aulostomus > Aulostomus chinensis. The sequence goes on from NC_141342.1 coordinate 5,504,282, forward strand.
GCATCAGAATGTTACTCAGGCTGGTGACCTGTCCAGGGTGAACCCCGCCTCTCACCCGTTGACGCTGGGATCGGCTCCAGCCCCCCCGTGACCCTTAATGTGTAGGAATAAGCGGAAGATGACGATGGATGGATGTTACTCAGGTTTACTTTCAGGGATTGAATGAAATCAGGATTGGGTGAATTCCACTCCACAAACAAACAATCCTGCAGTTTCACTCATTTTCAGACGGAGCAATTCTAGATAACGCGGTCTCAGACTCAGGCCATCGCGGCCTGTCTGAATGTTTGTATGAAACTCATGTAGGTGAACGCCGTGCTCATGCTGCTAACACAGAGATGCTACAAAAACCTGAGGATTATTTCTAAGAAACACAAAAAAAACCATGATATGCCAGGGACTGATGGTTGACAGCAACAGAACCAACTATCAAGGTCGTTGTTTGCTAAACGTCTTCTCCATCCAGGATGCTATGTTAACTCACTAGAACGCTCCCAGCTCAGCGCTAGTTCATGTAGCGGTGACAAATGGCCTGTGAGCTCAGGCTGGATTCTCTGCAGTAGTCTAAAACCCCATTGGCTTCAACTGAGCAAATTTATGGAGATGCTAACTTCCAGTTGGACGAACAAAATATCTCATCTCCAATTCCAGCTGTTTTCACTGCACATACCTGCGACGTGCAACCAAGCTTGCCGCTCCCTTTGATACCCTGAGAACTTGTTTCACATCACACAGCCGACTAGATGAACTGGAAATTTTACACAGGCTTGAAATGTGACATTTCTCTGTCCGACGCTGCGAGGGCTCCTCAGCCGCAGCCCGAGTGTGGCGCCTGTTGTTGGCGGCGTTGACAACGAGCTGCCAGCTGCAGTCTCATCAGAGTCACTTACAACAGCATGAACATGAAGCTGGGATGTGACAGGCACACAAAACACTCAGTATTTCATTTCACATGAAGCCAGGCTGATTTTCCTGGAAGTGGCAAGACAAAGATGAGGAAGGACATACAGGAGTCAGCATAAGACGCTCAGGTAGATCAGGAATCATCTGAAAGCGACACACGTGTCCTCTCCTGGTGAGGCTGAGCTGAGCTCCACCCGCTGGATTTGATTTGTTCAATGAAAACAAAAAGTTCAAAGTTGCCGTGGAAAGCCTCTTGAGACTCGGGAGGAACAGTTACGCCAAGTTCTCACCAGACCAACCTGGCTTTCTTTTTACAAACACGCACCAGGGGGGACTTGAGAACTAACGTGAGCCAGAGAATGAGGCAGGATCTTACGTTCCACTAACAGAACCAAGCGTTCTCAGCCGCTGACGGTGAAGAATATGATGAACGGGGTTGCTGTCACCTGCACACGCGTTCACTGCGTATCTCCAGATGTGTTCACTATGACTGACTTCCTGGTGCAGTCCAGCGGAGCAGCAGCTCCTGTTCCGTCACTCGGACCAGGCGTCACATGCAGCCACGTTCCAGCACTGCAGGATCAACCTGCTGGTAGGAGGAGGTTTGTTAGTGAGCTGTCAGCTGACCAGACGAATGACCACAGCCAAGGTTCGTGTCTGTTGATACATGTATGTGATGCTGATGGTCAAACTCCTTAAATGCAAATGATGGTTCTTCGCAGTGGCATCAGTGGTCTTAGTCCTGCTCCATCCAGCTAGGCTGCTGCTGCGGGGAGAGCGCGAACACTCGATGTCCTCCAGCCTTTCACTCAAAAAACAAAACTGAAATGCATCCATACTAAGAAAGAGCCCACTGACAACACCCTGAGGTCACATCCCTGTCACATCGAGTGTCAGTTTGGAGTTTGTTGCCGTGGAAACATGGCGGGGCTTTTCCTGCAGCTCTGACTGGCCAGCCGAAGCTTCAGGTTGTCCAGGAGGTATTCATGAAAGGGTTCCAGCAGAGACCTCAGACATGAGTCTCCTGAGTGACTCCTGACAGCAGGGTGGACGTGTGCAGTTCCTCAGGAAGTCAGCGGACTTTCAAAATGCCCCCAAAACCTCAGCCCACATTTCCAGCTGTGCAGCGAAGACACAAAGACCTGAAGTTGAAAGGAGCACGGCAGGGGGGAGGAGCTTTCGCCGCCGTTTCTGACTGATGTATCCCCTCTGCCGTGGTCTGAAGTGAAGAGTATCTCTTGCTTCATGTATTAAAACCAGTTTTTTACTTTTACTCGCTTGTGTTTAGTAGATTTGTGAGGACCTTGTCCTGCTCTGCGATGCATGCCGTCCCCAAAGCTTCAGGACGCCACAGTTCCATGTGTGCGCAGTCGCGGTGATCTAGCAGGAAGATGAAACGTTGTCCAGATATACCAGCGGCGTTGCAGCATGATGAGTTTATGCAACAAAGACACGGTTTGGGTGTGAACGCGCCCCCTGTTGGGGAAAGTGTGACAGTGAGACCTGGGAGTAGATGTTCCCGACCTGTGGAAACCTGACAACCTATCAGGCTCCTGCAGCCCAGTGATGATGTAAGCGTGCTCCTGCCTGGAGATAAGAGTGGGGGGGGGGGGTGAGGCCAGCGGCCATATCTGACTGCCCACTAAAGACAATCTTGGATCTTGAATCTCTTATAAAACGATGTGTTCCCCCAGCTAAGTGCTAAAATAGTTCCCCCTGACCCCGGAGGATGCTGGACGGTTCAGAGGACTGAGAGTGATTGCAGCTTGTCCTCATAACGGTGGCTCAGCGCGTCCGAGAGCGATGAGGCGACAGGGACTTGATGAGAGCCGGTGTGTGCTGTTATCATAGGTGATGACAGGCGTTCCATGATGATGGAGAGGCCTGTGGGCCATCTACAGCTGCACTGGGATCAGTGGGGTGTTCACTCCTTCATCTCTTTGTTGCCTCCTCTTCACTTCTCTCTCTCTCTCTGCTTGTCACTTGTTCCTCCTCTCAGGCAGCCTGGCTGGATTTAGGCTATTAATATTTCAGTGAGACGTAGCGAAATGCAATGAAGAGAAGAAATCCATCATTCTTGGATAAACAAAACATCACACACACACATATGTGAAGCCATAAAAGACACACGCACACACGCACACGCACACACACACACACACACACATACACACACACGCACAGCTGTAACTGCTGACTTGACTTGTTTCCCTACACAATCTTTGCGGGGGACTCTTGTCTCACAGCTCGTCCATGTGACATCAGGGGAGGACCATCCTGCCTTTCTTTCACTGCCCAGTTGTAGAAGACATCTGATAAAACTGAACAATAAATCGGAGGTTGCCGCCCTCTCAGCTCCTCGAACTGTAAAACTGTGTGATGTCATAAGCTGCTGGACCACAGTAATGGTGCGTCCCATTTCTACCGGGACCGTCCCCCTTAGATTTGACGTCCTACTCGGAAACTGAGTAATAACAGAAGAACCAGAGTCCCTGAGCTGGTAAATGAGCTGGTACCTGACCCGGTACCTGAGCCGGTACCTGAGCCGGTACCTGACCTGGTACCTGAGCCGGTACCTGAGCCAGTGCCTGAGTCAGTACCTGAGCCAGTCCCTGAGCCGGGGCCTGACTCAGTACCTGAGCCGGTCCCTGAGAGGGTACCTGAGCCGGTCCCTGAGAGGGTACCTGAGCCGGTGCCTGAGTCGATACCTGAGCTGGTACCTGAGCCGGTCCCTGAGAGGGTACCTGATCCGGTGCCTGAGTCGGTATCTGAGCTGGTACCTGAGCTGGTACATGAAGCGGTACCTGAGCCGGTGCCTGAGTCGGTACCTGAGCCAGTCCCTGACCCAGTACCTGAGCTGGTACCTGAGCCGGGGCCTGAGTCAGTACCTGAGCCGGTGCCTGAGTCGGTACTTGAGCCGGTACCTATACCAGTAAACACCAGACTGGTGAATGTTGGAGGTTCAGTTCTACATCAGAACCACGAGTAAACCACACCAAAGAACTGACTGCATTTTCTGTCGGACTAAAAACACACCTCACCCTGACATGACCACTTCCTGTTGGACTACAAACACACCTCACCCTGACACGACCACTTCCTGTTGGACTACAAACACACCTCACCCTGACATGACCACTTCCTGTTGGACTACAAACACACCTCACCCTGACATGACCACTTCCTGTCAGACGACAAACACACCTCACCATGACATGACCACTTCCTGTTGGACTACAAACACACTTCACCCTGACATTACCACTTCCTGTTGGACTACAAATACGCCTCACCTCTGATTAGTTGGTAGTTCGGTCCTTCCTCGAGATTTTACCTCCCTACTTCTTCTGCTGTATGACTGGAGGTTTGCTTCAATCAAAGTCAACCAGATTTCTGAAATTAAGAATATTGTGTGTGTGTGTGTGTGTGTGTGTGTGTGTGTATGTGTGTGTGTGTTTGTGTGTGTGTTCTCTCCCTGCAGAGGGTTTGGCTGTGGGTGTTGGATTTGGCGCCATTGGAAAGACTTCATCTGCTACGTTTGAGAGCGCCAGGTAAGAATCAGGACAGACACTGATGAGGCTCCTCCAGGAGCTGGAGGGAGGTGAGGATGAAGCAGCAGCACGATTGTCTGAGCACCACTCTGTTGTGTAGTGCTGCTGACATCTAGTGGACCAAGTTTGGTACTGCATAGTGGCCTGGTATGAGGGCAGGGACTGGTCTTGTCCTGATTGCAGGAGACAGTTCTCCAAGACCAATTATTATTATCCATCCATCCATAATCTATACCACCTATCTGTGAAGGGACGCGAGGGGGGGGGGGCAGTGGGGGAGTGGTGGGGTTCCCCCTGGACAGGCTGGTCATGAAGTTGAATGATTGGATGTTGAGTTGATGAAGACAAAGACAGTTCAAATGTCTATAAATGTTTTTGTGTTCACAAGTTAATAAACTAAACTCAAAGTACTACATATCAAACACGTACATGTGCTAGAAATATGGAGTAGTAGTACTTTATGTTAATATATAAAGTTGGACTCTCTGGATGGCGGCCCAGTGCAGCAGTGGTCGTCACTGTGGCCCCCCAGCAAGAAGGTTGTGGGTGGAGCCCCGGCTGCAGCACGGGGTCTTTCTGTGTGAGTCTCCATGTTCTCCCTGTTCCTTCTGGGTTCTCTCTGGTACTCCAGCTTCCTCCACAGTCCAAAGACATCAAGAGGGACCAGGTTAATCCAGACTCTAAATTGACCGTAGGCGTGGCTGGGAGAGCCAATGGTTGTCTGTCTCTATGTGTTGGCCCTGCCATGGACTGGTGACCTGTCCAGGGGGAAGGCTGCTGGGGTAGGCTCCACCCCCACCACCCTGAACAGGATAAGAGGGAGGAAATGGAGGGATGGATGATGGATGGATGATGGATGGATGTTCTCTCTGGTCTAATAATCAACTGATAAGTGTGTGAACAGAGTAGAGACATCACCCATAATGAACCAACATCCTCATCAAGTATTGTAGCTACATGCTAGCATTAGCATGCTTCACAGCTGAACAAAGGCCCTCAATCAGGCGTCTCGATGAAACTGAAACCACAACTGAATCTTTATATTTGCCCTGACAGAAACTTGGCTATTGGCATCGGCATCCAGAATTTCCCAGAAGGCCTTGCAGTGAGCCTGCCCCTCCGAGGTGCCGGGGTCTCGACGTGGACCGCCTTCTGGTAGGGAGCGACGCTCTCGTGTTGTAATTAAGCACCACACAGAAACACACTTCCTCACTGATGGGACTTGTCGTGTCCTCTCAGGTACGGTCAGCTCAGCGGCATGGTGGAGCCCGTTGCCGGGGTGCTGGGCGCCATCACTGTGGTTTTAGCAGAACCTCTGCTGCCGTATGCACTGGCGTTTGCTGCCGGAGCGATGGTGTACGTGGTGGTGGATGACATCATACCTGAGGCCCAAGTTAGGTGAGGATGAAGACTGATAAACATGGAAAAGTTCTCTCTCTCTCTCTCTCTCTCTCTCTCTCCCTCCCTCCCTCTCTCTCTCCCCCGCCTAGCTCTAATCTCTAATTTACCATCACAGTGGCAACGGGAAGCTGGCGTCCTGGACCTCCATCCTGGGCTTCGTAGTGATGATGTCACTAGATGTGGGGCTGGGCTGAGGTCTCTGTGACGAGTGACGCCATGTCAACAAAACCCATAATAGCCATGATGTCATCACAGTGCTGCTGACCTCACTCACAAAAGGGGACCAAGTGTAGCGTTTTATTGTGAAACGCTGAATTTCTCACATCAGCCACTTTTCCATTGCCATGGTAGCGACTCCCTCCGCATCACAGTGCGAAGATGGTTGTCATAGCAACATTAAATGAAATTCGCATGACATCATCTTCACACAAAACACACGGCCATTTAACTGATTGAGAGACCAAAGACAACTGCTGTGATGACCCTCGCTAACGTGTTAGCTTCAGCTCGCCGGGAGCCTCGGTGTCAGAATCCCCAAACAAAATCCACACAACAGTTGAACGGAGTCGGAACCACGTGTTGGAAAAGTGGCTGTAGAAAAAGATTTATAAAACCTGATGGAGCGGTGACTGTCGTTTCATTTGTCTTTAGCATTTTCATGCTAGCAGTCATTTGCTAACTGATTATTCCTTTGACCCAAACCCATGTGAATATTTTGTTGAGAGGAATTAAATGTAGGATTTTTTGGGTTTTATCATCATTATTATTTGTTTTGCAGTTTTTATACTTCCTCTTGATACTTGAAGTCTGCAGTATTTATCCGACCACCAATGAATGATTTTACGTCTCTTCTGTTAGTTTCGGTGTGATTGAATGATTTTGGTTGATTTGGTAGAAAATTCTATAAAATCGTACGACTTTCAGAGTGAAAGTCTAAAAGGAGCAGCTCATTATTTTTGTAGCAGAAGTCAGATTCACTCACACACTGTTTTGTCACTGGTGTCCTGCACTGGTGTCCTGTCTCCACCCCCCACCCCCCCCCCCCCCCACCGCTCCGGTGTAGTGCCTTCTTCAAGCCTGACATCTACAGGTCAGCTGACAAGCGTGTTGACGTCCATGTTAAATGCTGAATGCTGTATGTTTGTGTCATTAAACCTCCGAGTGATTGACACTTGTCTTGGTGTATTTTCTCCAACATATCAAAATATTTCTAGCTGCTGAGAGTTGGAGTCGCCATGGCAACTATGTGGTGTTCAGTTGATTACTAGCGACGTTGACATAATGGAGGGAAACTCTGACAGTTCTTGTTTCCTTGTTGCGTCACGGTCGGCTCCTGCAAAAAGAGACGACTCAGAACATCAACCAGCGCTCGCACCAGAGGCGCTCGTGGTGACGTGTGTCTTGAACCCAGCAGTCCAAGTTCAGATGTTGGTTTCTGATAAAACAGCACCGCGTTCAAATGTCTTGTCCTGTCAATGTTCTATCAATGCACCTGGGGAACGTCCAGGAGGAACAGGCGCTTGATGACCTCTGGGACAGTTCTCCGCTGGCTCTCAAGGATCTTCACAAGATTTCTGGACTTGATTGTGAAGACAGCGTGTGGCGTCGCCTCAAATGTTAGAGGAACATTCCGGCACCTGGAGAGATCCTGCGCCTGTGCTCGCTCAGCTGAGGCTGCGGAACATTCCTGCATAGGAATGGGTTCTGCTGTGGTCCCTGAAATGTGGACCAGAGTGACCAAACACAGAGAACGTTGTTGAACTGCTAGCTGGTGTTGAAAGAGGAGATTTACGACCGTAGAATCGTCACAAACACGAGTGTTACAGATCAGTGTTGGAGAACGTTTGATGATAATTAACCAGATTGAGCCAACAGTCCATCTACGTCAGATACCGTTGCCATGGCAACACAGCAGGATGGAGCTGTAGGAACCAGGATCGTTGCAGTTCCAGGGACCCGGTGCTTTGGGACCAAAGTCGTTGTCTGCACTTCTACCTCAGCCTGAAGTCCCAGGATGATTAAGATCATAATAAGTTAAGATAAATTAAGTTATGATAAGTTAAGTTATGATAAGTTAAGTTAAGATGAGATAAGTTAAGATGAGATGAGATAAAACCTTTAATCGTCCCACAGTGGGGAAATTGACATTGTTACAGCAGCAAGAAGAGGAAGAATATAAGAAGATAAATATAAAGTATAGTGCAAATGTACAAAAAATAAGTGTGCAAATGTGTAAAAGTATGTAATATATAAAAGTAATACACAAAGTAAAGGGGAGAAGTATGTACAGCAGTGGAGTATGTACAGTCTTAAATATATGTGTATGTAATTGTACAGTCTTAAATACATGTGTAATGATCATTATCATTATTAGTTGTAGTATTTCGTTGTTGTTTTGAGAAACCTTTATTGATCCAGGAAGGTCGTTGGGAGCCAGAGCTCTCATTCAGTGGTGCAACATCAGGAAAGCTGACAGCAACATCTTTAGAAATGGAAGCAGAAAAAGAAAAATTTAAATACATATAAACGTATTCCCAAAATACCGTCTGCAGGAAGTCAGGAGGAGAACCAATAACCTTTGGCATCCATGTGATTGTTACCTAGCAACGGTGTTTTCATGTGGTCAGCACTGGTTGGTAGAGCACAGAGGTACAATAGTGAGTTTTCAATGTTCCAGGTGACTAATAAGAGTTCCCCGTAGTTGGACACATGTACTCACAGGTGACACGACGTGTGTGGCAGCAGTGCAGCCTTGAGATGCCGCTCTACAGACACAGCTGCCGTCATCTGAGAGGTTTGTTGTGACAGCTCACTGCTGATGGCTCTCTTTGCTCTCCATCACACTGAAGAGGGACCAGGATGGAACTGAGAGGCTGGTGCCAGGACAAACCTGCAGAACCCTTGAGACACCAGACCATCTCAGACGCGGTACCAAGTATCCAGGCACGTGTGAAGCTGTTAGCGTTGACCAGCATCAGAGCCGTCTTCTTGCTTTGTCGTCCTCAGCTGGGTGCTGCTGCCATCATCCCACTGAGCAAGAAGTCCATTCACAGCCTGTTGGAAAATGTCCACTTATTCTGTTCGAGCGATTAAACCTGGTTTCTAAAGTACATCTAAACATGTAGACGAACAGGTCAGGATCGTGCTGGAGGAGTCGGTCCGTCCAGCATTTCAACTCCATGCTGACTCCGTTTAAGTTGCACCTTTTCTTGAACAGTTTTTTATTTAAATGTGAAAGCTCCGCCCCCGAGTGGTGCTTAACGAATGAAAACAAAGGTCGAAAGTCTGAGTGGCAGCAGGTGGCAGTGACACGCGTCCCCCTGAACACATCACCTCCTGCTGCTGCTGGGACTCTTATTTTCTTATTAAGCCATGAAAATGTGAGTGATCCAGTGGCGACTGCTCCAAGACTGCAAGGGAAGCTCAGGTTCCTCTAAAATGTCACCAAAAAAAAAGTAAAAGTGGTGAAACACGTACTTCTGTGTGTACACGTCAGTGACTAAATACGCGCTAGAAAGCCTTCATCTTTTGTTCAGAATCAGCAACTTATCACAGGAAACCTGTGCCTTCTCGTTCGTCCCCGCAGCACCACAGCGCCTCACACAGTCGGACGCTCGGCGTCTCTGGGGGTCTATGGGGCAGTGGGCTGGCCCGGACACTCGGGATCTGCATGATGATTGGATGAGCTGTCTGAGGCGGAATCAGCGATCTTGAAGAACAAACACTCACTGGAGCATTTTCCAAGTTTTTCCTTCAGTTGTTCTGAACAGACTGAGACTTTAGCGAGTCCCTGGAAAAGACGCCTCGTCGACAAGGTCAGAGGTCATTATCTTGAAAAGGAAGGAAGGGTAGAATTTATATCTAAATAAACACATTTATGATGTAGGCCGGAAAAATGAGCTTCCCCTCCTTCAAGGACCAGCAGCCGCCACTGGAGTGATCCTTCTGACATACGTGATAGAAGAGCGCCATATCTTAACACACATAAAAAAACACTTACACTCATATGTTCATACATTCATACATATATACATACATACATAAACATATAGATACATAAAAATTCATAGAGCATCCACAAATATACACACGGACGAACGCACATCCAAACTTTTACACACATACATACATATATAAACATAAACATGTACACACATTCATATATAAAAATATTCATAGATACATACACACAATCACACATACATGCAAACACTCATCACAAAATAACACATAGACATAAATGCATATATACATACATACATACACATACACAAACATATATGTACACACATACAAACATACATACAAACATATACATACATGCATACATACACAAATATGTACATACAAACAAAAACATACATTTATATACACATACACATATACATACAAAAGCACATATACATACATAAATACAAGCATACATACATACATGTAAACATACACACATACATACATACATAAATACATACACATATTCATACCTTCACATATACAGATAAACACATCCATAAGTACACACATAAACATAACAATACATACATAAACACACACACATACATACGTACATAAATATATACACAAACAGACATACATAGATACATATACATACATCTAAGTGCATACATACACGTATATACAAACAGAGATACACTCATACATATATAAACACATACAAATCACATACAAACAAACACACATAAATACATATCAACCATACATACATACAGTACATACTCACATATATAAACACATATCGTACAACATACATGCAAACAATCAAACACAAATACATTCACACACATACATACATAAAAATACATACGCACATACAAACACACGTACAGTCACGCATACATTTGTTCACACACATCCATAAAACTTCACAAACATACATATATATGCACATACATACATAAGGGCATAAATACAAATATATACAGACATAGATACACTCATACATACACATACACAGACATACAAACACACATGCATACATATTTATATACATGCATACAAACATTCACATACATAAATACAAACACATACATACACAAGCATAAACGTGTATACCTACAAACATCTATACACACACATACATACATACAAATTAGATATATAAATACACACAGACACACAGATACAGTATACTTACATACATGCGTATAAACATACATACAGGCGTAAACAACATACATACTAGCACATACCTACATACACAGATACAAACACAGATAAAACCAACACATACATACACACATACACAAATACATAAATTCACACATGCATACATGAAAATAAACATACATACATACATACACATAATCCATAAATAAACATGTGTAAATACACGGATGCAAACATACATCTATTCATACATACATACATACACACATACAAATATACATCTATACATATCCGTACAGATATACATACATACATACATACTCAAACACATACATAAATGTTAAAAACTTTACACTTTACTTTAACAAACTATACATAGATGCACACATTACCATACACTCATAAATACACAAATACATGCATACATCCATACACATAAAAAATCATACATACACACATACAAATATTCACATACATACACATAAATTCAACAAAAACATTCACACATAAAAACACATATAGTTACACAACTACACATTTTCAAACAAACACACATACAGATACATACGCACATACATAAACATACATACACACATTAAAATATACATACATGCATACATACATACATACACACTTACATAAACATCATAAACACAAATTCACACATAAATACATACATATAAACACACACATACATACACACATCAAACATGAATATTTACATACAAACACAGAGACATACATACCTATGTACAACCATATGTGCATACATGAAAACTTATACATAAAAATAGAAATATACAGATCTACATACATACAAAAAACATACTTACACAATATATACATACAGACATACATATATACACACAACAGTGCATAAACAAATACAGACATACATTCATACATAAAACTTACATCCACACATATATGTATAAATATGTATGTATGTGTTTGCATGTTTTTATGTGTATGGATGTGTTTATATGTTTATGTGTGTATGGATGTGTTTATATGTTTATGTGTGTATCATTTCCGTGTTTCCAACATTCTGCATTGTAAACTGTTTTCTTGTCTGTAACAACATCTCCTGCACGTCTGTCCCTCCTGGTGAGGGATCCTCCTCTGTTGCTCACCCTGAGGTTTCTCAGATTTTTCCCTGTTAAAACGGTTTTCTCTGGAGTTTTTCCTCAGTTGATGTGAGGCTCTGAGGGCAGAGGATGTTGTTATGATGCCATGAAGCCTGGAGACAAACTGGTGGGGAAAACGGGCTCTGCAAATAAAACTGCCTTGCCTTGCCTTGCCTATCTGTGCATGTACGTGTATATGCATGTACATGTGTGTATGTATGTTCATTCATTCATACATCCATTGTCTTCCGCTTATTCCTTAATAGTAAGGGTCGCGGGGGGGCTGGAGCCTATCCCAACGTCTACGGCTGAGAGGTGGGGTTCACCCTGGATAGGTCGCCAGTCCATCGCAGGGCCAACATAGAGAAGCAAACAACCATTCACTCTTACATTCATACCTACGGTCAATTTAGGGTCTACAATAAGCCTCGTCAGTCTGTGGTGCAGTGGTCAGCACTGTGGCCTCACAGCAAGAATGTTCCGGGTTTGAGTCCCCGCTCGAGCGCAGGATCTTTCTGTGTGAGTCTGCATGTTCTCCCCGTGCCTGCGTGGGTTCTCTCCGGTTCTCCGCTTCTTCCCACCATCCAAAGACATCACGACGACGAGGCTGATTGAATACTCTAAATTGATTGTAGGTATGAATGTGAGTGTGAATGGTTGTTCGTCTCTGTATGTTGGCCCTGCGATGGACTGGCGATCTGTCCAGGGTGAACCCTGCCTCTCGCCCATTGGCACTGGGATAGGCTCCAGCCCCTCCCCCCCCCGCGACCCTTGTAGGAATAAGCGGAAGACAATGTATGTATGTATGTATGTATGTATGTATGTATGTATGTGTTAATGTAGGCATGTATGTATGCATTTGTAGGTATGTGTGTCTGTATGTATGCATATGTGTGTATGCATGTGTATTTATATTTGTATGTATGTATGTGTGTATACATGTATGTGTTATGAATGTATATACATATGTATGTATATATATGGTTGGATGGATTTGTGTATGTTTGGGTGTATGTGTGCATGTTTGAAATTATGTATGTATCTATGTATATGTACATTTATGTTTGTATATGTGTTTGTGTGAGTCAATGTATGTGCACACATGTGTCACATGCACACGTTTGTCTGCATGTGAGTATATATGAGAATTTATGTATGTATTTGTGTATGTATGTATGTGTGCATGTATGTATTTATATGTGTATCTATGTAAGTGTGCATGTATTTACGTGTGTATCTATGTTTGTATGTGTGGATGCATGTATGTGTGCATGTACATGTGTATGTATGTATTTATATGGGTATGCATGTATGTATGTTTGTATCTGTGTGTATGCATGTATGTATGTTTGTATCTGTGTATGTATATATGTGTGTATGTATATATGTATGTGTGAATGTATGAATGTTTGTAAGTTTATATGTGTATATGTATGTGTGTGTGTGTGTGTGTGTGTGCGTATACCTATGTATGTTTGCATGTCAGAATCAGAATCAGGCTGAGTTTTTTTGGCCAAGCATGTTCACAACATACTAGGAATTTGACTCTGGCAGTTGGTGTCACTCATGGAATGAGCAGAAGAAACATAAAAATAACATAAACATAAATAATACAAAAAATATACAACAGAAATTATATACACCTGTGCAAAGAAGATAATATGTACAAAATATGATCAGTGCCAAAACACAGTTGGTGCCAGGTACACAATGTAGTGCAGACTTGAGTGAGTGTCCAGTTCAACATGAGTGTGTGACCACTCAACAGGGCAGCAGGTTAACAGATCAGCTGTTTAAGAGAGACATGGCAGTGGGGAAGAAACTGTTGTTATGTCTTTATTTTGAAATGTCTTTATGTATCTGTGTATATGTGGATGTGTGTACAGATGTATGTGTTAATGTCGGCATGTATGTATGCATTTGTATGTATGTGTGTCTATGTATGTATGTGTTCATGTATGTATATATGTGTGTATGTATGGACGGATGAATGGATGTTTGTATGCTTGGCTGTAAGTTTGCATTTTTGTGTGTATTTATTTGTGTGTGTATGTACGTGTGTATGTGTGCATGTATGTGAATATGGATGTAAATATGGATGTATGTAAGTGTGTATGTATGTATATATGTATTTTTGTACGTTTGTATGTGTGCATTAATGTATGTATGTGTGTGTGTATATATACTGTATATGTGTGTGTACAGATTTATATATGTATGGATGTTAATGTTTGTATTTGTACTTATGTGTGCATGTATGTGTGAATGTTTTCGTCAGTAAATATATTTGTATATATTTGTGTATGTGTGCATGTATGTATGTATGTATTTGTGTATGTTTGTACTTATATGTGCATCTATGTATGTGTTCAATTATATTTGTGTGTATTTGTGTACATGTGTATGTATGTCTGAATATGTGTATGCATGTGTTTCTATGTTTGTATGTGTGTATGTGTGTGCATGTATTTACGTGTGATTTACGTGTGCATGTATGTGTATGTATGTATTTATACGTGTATCTATGTATGTATGTATGTATGTATTTACGTGTGCATGTATGTGTGTGTGTATGTATTTATACGTGTGTCTAAATATGTGTGTATCGTGTTTCCAGTCGTCCTGCTCAAAGCCTTTAATATCCAACATTTGCATGTCACAGTCCATTGAAGCGAGGAGTCAAAGCGCTGCATTTACTTGTAATTTAATTAGAAAAAAGAAAATAACAGAGGTCCCAGCTTCAAATTGTGAAATGTTTGGCCGTAGGCCTCGGAAAAGGACTGGAGAGCTGGTGGGCCCGCATGGTGCTCTGAGGGAGGGTCCTATTTATGTGCTAGGACCACCTGTCACCTGCAGGGGGCGCACACTGACAAAATAAATGAGACGCGAGGCACAACAAAACATGAATCCAACATCAGGCGCCAAAACACCGGCCCCTTAATTGTTCTCTGGAACCAATGATTAAACTTAAAGCATTAAAGAAGCCATGAAATGAATGTGTCAATCAATGTCAAGCCTTTTCAGAACATGAAGTCTACATTCCAACCTTGGAGGGTTTTTGTCTGGTGTCAGTGTTCAGCCTCCAGGACAGGGCACAGCCTGGCTGTGGGCCTTTCAGGGACCTCTGATGTCTTGTGCCATGCAAATGATGGATCTGAAAGGCTTTGAGCAGGACGACTGTGAACCCGTCATGGAAAGTTGTGTCTCAACATCCATGGTTACAGGAGAAACCTTTTTGGACTTTTTGCCACTACATAACATGTATGTTGTGTGTATGTATACGTGTATGTACGTGTTTATTTTTTATGCATGTATGTTAATGTGTGTATGTTTGCATGGATGTATGTATGTTTGCATGTATGTGTATGTTCATGTATGTGTGCATTTATGTATGTATGTAAATGTGTGTATGTATGAATGTATATACTGTATGTATGTGTGTATCTGTCTGCATGTATTTATTAAGTATCACTCTGCAGTTTGTTTGCAGTCTTACCACTAAAAGTACAATATATTTTACCATACTGCATGAGGGAAAACGCTCTACTTTTCAAATACTCTGACTGAGTGATCACAGGAACTTTGACTGGTCTCTGTTTTGACCTCTGCCATTCAGTGGAATTCTCAAATTTAACGCTGAAGTATTCGGTCGTGGTGTAAACCGCTGAAGTGACACTTCACCACAAGTGTGTTTGGTATTTCAAGTACTTCCGAAAAAGTGTCCTGAGGTCACAGGTTGGTTGTTTAGCAACACTGATGTGAGGTCACCTGCTGATCCTTGAAGGCAAAATCAATTTTTGAATGAAGCCTCAGTTCGAATGAAAGCTCAGAGGTGAAAGCAGCACTGAAGAATTTCTGCTCTGAGGTTTTGAACGTCTCCTGCACTTTAGATTTGAAGTTCTGCACACTGAAACTCTGTTTTTATTTTTGAAGGCAAATCATGTTGTCTGGACGTACTGTTGTCCACAGAGAAGACGCTCAGCTTCACCGAGACAATCAGAAGGTTTCCAGAACCTGGCGAAGGCGGTCAGGATGATTGGCTCTGCTGGCCGCAGCCTCCCAGCCGGCCTGAGTTGTTCTCTACACCGACTTGACAGCATTGTCCTTCCTCTGATCTTGAGTAAGCTGTTATCATCACAGACAGAACAATGTCATCCTGCTCATCGCTGGACGTCCCCTTTGATGTTTGATTGACAAGTCATCAGTCTAATGAGCTCATCAGATCTGACAGGATGGTGATGAGGGTTCAATAATATTTAATAATGCAGGAGCTTCTCCTGGCAACATTTTCATCACAAACATTCAAATCCATTTAGGCTGAAATGTCAAGGCTTCCGTCAAGCTCATCGTCAGAGGGTTCCTGCTGGTTCCTAGAGTTCTAACAGTAGAACAGGAGAACAGATGAATGATGCTTCATGCAGCAAGTCTGTTTTGCCTTTCAAGTTCTCACCAATAGGAGTTTTGAGCTCACAATGGTGTTTTTCCCTCCTGTTTTACTTCTTTGAGACTGCAGAGAGAACCGTCGATGTATACTTAGCTTGAAGCTAACGGAGACTGACAGCTAACAACAGCTAAACTGTCCAAATTGATCTGTTTACCAACACTGAAGCTCCTCGTCTGGTTTTCTGAATTCAGCTGCAAGGCAAGGCAAGGCAGTTTTATTTGCAGAGCCCGTTTTCACCACCAGTTTGTCTCCAGGCTTCATGGCATCATAACAACATCCTCTGCCCTCAGAGCCTCACATCGACTGAGGAAAAACTCCATAGAAAACCTTTATCAGGGAAAAATCTGAGAAACCTCAGGGTGAGGAGGGGAGGAGGATCCCTCACCAGGAGGGACAGACGTGCAGGAGATGTTGGTACAGACAAGAAAACAGTTTACAATACAAAATGTTGGAAACAGTTGAAGAAGGAAGCTTCTGGAAGGGGAGGCAGGGAGAGCAAGCCAGCTTGATGGGGGACTGGATGGCAGACTGGTTCATGGAAGGGGAGCGCAGGGAGAGCAAGCCAGCTTGATGGGGGACTGGATGGCAGACTGGTTCATGGAAGGGGAGCGCAGGCCGGTGTAACAGTGGGGAATAAGGGTGGGGTGGGGGGGGGGGGGGGGGCGATGCAGGTGGCGGTTGGGGCTCTGGTGGATCTGTGGAAACACAGAGAGACTGCGAGACACCAAGGCCAAACTACAAAGTGCAACAAGTAATGGTAGTGACAGTTCCAAAAATGTGCAGGGAGGAGAGGAGGAGAGAGGGGGAGAGGAGAGGAGAGGAGGGGAGGGGAGGGCTCCATGTAACCTGATGTGTCCCCCAGCAGTCTAAGCCTGTAGCAGCATAGCTAGCATAGCTAGCACAGCATAGGAGAGAAGCTAAAGTGGGAGAGATGTGTTCTCTCTTCTTAACTCCCGTCAAAACCCTCGCTGTGGCGTTCTGGACCAGCTGGAGACTCTTTAGAGAGTATTTAGGACATCCTGACAGGAGAGAGTTGCAGTGGTCCAGCCTAGAAGTGATAAATGCATGCACCAGTTTCTCAGCATCAGTCTGGGAAAGGATATTCCCAATCTTAGCGATACTTCGCAGATGGAAGAAGGCGGTCCTAGTCACATGCTTTATGTGGGAGCTGAAGGAAAGGTCCTGGTCAAAAATGACCCCAAAGTTCCTTGCAGTTGTACTCGGGGTCAGGGTGATGCCATCTAGAGTAGTGATCCGATTAGAGAGCATGTCACTGAGGTGTTTAGGTCCAAACACGATGACCTCAGTTTTATATGAATTTAGCATTAAGAAGTTAGAAGACATCCAAGATTTAATGTCTTTCAGGCAGTCTTGCAGATGAGTAAGCTGGCTTGTGTCGTCTGGCTCCATCGACCAGTAAAATTGTGTGTCATCTGCATAACAGTGGAAGTTGATCGAGTGCTTCCGGATTATGTCACCTAATGGGAGCATGTAAAGAGTGAAGAGAATCGGTCCTAAAACTGAACCCTGTGGTACACCATATGTAACTCTACTGTACTCTGAATAGTCATTATTAACATTAACAAACTGAAACCTGTCAGATAAGTAGGACTTAAACCATTTTAGGGCAGGTCCTTAATCCCAGTGTCATGGTCTAGTCTCTGTAGCAGGATGCTGTGGTCGATGGTGTCAAATGCAGCACTGAGGTCCAAAAGGACAAGCACAGAGACAAGACCTCTGTCTGAAGCTATAAGAAGATCAGTACAGACTCTGACCAGTGCTGTTTCAGTGCTATGGTGTTCCCTGAATCCAGACTGGAAGGCTTCAAAGAGCTCGTTGCTGTGCAGATGTTCATCTAACTGCTCCAGGACAACCTTCTCAAGGATCTTGGAGATGTAGGGGAGGTTGGATATCGGCCTATAGTTGGCTAACACATCTGGGTGAAGAGAAGGTTTTTTAAGTAAAGGGTTGATGACAGCCACCTTAAAGGCCTGTGGCACATAACCTGTGACTAAGGAAAGATTCATTTGATTTAATATAGAAGTGTTGACTAGAGGGAAGGCTACCTTAAGGAGGCTTGTTGGGATGGGATCCAGCAGACAAGTGGCTGACTTGGAGGAAGTGACTGCAGAAGTTAATTCTGGCAGGTCGATGGGGGAGAAGCTGTCCAAGTATGCACCAAGTCTGGGAGGTGCTTCTGTGGGGACTGTAGTCTGTCCTCCATTACTGGCAATCTTCGTTCTAATATTCACAATCTTTTCAGTGAAGAAAGAAAGGAAGTCGTTACTGCTGAGAGTTGGGGGGGATGCATGGCTCAACAGCACTATGGTTCTTGGTGAGCCTGCCCACGGTGCTGAAGAGGAACCTGGGGTTGTTCTTATTCTTTTCTATCAGGGACGAGTAGTAAGCGCTTCTAGCATTACGGAGTTCTTTTTTATATATTAATAAACCCTCCTTCCAGGCTTGGTGGACTTCCTCATGCTGGCTGGAATGTGTCTTCCTTTCCAGTTGTCTGGTCTTCTGTTTTAAGACACGCAGCTCTGGGCTGTACCAGGGAACTATTCTTTTCTGGTTGATAACCTTCTTCTTCAGGGGAGCTACGGCATCAAGTGTCCCAAGGAGTGCTGCTGCAGTGCTGTCCACAAGATAGTCTACCTGCTTGGGGGTGGAATCAGCATAACTGCCCATTATATCACTACAAGGTGTGGCAGCAAGCTCTGCTGGAATAAGCTCCTTAAATCTAGAAACAGCAGTGTCAGATAGACATCTACTGAAGCGGGACTTTTTCCCAGGTAGGATATAATTTGTTAAGGTAAATTCAAATGTAATTAAGGAGTGATCAGACAAGACGGGGTTCTGAGGAAGAACTGTGATGAGGTCAGCTTCTATTCCATAAGTGAGTACTAAATCAAGGATGTGATTAAAAGTGTGAGTGGGTTTGTTTACCCTCTGACAGAAGCCAACAGAATCAAGAAGCGACTTAAACGCAGTGGCCAGAGAATCATCATTGATGTCCACATGGATGTTAAAGTCACCCACTAGAATGACTTTGAGTTCAATGCCAAGTTAGACAGAAAGTCAGGGAATTCTTCTAAGAACTCAGAATAAGGTGCAGGAGGACGGTACACCACAGCAGGTAAGAGTGGTTTCTCTGCTTTCCAGTCTGGGTGGGAGAAGCTGACAGTCAGGCTCTCAAATGAGTTAATGAACTGTTAGGTCGAGGGTCAATCACCAAATTTGACTGACAGATTGCAGCTCCTCCTCCTCCTCTGCCAGTGGTGCGAGGTACATGGTAGTTAATGTAACCAGGAGGGCAAGATTCATTTAAACTAACATACTCATCTTGCTGCACCCAGGTTTCAGTGAGTGCTAATACACCAATCTGATAATTAGTAATGAAATCGTTCATTAGGAGAGACTTGGGTGGGAGAGATCGAATATTAAGCAAACCACATTTAATAGTTGTATTGTGTTGGTTTGCTGGAGCAGTGGTTTTAATTTTAACTAAGTTGCTCTAAATTACTCCTCCAGATTTGGGTGCAGGCTTATAAAGCCTCGGGGCAGACACAGTTTCTATAGGCTGGGTGGGTGACAACACCAAGGAACCAGCAGAGGGCGTGCTAACCTGCAGCTCTGCCTGCTGGTCTGAACTCTGGGTGCTTGTCAGGGATTAGTATTGCTAATAAATTGGCCTCTGTTCCTAGATAAGAGAGATGCACCATCCAAAGCAGGATGGACGCCATCTCTCCCAATCAGACCAGGCTTTCCCCAGAAGGAGCTCCAATTGTCTATGTAAGCCACGTTGTTATCTAAGCACCACCTGGACATCCAGCGATGGAATGAACGCATGCGGCTAAACATGTCGTCACTCGCTAAATTGGGCAGCGGGCCAGAGAAAACTACGGAGTCCGACATTGTTTTTGCGTAGTTGCACACCGAAGCCATGTTAACTTTAGTTAATTCCGACTGGCGAAGCCGGGTGTCATTAGCGCCGACATGTATCACAATCTTACTGTATTTAACCTTACGTTTTGCCAGCAGCTTTAGATTTGCCTCAACGTCGCCCGCTCTGGCCCCTGGGATGCACTTTATGCTCGCTGGAGTCTCTACCTTCACGTTGCGGAGAACAGAACTGCCAATGACGAATGTCGGCTTCACAGCGGGGCTGCGAGCAACAGAGCCGACATGAAGAGTTTCACTCTCAGCGGGTGTGTCGCTGAGTGGGGAAAAGCGGTTGGAAACATGAAGGGGTTGGTGGGCAAACACGGGCTTACTGCGTCTAGGTTTCCCTCGTGATGTCACCCAGCGGGACTGGCTAGTTCCCGGCTGCTCGGGAGCTGCTAGCGGTGGCTAGGCTAGGTGGCTCCGCACCCGCGAAGGTGGACTGAGCAGCTCCTGAAGGTAAAGGACTAGCGCTAGCTTCCATGGTGCGGAGCCGAGTCTCTAACTCACTAAGCCTCGCCTCCAGGACTACAAACAAACTACACTTTTTACACGTACCATTATCACTAAAGGAGGCAGAGGAGTAACTAAACATCTGGCACATGGAACAGGAGAGGGACACCAAAACCTAGTATACAGTGGTGCTTAAAGCGATTAAATTAGCAGTGAACCTGAGGGAGGATTGAGAGAGTCGAACAACACAGCGACGGGATTACAGGCAGGAAATGACGTAACACGCTCACCGGTGTCGGGTCAGCAGCAGGCAAGAACCAATAACTCACAAACCCTTTGATTTGAGATTAATTCAGTTTAACTGCTACATTCCTGGTTTGGCGCTGGAACGGAAGCAGCTGGCGCATCAAGTTGAGCCCAGGTACTTGTGCTCACCCTCACTTGTTCATGGTGGCGCTGAAGTGGAAATATTCAGGTGACTTCAAATTCATCTCACATCAGAGTGTTTGTGGATTCCTGAGCTTGCTCGCTCCTGAGCGTCGGCCATTTTTCTTGCGAGGAGTCAGTTGAAGCGCTCCAACGTGACTGCTTCAGACCAGCTCGGACCTTGGTGTTAGCACGCTCTCCTTCGAGCTGAGGACTCAAACCAAGTGTTGGTGTAACCCAGCTGTGTTTTATTTTATGTTTTTCAAGTATTTTATTTTGGTTCATTTAATGTTAGGTTGTCCAAGTATTTTATTTTGATGTATTTTTTTGTATTCAAATATTTCATTGTGTCACATTTTTATTGTGGTCCAGTATTTTATTTATTCTGAATGTTTCGTCATATTCTGCTTATTCTGAGTATTTTATTTTGTCTTAGTATTTCATGTTGTTATACTGTAAATTATTTTTTTGAGTATTTTTGTGACAGCCTTATGGCATTTTTTGGCGATTTGCGGCATGTATTAAAATGGCGGGCTCAGTACACAGCGTCATGCGGAGGCCGCCACAAGTGTCAGCACAGCACTCGCCATGAACCCTTGATTTTCTTCCTTCATTGGCCTGTGAGGACCACGCTGCTTTGCAGAGGCCCTTGAGGGGGAGATTCCTCGGCTGTCCCTTCGTGGAGGACAGGAGAACACGAGCGCAACTACACGTCTGTCACGCACGTGAACAGTTTCCTCAAACTATTCCTTGGTGTATTGTTTTGCTGGCCAGCAGTTCACACCCCTGCCAGAAACCAACATTTAAAATTTTGAAGCCCCACCTCCTTCCTGAAGCTACTTCCTGTTTGGGAGGGGCTTCTAGAATTATTCCACCAGATTATGATTTTATCAATTTTAGAGGCCTCACAGTTCCAGTTTCAGGTCTGTATCCACTGCAGAGGCCAAATGAGAGCAAAAGAGCAACAGGGTCAAAGGTCAACAGGCCTCATGTCTCAGCCAGGCCTCGAAGGGTTAAGTGAGCCTTTTGGAGCTCCTTTGAAAAAAGGCCTGACACCAATCTTGTTCAGGACAAACATGAAGAAGGATCTTTGGAACATTTTCACATCTTTAAGACCGCCTTGACTCCTTTTTATAGCAGGTGTCACTGAACAGCACAAAGCTGCTATTTCAGCCATCAGGCCTCATTTCCTGATCAATTATTATTGTTGAAACAAAGCTGAATATCAATTATTGATTTTTATTGTCATCATTTTGAACACCTGATACGAGAAACACAATAAAAACATTTGAAAAGGAAGGATCAGAGTGTTGTACTGCAATACTACAGTACAGCATCAGAGACATTCAGTTACTGATTGCCTGAATGATTGATTTCCCCAGAAGAGGAACAGCTTTGTTGGAGCAGTAAAAATACACACATCAGAACAACAAAAGTTACATTTGAAAAGAAATGACATGACATTACCAGCACAATATATGAAGAACAGTTAGGATCAATTTAACTGACCAAATAGTTAGGATTCCTTTAATGATATCCTTGATGAACCCAGACATCAGAGTGGTTTGTTCCCCTCAATAATAAATCTGTCAATACAGCGTGAAATGATGGAACTAAAAGGCCACCTCTGAGTGCAGGAGTTAGCCTCTGTGACGGATGTGACGTCAGCAGACCGCCATTAGTTTGGATCATTGTTTATATTCTTAATGCTGATTGGTAGATCTGTAATGGTTACTAATGGACTTTGTAGGTAGAATAAACATCCAGAAATTAAATGAACTTGTTGATTGTCTCATTAATCAAAAGATAAAGTATTAAAAATGTTTGTTTTTTTTCCTCAGAGTGAGCGATAACTTCCGCTCACAGAAGAACGGGGGGCCGACTTCCACGGAAGCGGATGTATGGAATTATTTTTATTGAACAGCTGTAGTCAACAATCACACAAACAACAACAAACAAGCGTAGCTATTTAATATTTTGATGGTAATTCCTGGGCCAATATGTTTTATATTATTTTATTAGTCAACCACCATAGCAACAGCAGAAAACTTGGAATGACGCTGGTCCGGAATGGTGTCCTTAGCAACCACCATAGCAACAGCAGAAACGTGACACTGTAACGACTCTCTTCCGAGAGGTGAAAGACTCCTCGTAATAACGAACAAACCAAAGATTATACACAAGAACTGAGCGAAGATTATGGAAACAAAATGCATATTTCTCTCTAGAAATGTCGTCAGAATGCTTTATTGAATCAAAACTATCTTGGGAGAAGGCACTTTCCTTGAAAATGACAGGAGCGGCCGCCATGTTTGTGTTTTGAGAGGCCTGCATGAAAGAGTCACATGACCTACCAGCGCTCCAATAGAAAAGAAAAGGGGGGAAAAAAAGAACACATTTCATGATTTTTAGGCCTTTATCCTAGAACCCATAATCACACACTCAGACATTTATTTCAAAATTATATTAAACCAAATGGTAAACCTGCACTGGAAATTCTGCAACCAATGTTTTTTTTTCCTGTCTGTTGTTGTTGTTACTTTTTCTTTGTTTGTTTGTTTGGTTTTGTTTTTTTCTGCTATTGTTGTTGTTGTTTTTGTCCCCCCCCTTGTCTTCCCCATCCTGTCCCTGTTCTCTCTCCTGTCCTCAGTCCGGTAGCTTCATCAATGAACCAACACCATTCCTAATAAAATTAAGCACAAATGGTGATAGGAGGAGTTTATCAGGTTCCTCCTTTGCAGAGTAGAACTGCTTCAGTCCAACAAGGCACCAGGAACATGGATGCTGCTGCTGAACAGGACAGGTTAAAAAAACAAAAAAACGTGAGCCTCATGATTACAACAGCTGTCACTGGACCCAGTAACTCGCCCCCGAAGTCGCCATCGTAACAACAGGAAACCAAAAACCGCGTTTCATTCTGGACTTCATCGGGTTCCCACAGCCTCATGTAGAACGTTCCCCAGAGCCGACGCTAAGTTCCTCAGCCAGTACTTCAGCTTCGTTGTTGCTTGAAGGTGGAGTTTCAGATTTAGGCCATAACTCTCAGGGATTGGACCAGCACCCCTCAACAGTCATGTGACCACCAGGTAGTTTCATATACACTTTCATGACGAGGTTCAGTGGAAGCATCATTCATGCAGCACATCTCATGATCATTTTTCCGATGTTCCCATTTTTCATGTTTCAAACTGAGCTCGTCCTCTGATGCTGCTCCACCTCTGTGGTTCAGCCTCCTTCCTCTGCTGAGGAAGTTTGGGCAGCTAATTAAATAATAATAATAAAATTAGTCATCCACATGCCGACCGTAATCGTCACTCATCACCTTCCTGCACTAATTACCCCCAGCCCTTCCCTAAACCTTCCCTCGCCTCAGACTGTCACACCAACGCTCTAAATTCTTACTGTTCAGTCACTGCTTTTAATCTTCCCCACGCAGGCTGTTAACTGGAATATTCTGTTGGAAAAGGTCAAATAATTAGGACCGTTACATGGTGTGTTCAGGAGTGTGTGTGTGTGCCAGACATGCAGGCTGCAGGTATCCCCAGGTGAGTATCTATCCCAGGTGAGCGTTGAACCGGCTCTTCTACGCCGGCTCACGGCAGCACTGAACCACAGGTGCCTGGTTAGTGGATTCCTGAGTAGGGATGCAGCGATGCCGATACCGGTATCGGGGGTAGCACCTACGACAGGAACCCCAAACTTCCCCTTCCTGTGCTACACTGACCAGCACAAACTGGGGGATCCTGCGGCGTTCTCGGGCCAGCGTGGAGACGTAGTCCTCCCCGGTACTTCTGGTCTCCCTCCCACTTGATGTGCCTGGAACACCACCTGAGGGCGGTGCCCAGGTGGCAGCGAGTAAGGAGCAGCAACATTGAGTCGCTCATGGATGATGGAGCTTCTCACCTCATCCCTGATGGAGGGATTCATGATCTCGCTCTGAGTCGCCTCAGCCAGAAATATCACACTCATGTTGGGAGACAAGTTTTAAACAGCGTCTGGGCTCCAGATATAAAATCTTTAACTCCATTCGTGTCGTAGCTGTCGAGCTGTCGTCTCTGAAATGTTGCCTTCATGTTTTTTTTTAATTTCAGTTCTTCTAATTTTACATTGAGTGGTCACATTTTCCCCTCTACTGTTGTCTTAAAGCCGCTGTGGAATTCATTCCTCACGTAGGAAATATTGAGGGAAACGGTTAAAATTGAACCCCCAGTTTTGCTTGTATGAGGTTTTTAATGAATGGAGTAAAGGCTCCAAACAGGAGCTGAACGCTGACGCAGCCAGTCTTAACGCAGGCGACTGAGCTGCTGATTCTCTGGACAGCAGCGACGCGTCAGATACGAGCTGGTGCTTCTCAATAATCAGGACTTGTCTGACTGACGGTCATTCCTCAAGACCTCCTTCTGATAGACGGCTCTTCTTCTACTGTTTCTTAATGAGGGCTCAGTTAGTCTGTATCAGTCAATTAGCCGGCTGCTGTGGCTGACGGAGGGCTCTCCAGGGAGCAGCAGACTCTCCATCAGGCTATCAAACCTGGACGTTATCAGCGGCAGAGACGCTGATGAATCCTCAAAGTTCAGCGGTGTTGGATGAGCACTGATGGGTTCGCGCTCTCCCCTCCTACATCTTTTAATGGATCTGCGTTCCTCTGTCACATGGAGGTGATATCTCAGCAGCAGTTTTAATAAAACTATGAGAAGATGCTTTTTCAGCCTCTGGTGGCACGAAACATCCTGAACCATGGCATCAGTAACACCTCTTGTGTTGGGTCGTATCGGATGGATGGCTGGGAGGCTCCAGAACACGCCATCGAGTAGATCACATGACAGCAGAGCTCCGTAAACACAAAGGAGGGATGAGAAGAAGGAAGAGCAAGAAATGAAACAATAAAACGCAACAGTGTTTAAAGAAGAAGAACAAATTGAGAACACATGCGGACTTCCACCAGCGTCGTGGCCGAGCACGGCAGCTAAATCTCTTGGCTCCAACAGAACCATTAAGAATAGCCGTTCTGAGAAAGTTTGATGATAAATGAACACTCGACTGCATGACAGAGATAAACAAGTGAGCATGCTGAACCCCAAAACAACCAAGAGAGACGGAAAAATGAGTAAAACTGAAGATTGAAAACCCGGACCCAAGCAGCTAACGATAGCCGAAGCTACTCCACTGAAAACAAGTGGAGATGCTAACGGTACGGCGAACACCGGGGCTAACACGGACAACGATGTGTTGGCAGAGTTCCTAAAACTTCAACAGGAAAAAACAGACTTGTTCTGGGACTTAAAAGCCTCCTTCACCAGAATGGAGTCCAAGCTATCAGATTTGCCACACGCACAGACGACTCTGAGCGAAGAATGGGGGAAGCGGAGCATAGAGTGAGTGACGCGGAGGACAAAACAGCTAAACACGAGAAAAACCGGGAGTGGTACTCCCTTTGTTTGTTTTTTTGTTAATTGTTCTTATTACAAGGGCGATCCACGGGTCACATGGAAGGACTTATTATGTTCAACATTGTTATTTGCTGGTCCACTGTTTTTTGTTTTTATGCAGCTTGCAGCGTACGTGTCAGTTTTACTTCTTTATGTTCTAAGTTTTTATGATGAATACTCTCAAGGTGGTTAGTTATAACATAAATGGTCTCAACCATCCCATAAAGAGGAAAAAAATTATGTCCCAATTAAAACAAATAAACTGTCAAATTGCCGTACTCCAGGGGACTCTTCTGGATGAAAGGCAGCATCAGAAGCTCAGAAGAGAATGGGTGGGCCAAGTTTTTAACTCATCGTACAAGGAGGGAGGAAAAGAGGTGTTGCCATTTTGAAACACAATCTTTCGGCCTCACGGTTGAAAAAACTCATGTAGACAGACAAGGACGGCACATTTTGATTGATGGAACTGTGGGAGGAATTAAAACGTCAGCTTTAAATTTGTATGTCCCAAATGAATATTAATATTACTATTTTTTCTATGTGAATATTTTTTGTAATTGCAGAATGTCATTTTTTATATATATTTTCTTCGTGGGAAGTACACACTGATTGATTTCAGTGTAAGAATGACCAAGCTGTGCTGAGGAGATGCTGCTTGTTTGTAAAATGTTCTGTTTTACTCGTGTAAAACCAAAATGTGTATTGACTTTACCAATTATCTCATAAAAAACTTTAAAAAAAAAACATTAAGAAAACATTCTGTGTTGGAAGCATGGTTCCTGCTACAAAGGCACACTGAACAAATCTCCAGCCGTCATGACGAAGAAATGACACCGTTTTCATTTGATGGTCGATGCAACAACTTTGGAAAATTTCATTTTTAAAGTTCTGTCCTCGCGTGTACTCTGACAGTCGATGGAGACGAGCGTCTTCACACACCAGCTCGTCTCTGATGGGGCCATCAAAGCTCTGACAGGATGCACTTACGATGAAACGCAGAAAACACGGCGCTGTTCTGTCTCTATGGCAACAACATCACTTTTCTATGAAAGATGAGCACCGTCGCTGAGTTTTTATCATCCATTTGTTTTTTAATTTCTGATGAATGAGAACATTTATTTAAAACAATACAATATAAAAACAAGCGTTATATGTTTGTCGAGTGTTGACCCCTTTATCAAACCCTTAACGCATTTGTAATTCATAATAATCCCAAATGGATTGGAACACATCAATAAATAACATAAAAAGAAACAACTCTGAATATGACACTTCATCATCCATATAGCTTTTAAAAATAATGTTGTGTTGGCTTTGTGTTGTCTTTTAATAACAATGACACTACAAAAACAATTTGAATAAAAGTAACTCATAAGAAATCCCCTCCCCCCTTCTTCAAGCTTGGATCCTCGATCAGAGAGCTGGCAGTTTGCAGGTTCTGTGCAGGATCCAGATGTTCCTACCATCTCTCTTCTTTGGTTTTGGCTTTGGGAAAGAGAAATATTCAACACCCTTCCCTGAAATGTTTCTGCATGTCAGCCATCAGACTTGTAGGTCCCATAGTTGCACTGTATTTTCACCACTGCTGAAAGGTTGAAAGGCCTCCGTTGCACAGTCAAGATGGCCCATGTAGGACTGGATTTGGCCGCGGCCGTCTTAGGGGGTCTGAGTGAAGGGCACTGCAGGCACTACTGCATTACTCACAGGCCAGTTTGCCATCCAAGGAGGAGAGGGCGATGGCAAACGCCTGAAAGGCACACATGGGGAAGGAGTAATCCAAGGTGAAGACGTCCTCTGACACGCGCCCACACTGCATCACCACATAGTCCTCATTGTCAGGGTGGACGAGCTGGAAGTTTTTGACAGACGTCAGTGTGGCTCGCCCTCCAAAATCAAGAGTGTAGGACTCACTCTGGTCATTCCAGATGGGGCTCTTGCTCTGCAGGGTGATCAGTTGATCCATGTTGTTGTTGGCCTGGCGCATCACAAGGGTTTCCTGTTTATTTATGGGACGAACACAAACTCTGGCATCATTCTCTAGGATGCCAGGGATCACCACCCTCATTTTCCTGGGACCATACATCCCGAGAACATTGGCCTCGTAGCAAATAGATGCTAGCTCTTGTCGCACTGCTTCACTCTCTGCGACAGTAGCTTCCTCTGGGTTTTCTCCACTGTCGTAAACTGTGAACTTGGTACCCAGGAAATTGGACCTCAGTTTTCCAATGCAGCTCCTGGCTTTTCTGGACTCATTTGTTGGGTCAGTGGAAATCAGGTAGTAGGATGTTTTGCACGTCTTTTTTCTGGCGGCCATTAGAAACTCCTTCTCTCCATCTTCCCCGTCCGTGTGGAGCTGATAAACGGGGAAGCCGTTGCTCTGGTCCCTTGTGATCCTGCACTTGATGGTCTCCTCTCTGGGAGCAGGACACATGGCAAGCTCATGCAGATCGTCCACAAACAGAGGAGATGATGACCTTAAGTTCGGTTCACTCCCTGTGGGTTCGTGCCTGGGGGTGGAGAGAGGGGACAACACACCTAGTGAAGCTGTCCCTTCTCTCTTCCAATCCGTGTCGTCTTCTATGTCCTGAATTTCCTCATCACACAGTTGGCTTCCATCACTTGAAGATGGAGAGACAAGCCTCTCATCATTGTCTTCTTCCTCTTCGTCCTCACTTGCGCTCTCATATTGGGTGGTCCTGTAGGACTTCTGAGTGCCTTTTGTCCACGAGGAAATCACCTCACCAAATGGCAGTTTGCCATCAAAAGAGGAGAGGGCAATGGCAAACGCCTGAAAGGCACACATGGGGAAGGAGTAGTCCATGGTGAAGACGTCCTCAGACACGCGCCCAAACTGCATCACCACGTAGTCCTCATTTTCAGGGTGGACGAGCTGGAAGTTTTTCTCAGACATCTCTTTGACTCGCTCGTTGAAGTCGAGAGAGAATACCTGAGCCTGGTCATCCCAGCTGGGGCTCTTGCTCTGCAGGCTGATCAGTTGATCCGTGTCATCGTTTGCTAGCCGCATCAGGAGGGTTTCCTGCTTATTTTTCGGACGAATGCTCACTCTGGCATCATTCTCCTGGATACCAGGGATGACCACTTTCATTTTCCTGGGACCCCAAAACCCATGATCACTCCTCTCATAGCTAACGGCTGCTAGCTCTTGCCGCACTGCTTCACTCCCTTTCCAGTTTGTTTTCTCCGGGTTTTCTCCACAGTCATAAACTGTGTACTTGGTACCCAGCAAATTGGACCTCAGTTTTCCAATGTAGCCGCTGGCCTTTCTTGACAGATTCGAGTAATCTGTAGAAATCACATAGTTTGAAGTTCTGCACTTCTTCCTTTTTCTGGCGCTCATTAGAAAGACATTCTCTCCGTCTTCCCTCTCCATGTGGAGGTAATAAACCGGGTAAAAACTGCTCCGGTCCCTGGTGATCCTGCACTGGATGACTTCCTCTTCAGGAGCAGCACGCATGGCGAACTCCTGCAGATCCTCCACCGACAGAGGAGACGCTGCCCTTTCATCATCCTCACTCTCTGAAGAGTATTGAAGGGACTCAGCACTTTCTGTGCTGGATTCTTCTTGCCTGTCATCTTCCTCCTCCTCCTCCTCCTCCTTTTGCCACCAGGCACGTGTCGTGTCGGTGGTCGTCCTCATGTTGCATTTGAGTGTGTTCTCGTCTGAGGCATCTTCAGGCTCACTCAGGGAGGAGTCGCTGAGGGACTGGCTGCTCTGAGGTGTCTGGTCCAACGGAGTTTTGTGAGACTCTGTCCAATTGCATCCAACACAAGACAAAGGTATTCCCTCTGATTCCAGGTATTTCCTCAGGCATTCCTCTTGTATTTTGCTCGGTCTCCATAGCTGAAAGAGAAAACATGTCAGCTTCACATTAGCGCCAAAACTGTCAAGGTTGTTGTTGGGTTAGGGTTACAAGATGGCAACCCAAATAGTACAGTAACGAGACTTAAGGTCGAGCAGGTGATTGGGACACAGGTAGTAGCCATGACAGCGAAGACAGCGCCACCTCAGCCCCAATCACTTGTTCACGCGTATAGAAAAAGAACAGAAGACAACACAAACTTTGATCAAAAGGATCCTAAAGTAAACATGTACAATAAACATGTACATATAGTACATGTTTATAGTACATGTTTATTGTACATGTAGCATGTTGCAAAATAGAAAAAGCACATCACCATTTTCACCATCTGGTGTTTGTGCCAGTGACGTTAAATGGTGAAAATTCTTTACCGGTTCATCCTGCCAACGCTGTTCCTTAGAATTCATGTTTATTTCCTTAAACCTTGAACAGAATGTCTGAACAAGAGGCGTCAGACGGTCGTCTTTGGGTTGATGTGGGTGTCGTTGTGGTGGTTTGTTTCCAGGAGAACTTTTCTCTCCTTTGTCAGATGAAGTCGTGCTATTATAGGACGTGACCATGATGATGACTGCCAGATGACATCACTGTGAGTGACAAGAAGACTGACAGTGATGATTCAGTCTGAGTTCACCCTCAGAATTACGACTGTGATCTCACCACGAACTCTGAAGTCCTGCTGCCGTCGGCACGAGTGTGACGGTTGTAGAGCGAGGAGATGCCACCTGTGGTGAATGAGCGGGAGTTGACTTGACTTTGACAGTTGATTTTCGGAGCGTCACCCACGCGTACTACTGGGACGCCCGCGGTAGGACTCGTCCTTCTCCATCTTTCACTTCCTCCTGACTCACGCTGAGACTTTGTTTTCCTCCGATGTGTGAGTCTGGTGTGACCTGTGAGTATGCAGGAACTGTGAGTCTCATGTCGCAGACCTGGACTGACTCAGTCTCACATCAGCAGCTAACATTAGCAGCTAACATTAGCATCAGCAGGTGCATTGAGCTCCAGCTGTGGGTTAGGGTGACATAAGATGATGGCGGCGGATGAATCGCGTGAGGACAGATATCTTCTTCTCAGCGTCTCTGTGTGTTCAATCTAAAATCAAACTGCAGCTATGTTGGTTAGCTTGCGCCTGTCAGCAGCATCGCCCACCGCCACCGTCAGGGACTGTGCTCCACGCCGCCTCGCATGCTGTCTGCCAGCTGCAGCCTCTGTTTGAGCCGTCAAGAGCAGTCGTCTTCAGGCCTTCTTTGAAGCGTTTCTTCTCTCATGACGGTTGTGTTGATGAACGTCAGTCAGGACCACGGAGATGTTGGCGAGCTCTCAGATCAGCGTCCTGGATGTACGGCCGAATTCTTGAAAACATCGTGGAGATGTCATATGGTGGTGAAATGAACACTCAGGTGACCAGCAGCAGCTCTGGTGGATGTTGGCAGCCAGCAGGACAGTAACACGCGCCCCAACAACATGCCAACACGTGAAGCGTCACGTGGCGTGACGAAGCTGCACATTTGAGAGGTTCCTCCTGTTCCAGACTGCAGGAGAGATGCAGGCAGGTGCAGGGGCGTGTTCACAAGCTGAAGCGGTCACAAGCCCGTATTTCAGCACCTTGGTGAGATGAACGTTCATACAAAATCAGCAATCTTTTACATGAACTTGTTTAAAATCCGAACCTGAAGGCATTGATATCTTTGAGTGTGTTTTTCTCGCAGTTGCTGGACTGGTAGCATAATTAAGATCTAACCGGCCTGCATTTGTATGCGTGTGCTCGAGTGCATCGCCTGTTTATTTAGGGGTAGAAGTGACCCAAGGTCAGCTGAGGATTATTGATGGAGATTTGCATCCAAGTGGTGATGGATGGCAGCGCTCTTTACGGATCACTTCACCTCTTCCCTTCCTGCTCGGAGGTTCAGGAGCAGTCAGGGCGGCTCCAAAGGTCGGAGAGGTGTTGAGTGCTGAGAGCTTTCCTGGGTTGCATCATGCTTGGAGGTGAAAGTTTCATTTTTCTGGCGTCCTGGACCTCCATCCTGGGCTTCGTAGTGATGATGTCACTAGATGTGGGGCTGGGCTGAGGTCTCTGTGACGAGTGACGCCATGTCAACAAAACCCTTAATAGCCATGATGTCATCACAGTGCACCTGACCTCACTCACAAAAGGGGACCAAGTGTAGCGTTTTATTGTGAAACGCTGAATTTCTCACATCAGCCACTTTTCCATTGCCATGGTAGCGACTCCCTCCGCATCACAGTGCGAAGATGGTTGTCATAGCAACATTAAATGAAATTCGCATGACATCATCTTCACACAAAACACACGGCCATTTAACTGATTGAGAGACCAAAGACAACTGCTGTGATGACCCTCGCTAACGTGTTAGCTTCAGCTCGCCGGGAGCCTCGGTGTCAGAATCCCCAAACAAAATCCACACAACAGTTGAACGGAGTCGGAACCACGTGTTGGAAAAGTGGCTGTAGAAAAAGATTTATAAAACCTGATGGAGCGGTGACTGTCGTTTCATTTGTCTTTAGCATTTTCATGCTAGCAGTCATTTGCTAACTGATTATTCCTTTGACCCAAACCTATGTGAATATTTTGTTGAGAGGAATTAAATGTAGGATTTTTTGGGTTTTATCATCATTATTATTTGTTTTGCAGTTTTTATACTTCCTCTTGATACTTGAAGTCTGCAGTATTTATCCGACCACCAATGAATGATTTTACGTCTCTTCTGTTAGTTTCGGTGTGATTGAATGATTTTGGTTGATTTGGTAGAAAATTCTATAAAATCGTACGACTTTCAGAGTGAAAGTCTAAAAGGAGCAGCTCATTATTTTTGTAGCAGAAGTCAGATTCACTCACACACTGTTTTGTCACTGGTGTCCTGCACTGGTGTCCTGTCTCCCCCCCGCTCCGGTGTAGTGCCTTCTTCAAGCCTGACATCTACAGGTCAGCTGACAAGCGTGTTGACGTCCATGTTAGATGCTGAATGCTGTATGTTTGTGTCATTAAACCTCCGAGTGATTGACACTTGTCTTGGTGTATTTTCTCCAACATATCAAAATATTTCTAGCTGCTGAGAGTTGGAGTCGCCATGGCAACTATGTGGTGTTCAGTTGATTACTGGCAACGTTGACGTAATGGAGGGAACCTCTGACAGTTCTTGTTTCCTTGTTGCGTCACGGTCGGCTCCTGCAAAAAGAGACGACTCAGAACATCAACCAGCGCTCGCACCAGAGGCGCTCGTGGTGACGTGTGTCTTGAACCCAGCAGTCCAAGTTCAGATGTTGGTTTCTGATAAAACAGCACCGCGTTCAAATGTCTTGTCCGGTCAATGTTCTATCAATGCACCTGGGCAACGTCCAGGAGGAACAGGCGCTTGATGACCTCTGGGACAGTTCTCCGCTGGCTCTCAAGGATCTTCACAAGATTTCTGGACTTGATTGTGAAGACAGCGTGTGGCGTCGCCTCAAATGTTAGAGGAACATTCCGGCACCTGGAGAGATCCTGCGCCTGTGCTCGCTCAGCTGAGGCTGCGGAACATTCCTGCATAGGAATGGGTTCTGCTGTGGTCCCTGAAATGTGGACCAGAGTGACCAAACACAGAGAACGTTGTTGAACTGCTAGCTGGTGTTGAAAGAGGAGATTTACGACCGTAGAATCGTCACAAACACGAGTGTTACAGATCAGTGTTGGAGAACGTTTGATGATAATTAACCAGATTGAGCCAACAGTCCATCTACGTCAGATACCGTTGTCATGGCAACACAGCAGGATGGAGCTGTAGGAACCAGGATCGTTGCAGTTCCAGGGACCCGGTGCTTTGGGACCAAAAGTCGTTGTCTGCACTTCTACCTCAGCCTGAAGTCCCAGGATGATTAAGATCATAATAAGTTAAGATAAGTTAAGTTATGATAAGTTAAGTTATGATAAGTTAAGTTAAGATGAGATAAGTTAAGATGAGATGAGATAAAACCTTTAATCGTCCCACAGTGGGGAAATTGACATTGTTACAGCAGCAAGAAGAGGAAGAATATAAGAAGATAAATATAAAGTATAGTGCAAATGTACAAAAAATAAGTGTGCAAATGTGTAAAAATATGTAATATATAAAAGTAATACACAAAGTAAAGGGAAGAAGTATGTACAGCAGTGGAGTATGTACAGTCTTAAATATATGTGTATGTAATTGTACAGTCTTAAATATATGTGTATGTAATTGTACAGTCTTAAATACATGTGTAATGATCATTATCATTATTAGTTGTAGTATTTCGTTGTTGTTTTGAGAAACCTTTATTGATCCAGGAAGGTCGTTGGGAGCCAGAGCTCTCATTCAGTGGTGCAACATCAGGAAAGCTGACAGCAACATCTTTAGAAATGGAAGCAGAAAAAGAAAAATTTAAATACATATAAACGTATTCCCAAAATACCGTCTGCAGGAAGTCAGGAGAACGAATAACCTTTGGCATCCATGTGGTTGTTACCTAGCAATGGTGTTTTCATGTGGTCAGCACTGGTTGGTAGAGCACAGAGGTACAATAGTGAGTTTTCAATGTTCCAGGTGACTAATAAGAGTTCCCCGTAGTTGGACACATGTACTCACAGGTGACACGACGTGTGTGGCAGCAGTGCAGCCTTGAGACGCCGCTCTACAGACACAGCTGCCGTCATCTGAGAGGTTTGTTGTGACAGCTCACTGCTGTTGGCTCTCTTTGCTCTCCATCACACTGAAGAGGGACCAGGATGGAACTGAGAGGCTGGTGCCAGGACAAACCTGCAGAACCCTTGAGACACCAGACCATCTCAGACGCGGTACCAAGTATCCAGGCACGTGTGAAGCTGTCAGCGTTGACCAGCATCAGAGCCGTCTTCTTGCTTTGTCGTCCTCAGCTGGGTGCTGCTGCCATCATCCCACTGAGCAAGAAGTCCATTCACAGCCTGTTGGAAAATGTCCACTTATTCTGTTCGAGCGATTAAACCTGGTTTCTAAAGTACATCTAAACATGTAGACGAACAGGTCAGGATCGTGCAGGAGGAGTCGGTCCGTCCGTCCAGCATTTCAACTCCATGCTGACTCCGTTTAAGTTGCACCTTTTCTTGAACAGTTTTTTATTTAAATGTGAAAGCTCCGCCCCCTAGTGGTGCTTAACTTGGTTTGGTTTGGATGAAAACAAAGGTCGAAAGTCTGAGTGGCAGCAGGTGGCAGTGACACGCGTCCCCCTGAACACATCACCTCCTGCTGCTGCTGGGACTCTAATTTTCTTATTAAGCCATGAAAATGTGAGTGATCCAGTGGCGACTGCTCCAAGACTGCAAGGGAAGCTCAGGTTCCTCTAAAATGTCACCAAAAAAAAAGTAAAAGTGGTGAAACACGTACTTCTGTGTGTACACGTCAGTGACTAAATACGCGCTAGAAAGCCTTCATCTTTTGTTCAGAATCAGCAACTTATCGCAGGAAACCTGTGCCTTCTCGTTCGTCCCCGCAGCACCACAGCGCCTCACACAGTCGGACGCTCGGCGTCTCTGGGGGTCTATGGGGCAGTGGGCTGGCCCGGACACTCGGGATCTGCATGATGATTGGATGAGCTGTCTGAGGCGGAATCAGCGATCTTGAAGAACAAACACCCACTGGAGCATTTTCCAAGTTTTTCCTTCAGTTGTTCTGAACAGACTGAGACTTTAGCGAGTCCCTGGAAAAGACGCCTCGTCGACAAGGTCAGAGGTCATTATCTTGAAAAGGAAGGAAGGGTAGAATTTATATCTAAATAAACACATTTATGATGTAGGCTGGAAAAATGAGCTTCCCCTCCTTCAAGGACCAGCAGCCGCCACTGGAGTGATCCTTCTGACATACGTGATAGAAGAGCGCCATATCTTAACACACATAAAAAAAACACTTACACTCATATGTTCATACATTCATACATATATACATACATACATACATACATGAACATATAGATACATAAAAATTCATAGAGCATCCACAAATATACACACGGACGAACGCACATCCAAACTTACATACATATATAAACATAAACATGTACACACATTCATATATAAAAATATACATAGATACATACACACAATCACACATACATGCAAACACTCATCACAAAATAACACATAGACATAAATGCATATATACATACATACATACACATACACAAACATATATGTACACACATACAAACATACATCCAAACATATACATACATGCATACATACACAAATATGTACATACAAACAAAAACATACATTTATATACACATACACATATACATACAAAAGCACATATACATACATAAATACAAGCATACATACATACATGTAAACATACACACATACATACATACATAAATACATAAACATATTCATACCTTCACATATACAGATAAACACATCCATAAGTACACACATAAACATAACAATACATACATAAACACACACACATACATACGTACATAAATATATACACAAACAGACATACATAGATACATATACATACATCTAAGTGCATACATACACGTATATACAAACAGAGATACACTCATACATATATAAACACATACAAATCACATACAAACAAACACACATAAATACATATCAACCATACATACATACAGTACATACTCACATATATAAACACATATCGTACTACATACATGCAAACAATCAAACACAAATACATTCACACACATACATACATAAAAATACATACGCACATACAAACACACGTACAGTCACGCATACATTTGTTCACACACATCCATAAAACTTCACAAACATACATA
Source organism: Aulostomus chinensis (assembly GCF_037954235.1). Taxonomy (NCBI): domain Eukaryota; kingdom Metazoa; phylum Chordata; class Actinopteri; order Syngnathiformes; family Aulostomidae; genus Aulostomus; species Aulostomus chinensis. The sequence continues at coordinate 5,541,761 of NC_141342.1, forward strand.
TATATGCACATACATACATAAGGGCATAAATACAAATATATACAGACATAGATACACTCATACATACACATACACAGACATACAAACACACATGCATACATATTTATATACATGCATACAAACATTCACATACATAAATACAAACACATACATACACAAGCATAAACGTGTATACCTACAAACATCTATACACACACATACATACATACAAATTAGATATATAAATACACAGACACACAGATACAGTATACTTACATACATGCGTATAAACATACATACAGGCGTAAACAACATACATACTAGCACATACGTACATACACAGATACAAACACAGATAAAACCAACACATACATACACACATACACAAATACATAAATTCACACATGCATACATGAAAATAAACATACATACATACATACACATAATCCATAAATAAACATGTGTAAATACACGGATGCAAACATACATCTATTCATACATACATACATACACACATACAAATATACATCTATACATATCCGTACAGATATACATACATACATACATACTCAAACACATACATAAATGTTAAAAACTTTACACTTTACTTTAACAAACTATACATAGTTGCACACATTACCATACACTCATAAATACACAAATACATACATACATCCATACACATAAAAAATCATACATACACACATACAAATATTCACATACATACACATAAATTCAACAAAAACATTCACACATAAAAACACATATAGTTACACAACTACACATTTTCAAACAAACACACATACAGATACATACGCACATACATAAACATACATACACACATTAAAATATACATACATGCATACATACATACATACACACTTACATAAACATCATAAACACAAATTCACACATAAATACATACATATAAACACACACATACATACACACATCAAACATGAATATTTACATACAAACACAGAGACATACATACCTATGTACAACCATATGTGCATACATGAAAACTTATACATAAAAATAGAAATATACAGATCTACATACATACAAAAATCATACTTACACAATATATACATACAAACATACATATATACACACAACAGTGCATAAACAAATACAGACATACATTCATACATAAAACTTACATCCACACATATATGTATAAATATGTATGTATGTGTTTGCATGTTTTTATGTGTGTATGGATGTGTTTATATGTTTATGTGTGTATGGATGTGTTTATATGTTTATGTGTGTATCATTTCCGTGTTTCCAACATTCTGCATTGTAAACTGTTTTCTTGTCTGTAACAACATCTCCTGCACGTCTGTCCCTCCTGGTGAGGGATCCTCCTCTGTTGCTCACCCTGGGGTTTCTCAGATTTTTCCCTGTTAAAACGGTTTTCTCTGGAGTTTTTCCTCAGTTGATGTGAGGCTCTGAGGGCAGAGGATGTTGTTATGATGCCATGAAGCCTGGAGACAAACTGGTGGTGAAAACGGGCTCTGCAAATAAAATTGCCTTGCCTTGCCTTGCCTATCTGTGCATGTACGTGTATATGCATGTACATGTGTGTATGTATGTTCATTCATTCATACATCCATTGTCTTCCGCTTATTCCTTAATAGTAAGGGTCGCGGGGGGGCTGGAGCCTATCCCAACGTCTACGGTTGAGAGGTGGGGTTCACCCTGGATAGGTCGCCAGTCCATCGCAGGGCCAACATAGAGAAGCAAACAACCATTCACTCTCACATTCATACCTACGGTCAATTTAGGGTCTACAATAAGCCTCGTCAGTCTGTGGTGCAGTGGTCAGCACTGTGGCCTCACAGCAAGAATGTTCCGGGTTTGAGTCCCCGCTCGAGCGCAGGATCTTTCTGTGTGAGTCTGCATGTTCTCCCCGTGCCTGCGTGGGTTCTCTCCGGTTCTCCGCTTCTTCCCACCATCCAAAGACATCACGACGACGAGGCTGATTGAATACTCTAAATTGATTGTAGGTATGAATGTGAGTGTGAATGGTTGTTCGTCTCTGTATGTTGGCCCTGCGATGGACTGGCAATCTGTCCAGGGTGAACCCTGCCTCTCGCCCATTGGCACTGGGATAGGCTCCAGCCCCCCCCCCCCCCCCCCGGACCCTTGTAGGAATAAGCGGAAGACAATGTATGTATGTATGTATGTATGTATGTATGTATGTGTTAATGTAGGCATGTGTGTATGCATTTGTAGGTATGTGTGTATGCATGTGTATATATATTTGTATGTATGTATGTGTGTATACATGTATGTGTTATGATGTATATACATATGTATGTATATATATGGTTGGATGGATTTGTGTATGTTTGGGTGTATGTGTGCATGTTGAAATTATGTATGTATCTATGTATATGTACATTTATGTTTGTATATGTGTTTGTGTGAGTCAATGTATGTGCACACATGTGTCACATGCACATGGTTTGTCTGCATGTGAGTATATATGAGAATTTATGTATGTATTTGTGTATGTTATGTATGTGTGCATGTATGTTTTATATGTGTATCTATGTATGTTGTGCATGTATTTACGTGTGTATCTATGTTTGTATGTGTGGATGCATGTATGTGTGCATGTACATGTGTATGTGTGTTTTTATATGGGTATGCATGTATGTATGTTTGTATCTGTGTGTATGCATGTATGTATGTTTGTATCTGTGTATGTATATATGTGTGTATGTATATATGTATGTGTGAATGTATGAATGTATGTGAGAATTTATGTATGTATTTGTGTATGTATGTATGTGTGCAATGTATGTATTTATATGTGTATCTATGTATATGTGCATGTATTTACGTGTGTATCTATGTTTGTATGTGTGGATGCATGTATGTGTGCATGTACATGTGTATGTATGTATTTATATGGGTATGCATGTATGTATGTTTGTATCTGTGTGTATGCATGTATGTATGTTTTGTATCTGTGTATGTATATGTGTATGCATGTATGTATGTTTGTATCTGTGTATGTATATATGTGTGTATGTATATATGTATGTGTGAATGTATGAATGTTTATATGTGTATATGTATGTATGTGTGTGTGTGTGTGTGTGCGTATACCTATGTATGTTTGCATGTCAGCATCAGAATCAGGCTGAGTTTTTTTGGCCAGTTCACAACATACTAGGAATTTGACTCTGGCAGTTGGTGTCACTCATGGAATGAGCAGAAGAAACATAAAAATAACATAAACATAAATAATACAAAAAATATACAACAGAAATTATATACACCTGTGCAAAGAAGATAATATGTACAAAATATGATCAGTGCCAAAACACAGTTGGTGCCAGGTACACAATGTAGTGCAGACTTGAGTGAGTGTCCAGTTCAACATGAGTGTGTGACCACTCAACAGGGCAGCAGGTTAACAGATCAGCTGTTTAAGAGAGACATGGCAGTGGGGAAGAAACTGTTGTTATGTCTTTATTTTGAAATGTCTTTATGTATCTGTGTATATGTGGATGTGTGTACAGATGTATGTGTTAATGTCGGCATGTATGTATGCATTTGTATGTATGTGTGTCTATGTATGTATGTGTTCATGTATGTATATATGTGTGTATGTATGGACGGATGAATGGATGTTTGTATGCTTGGCTGTAAGTTTGCATTTTTGTGTGTATTTATTTGTGTGTGTATGTACGTGTGTATGTGTGCATGTGTGAATATGGATGTAAATATGGATGTATGTAAGTGTGTATGTATGTATATATGTATTTTTGTACGTTTGTATGTGTGCATTTATGTATGTATGTGTGTGTGTATATATACTGTATATGTGTGTGTACAGATTTATATATGTATGGATGTTAATGTTTGTATTTGTACTTATGTGTGCATGTATGTGTGAATATGTTTTCGTCAGTAAATATTTGTATATATTTGTGTATCTGTGTGTATGTGTGCATGTATGTATGTATTTGTGTATGTATGTACGAGTGTATGTTTGTACTTATATGTGCATCTATGTATGTGTTCAATTATATTTGTGTGTATTTGTGTACGTGTGTATGTATGTCTGAATATGTGTATGCATGTGTTTGTACGTTTGTATGTGTGTGCATGTATTTACGTGTGCATGTATGTGTGTATGTATGTATTTATACGTGTGTCTAAATATGTGTGTCTCGTGTTTCCAGTCGTCCTGCTCAAAGCCTTTAATATCCAACATTTGCATGTCACAGTCCATTGAAGCGAGGAGTCAAAGCGCTGCATTTACTTGTAATTTAATAAGAAAAAAGAAAATAACAGAGGTCCCAGCTTCAAATAGTGAAATGTTTGGCCGTAGGCCTCGGAAAAGGACTGGAGAGCTGGTGGGCCCGCATGGTGCTCTGAGGGAGGGTCCTATTTATGTGCTAGGACCACCTGTCACCTGCAGGGGGCGCACACTGACAAAATAAATGAGACGCGAGGCACAACAAAACATGAATCCAACATCAGGCGCCAAAACACCGGCCCCTTAATTGTTCTCTGGAACCAATGATTAAACTTAAAGCATTAAAGGAGCCATGAAATGAATGTGTCAATCAATGTCAAGCCTTTTCAGAACATGAAGTCTACATTCCAACCTTGGAGGGTTTTTGTCTGGTGTCAGTGTTCAGCCTCCAGGACAGGGCACAGCCTGGCTGTGGGCCTTTCAGGGACCTCTGATGTCTTGTGCCATGCAAATGATGGATCTGAAAGGCTTTGAGCAGGACGACTGTGAACCCGTCATGGAAAGTTGTGTCTCAACATCCATGGTTACAGGAGAAACCTTTTTGGACTTTTTGCCACTACATAACATGTATGTTGTGTGTATGTATACGTGTGTATGTACGTGTTTATTTTTTTATGTATGTATGTTAATGTGTGTATGTTTGCATGTATGTATGTGTATGTTTGCATGTATGTGTATGTGTGTTCATGTATGTGTGCATTTATGTATGTATGTTAATGTGTGTATGTATGAATGTATATACTGTATGTATGTGTGTATCTGTCTGCATGTATTTATTAAGTATCACTCTGCAGTTTGTTTGCAGTCTTACCACTAAAAAGTACAATATATTTTACCATACTGCATGAGGGAAAATGCTCTACTTTTCAAATACTCTGACTGAGTGATCACAGGAACTTTGACTGGTCTCTGTTTTGACCTCTGCCATTCAGTGGAATTCTCAAATTTAACGCTGAAGTATTCGGTCGTGGTGTAAACCGCTGAAGTGACACTTCACCACAAGTGTGTTTGGTGTTTCAAGTACTTCCGAAAAAGTGTCCTGAGGTCACAGGTTGGTTGTTTAGCAACACTGATGTGAGGTAACCTGCTGATCCTTGAAGGCAAAATCAATTTTTGAATGAAGCCTCAGTTCGAATGAAAGCTCAGAGGTGAAAGCAGCACTGAAGAATTTCTGCTCTGAGGTTTTGAACGTCTCCTGCACTTTAGATTTGAAGTTCTGCACACTGAAACTCTGTTTTTATTTTTGAAGGCAAATCATGTTGTCTGGACGCACTGTTGTCCACAGAGAAGACGCTCAGCTTCACCGAGACAATCAGAAGGTTTCCAGAACCTGGCGAAGGCGGTCAGGATGATTGGCTCTGCTGGCCACAGCCTCCCAGCCGGCCTGAGTTGTTCTCTACACCGACTTGACAGCATTGTCCTTCCTCTGATCTTGAGTTAGCTGTTATCATCACAGACAGAACGATGTCATCCTGCTCTTCGCTGGACATCCCCTTTGATGTTTGATTGACAAGTCATCAGTCTAATGAGCTCATCAGATCTGACAGGATGGTGATGAGGGTTCAATAATATTGAATAATGCAGGAGCTTCTCCTGGCAACATTTTCATCACAAACATTCAAATCCATTTAGGCTGAAATGTCAAGGCTTCCGTCAAGCTCATCGTCAGAGGGTTCCTGCTGGTTCCTAGAGTTCTAACAGTAGAACAGATGAATGATGCTTCATGCAGAAAGTCTGTTTTGCCTTTCAAGTTCTCACCAATAGGAGTTTTGAGCTCACAATGGTGTTTTTCCCTCCTGTTTTACTTCTTTGAGACTGCAGAGAGAACCGTCGATGTATACTTAGCTTGAAGCTAACGGAGACTGACAGCTAACAACAGCTAAACTGTCCAAATTGATCTGTTTACCAACACTGAAGCTCCTCGTCTGGTTTTCTTAATTCAGCTGCAAGGCAAGGCAAGGCAGTTTTATTTGCAGAGCCCGTTTTCACCACCAGTTTGTCTCCAGGCTTCATGGCATCATAACAACATCCTCTGCCCTCAGAGCCTCACATCGACTGAGGAAAAACTCCATAGAAAACCTTTAACAGGGAAAAATCTGAGAAACCTCAGGGTGAGGAGGGGAGGAGGATCCCTCACCAGGAGGGAACGATGTGCAGGAGATGTTGGTACAGACAAGAAAACAGTTGACAATACAAAATGTTGGAAACAGTTGAAGAAGGAAGCTTCTGGAAGGGGAGGCAGGGAGCGCAAGCCAGCTTGATGGGGGACTGGATGGCAGACTGGTTCATGGAAGGGGAGCGCAGGCCGGTGTTATAGTAGGGAATAAGGGGGGGGGGGGCGATGCAGGCGGCGGTTGGGGCTCTGGTGGATCTGTGGAAACACAGAGAGACTGCGAGACACCAAGGCCAAACTACAAAGTGCAACAAGTAATGGTAGTGACAGTTCCAAAAATGTGCAGGGAGGAGAGGAGGAGAGGAGGGGAGAGGAGGGGAGAGGAGAGGAGAGGAGGGGAGGGCTCCATGTAACCTGATGTGTCCCCCAGCAGTCTAAGCCTGTAGCAGCATAGCTATCAATGGTTCAGAGCTACCTGAACCAGTCCTAACTGAAGGCTCTGTCATAGAGGAAAGTCTTAAGCCTGGACTTAAACGTAGTTAAAGTGTCTGCCTCTCTGACCCATGGAGAGAGCTGGTTCCACAGTAGAGGAGCCCGGTAACTAAAGGCTCTACCTCCCAGTCTGTTTTAGAGATACTGGGAATCACTAAAAGACCTGCATTCTGGGAGCGGAGTGCTCTGGTGGGACAGTAGGGACTAATGAGCTCTTTCAAATAGGATGGAGCTTTATCATTGAGAGCCTTATAAGTCAGCAGAAGGACTTTGAAGTCAATTCTAGATCCTACAGGAAGGAGAGAAGCTAAAGTGGGAGAGATGTGTTCTCTCTTCTTAACTCCCGTCAAAACCCTCGCTGCAGCGTTCTGGACCAGCTGGAGACTCTTTAGGGAGTATTTAGGACATCCTGACAGGAGAGAGTTGCAGTGGTCCAGCCGAGAAGTGATAAATGCATGCTCCAGTTTCTCAGCATCACTCTGGGAAAGGACATTCCTAATCTTAGCGATACTTCGCAGATGGAAGAAGGCGGTCCTGGTCACATGCTTTATGTGGGAGCTGAAGGAAAGGTCGTGGTCAAAAATGACCCCAAGGTTCCTTGCAGTTGTACTCGGGGTCAGGGTGATGCCATCTAGAGTAGTGATCCGATTCAAGAGTGTGTCCCTGTGGTGTTAAGGTCCAAACACGATGACCTCAGTTTTATCTGAATTTAGCATTAAGAAGTTAGAAGACATCCAGGATTTAATGTCTTTTAGGCAGTCTTGCAGATTAGTAAACTGGCTTGTGTCGTCTGGCTCCATCGACCAGTAAAGTTGTGTGTCGTCCGCATAAAAGTGAGTGCTTCTGGATTATGTCACCTAATGGGAGCATGTAAAGAGTGAAGAGAATCGGTCCAAAAACTGAACCCTGTGGTACACCATATGTAACTCTGCTATACTCCGAATGGTCATTATTAACATTAACAAACTGAAACCTGTCAGATAAGTAGGACTTAACCCATTTTAGGGCAGGTCCTTAATCCCAGTGTCATGGTCTAGTCTCTGTAGCAGGATGCTGTGGTCGATGGTGTCAGATGCAGCACTGAGGTCCAAAAGGACAGAGACAAGACCTCTGTCTGAAGCTATAAGAAGATCATTAGAGACTCTGACCAGTGCTGTTTCAGTGCTATGGTGTTCCCTGAATCCAGACTGGAAGGCTTCAAAAAGCTCGTTGCTGTGCAGATGTTCATGTAACTGCTCCAGGACAACCTTCTCAAGGATCTTGGAGATGTAGGGGAGGTTTGATATTGGCCTATAGTTGGCTAACACATCTGGGTCAAGAGAAGGTTTTTTAAGTAAAGGGTTGATGACAGCCACCTTAAAGGCCTGTGGCACATAACCTGTGACTAAGGAAAGATTAATTTGATTTAATATAGAAGTGTTGACTAGAGGGAAGGCATCCTTAAGGAGGCTTGTTGGGATGGGATCCAGCAGACAAGTGGCTGACTTGGAGGAAGTGACTGCAGAAGTTAATTCTGGCAGGTCGATGGGGGAGAAGCTGTCCAAGTATGCACCAAGTCTGGGAGGTGCTTCTATGGGGACTGTAGTCTGTCCTCCATTACTGGCAATCTTCGTTCTAATATTCACAATCTTTTCAGTGAAGAAAGAAAGGAAGTCGTTACTGCTGAGAGTTGGGGGGGATGCATGGCTCAACAGCACTATGGTTCTTGGTGAGCCTGCCCACGGTGTTGAAGAGGAACCTGGGGTTGTTCTTATTCTTTTCTATCAGGGACGAGTAGTAAGCGCTTCTAGCATTACGGAGTTCTTTTTTATATCTTAATAAACTCTCCTTCCAGGCTTGGCGGTCTTCCTCATGCTGGCTGGAATGTGTCTTCCTTTCCAGTTGTCTGGTCTTCTGTTTTAAGGCACGCAGCTCTGGGCTGTACCAGGGAACTATTCTTTTCAGGTTGATAACCTTCTTCTTCAGGGGAGCTACGGCATCAAGTGTCCCAAGGAGTGCTGCTGCAGTGCTGTCCACAAGATAGTCTACCTGCTTGGGGGTGGAATCAGCATAACTGCCCATTATATCACTACAAGGTGTGGCAGCAAGCTCTGCTGGAATAAGCTCCTTAAATCTAGAAACAGCAGTGTCAGATAGACATCTACTGAAGCGGGACTTTTTCCCAGGTGGGATATAATTTGTTAAAGTAAATTCAAATGTAATTAAGGAGTGATCAGACAAGACGGGGTTCTGAGGAAGAACTATGATGAGGTCAGCTTCTATTCCATAAGTGAGTACTAAATCAAGGATGTGATTAGAAGTGTGAGTGGGTTTGTTTACCCTCTGACAGAAGCCAAAAGAATCAAGAAGCGACTTAAACGCAGTGGCCAGAGAATCATCATTGACGTCCACATGGATGTTAAAGTCACCCACTATAATGACTTTGTCTGAGTTCAATGCCAAGTTAGACAGAAAGTCAGGGAATTCTTCTAAGAACTCAGAATAAGGTGCAGGAGGACGGTACACCCCAGCAAGTAAGAGTGGTTTCTCTGCTTTCCAGTCTGGGTGGGAGAAGCTGACAGTCAGGCTCTCAAATGAGTTAATGAACTGTTAGGTCGAGGGTCAATCACCAAATTTGACTGACAGATTGCAGCTCCTCCTCCTCCTCTGCCAGTGGTGCGAGGTACATGGTAGTTAATGTAACCAGGAGGGCAAGATTCATTTAAACTAACATACTCATCTTGCTGCACCCAGGTTTCAGTGAGTGCTAATACACCAATCTGATAATTAGTAATGAAATCGTTCATTAGGAGAGACTTGGGTGGGAGAGATCGAATATTAAGCAAACCACATTTAATAGTTGTATTGGGTTGGTTTGCTGGAGCAGTGGTTTTAATTTTAACTAAGTTGCTCTAAATTACTCCTCCAGATTTGGGTGCAGGCTTATACAGCCTCAGGGCAGACACAGTTTCTATAGGCTGGGTGGGTGACAACACCAAGGAACCAGCAGAGGGGCGTGCTAACCTGCAGCTCTGCCTGCTGGTCTGAACTCTGGGTGCTTGTCAGGGATTAGTATTGCTGATAAACTGGCCTATGTTCCTAGATAAGAGAGATGCACCATCCAAAGCAGGATGGACGCCATCTCTCCCAATCAGACCAGGCTTTCCCCAGAAGGAGCTCCAATTGTCTATGTAAGCCACGTTGTTATCTAAGCACCACCTGGACATCCAGCGATGGAATGAACGCATGCGGCTAAACATGTCGTCACTCGCTAAATTGGGCAGCGGGCCAGAGAAAACTACGGAGTCCGACATTGTTTTTGCGTAGTTGCACACCGAAGCCATGTTAACTTTAGTTAATTCCGACTGGCGAAGCCGGGTGTCATTAGCGCCGACATGTATCACAATCTTACTGTATTTAACCTTACGTTTTGCCAGCAGCTTTAGATTTGCCTCAACGTCGCCCGCTCTGGCCCCTGGGATGCACTTTATGCTCGCTGGAGTCTCTACCTTCACGTTGCGGAGAACAGAACTGCCAATGACTGATGTCGGCTTCACAGCGGGGCTGCGAGCAACAGAGCCGACATGAAGAGTTTCACTCTCAGCGGGTGTGTCGCTGAGTGGGGAAAAGCGGTTGGAAACATGAAGGGGTTGGTGGGCAAACACGGGCTTACTGCGTCTAGGTTTCCCTCGTGATGTCACCCAGCGGGACTGGCTAGTTCCCGGCTGCTCGGGAGCTGCTAGCGGTGGCTAGGCTAGGTGGCTCCGCACCCGCGAAGGTGGACTGAGCAGCTCCTGAAGGTAAAGGACTAGCGCTAGCTTCCATGGTGCGGAGCCGAGTCTCTAACTCACTAAGCCTCGCCTCCAGGACTACAAACAAACTACACTTTTTACACGTACCATTATCACTAAAGGAGGCAGAGGAGTAACTAAACATCTGGCACATGGAACAGGAGAGGGACACCAAAACCTAGTATACAGTGGTGCTTAAAGCGATTAAATTAGCAGTGAACCTGAGGGAGGATTGAGAGAGTCGAACAACACAGCGACGGGATTACAGGCAGGAAATGACGTAACACGCTCACCGGTGTCGGGTCAGCAGCAGGCAAGAACCAATAACTCACAAACCCTTTGATTTGAGATTAATTCAGTTTAACTGCTACATTCCTGGTTTGGCGCTGGAACGGAAGCAGCTGGCGCATCAAGTTGAGCCCAGGTACTTGTGCTCACCCTCACTTGTTCATGGTGGCGCTGAAGTGGAAATATTCAGGTGACTTCAAATTCATCTCACATCAGAGTGTTTGTGGATTCCTGAGCTTGCTCGCTCCTGAGCGTCGGCCATTTTTCTTGCGAGGAGTCAGTTGAACCGCTCCAACGTGACTGCTTCAGACCAGCTCGGACCTTGGTGTTAGCACGCTCTCCTTCGAGCTGAGGACTCAAACCAAGTGTTGGTGTAACCCAGCTGTGTTTATGTTTTTCAAGTATTTTATTTTGGTTCATTTAATGTTAGGTTGTCCAAGTATTTTATTTTGATGTATTTTTTTGTATTCAAATATTTCATTGTGTCACATTTTTATTGTGGTCCAGTATTTTATTTATTCTGAATGTTTCGTCATATTCTGCTTATTCTGAGTATTTTATTTTGTCTTAGTATTTCATGTTGTTATACTGTAAATTATTTTTTTGAGTATTTTTGTGACAGCCTTGTGGCATTTTTTGGCGATTTGCGGCATGTTGTAAAATGGCGGGCTCAGTACACAGCGTCATGCGGAGGCCGCCACAAGTGTCAGCGCAGCACTCGCCATGAACCCTTGATTTTCTTCCTTCATTAGCCTGTGAGGACCACGCTGCTTTGCAGAGGCCCTTGAGGGGGAGATTCCTCGGCTGTCCCTTCGTGGAGGACAGGAGAACACGAGCGCAACTACACGTCTGTCACGCACGTGAACAGTTTCCTCAAACTATTCCTTGGTGTATTGTTTTGCTGGCCAGCAGTGGATTTTTTTTTTGTTCTTTGTTCCAAACGATTCCGGAACAGCTCCATACCCTTTTTGGATGGGAGACTTTTTATGTTTTTTGTTTGCGTCTTGGAAAGACTGAAAACACGAGGACATTTCTGTGTAAAGGAGCTGGACTTTGCAAATTATTTTTGTTGTTGTTGATCCTTTTCAGAAACTGAAGGGTTTTGTTTTTGATAAAGTGCACTCTGGTTCAGTTACGATAAACTGGACTTGATGGTAAATTGCGGTCAGGACTCTGACATTCGTGCAGCTGGTTGACGGTTACAGTGGATGTTGACACCACGCCACGTCCTTTCTCTTTGAACCTAGGAAGTTGAAATCTTAGTGTGTTGTTCTGTCCTCCATAAGGATCGCATCTGTGCTGGTTTGACCCCCCTAAGTCCTTTCTGCTGTCCGTAAAGGGCGTGGCAAAGTCCACTAAAGTCTATCAATGAAGCATCATAACTGGTCAAAGTTGCTCCAAGTGAGATGAGATTTCTGGGATGAGTTCACACCTCTGCCAGAAACCAACATTTAAAATTTTGAAGCCCCACCTCCTTCCTGAAGCTACTTCCTTTTTGGGAGGGGGTTCTAGAATTATTCCACCAGATTATGATTTTATCAATTTTAGAGGCCTCACAGTTCCAGTTTCAGGTCTGTATCCACTGCAGAGGCCAAAAGAGAGCAAAAGAGCAACAGGGTCAAAGGTCAACAGGTCTCATGTCTCAGCCAGGCCTCAGAGGGTTAAGTGAGCCTTTTGGAGCAGTAAAAATACACACATCAGAACGACAAAAGTTACATTTGAAAAGAAATGACATGACATTACCAGCACAATATATGAAGAACAGTTAGGATCAATTTAACTGACCAAATAGTTAGGATTCCTTTAATGATATCCTTGATGAACCCAGACATCAGAGTGGTTTGTTCCCCTCAATAATAAATCTGTCAATACAGCGTGAAATGATGGAACTAAAAGGCCACCTCTGAGTGCAGGAGTTAGCCTCTGTGACGGATGTGACGTCAGCAGACCGCCATTAGTTTGGATCATTGTTTATATTCTTAATGCTGATTGGTAGATCTATAATGGTTACAAATGGACTTCGTAGGTAGAATAAACATCCGGAAATTAAATGAACTTGTTGATTGTCTCATTAATCAAAAGATAAAGTATTAAAAATGTTTGTTTTTTTTCCTCTTAGTGAGCGATAACTTCCGCTCACAGAAGAACGGGGGGCCGACTTCCACGGAAGCGGATGTATGGAATTATTTTTATTGAACAGCTGTAGTCAACAATCACACAAACAACAACAAACAAGCGTAGCTATTTAATATTTTGATGGTAATTCCTGGGCCAATATGTTTTATATTATTTTATTAGTCAACCACCATAGCAACAGCAGAAAACTTGGAATGACGCTGGTCCGGAATGGTGTCCTTAGCAACCACCATAGCAACAGCAGAAACGTGACACTGTAACGACTCTCTTCCGAGAGGTGAAAGACTCCTCGTAATAACGAACAAACCAAAGATTATACACAAGAACTGAGCGAAGATTATGGAAACAAAATGCATATTTCTCTCTAGAAATGTCGTCAGAATGCTTTATTGAATCAAAACTATCTTGGGAGAAGGCACTTTCCTTGAAAATGACAGGAGCGGCCGCCATGTTTGTGTTTTGAGAGGCCTGCATGAAAGAGTCACATGACCTACCAGCGCTCCAATAGAAAAGAAAAGGGGGGAAAAAAAGAACACATTTCATGATTTTTAGGCCTTTATCCTAGAACCCATAATCACACACTCAGACATTTATTTCAAAATTATATTAAACCAAATGGTAAACCTGCACTGGAAATTCTGCAACCAATGTTTTTTTTTCCTCTCTGTTGTTGTTGTTACTTTTTCTTTGTTTGTTTGTTTGGTTTTGTTTTTTTCTGCTATTGTTGTTGTTGTTTTTGTCCCCCCCCCTTGTCTTCCCTGTCCTGTCCCTGTTCTCTCTCCTGTCCTCAGTCCGGTAGCTTCATCAATGAACCAACACCATTCCTAATAAAATTAAGCACAAATGGTGATAGGAGGAGTTTATCAGGTTCCTCCTTTGCAGAGTAGAACTGCTTCAGTCCAACAAGGCACCAGGAACATGGATGCTGCTGCTGAACAGGACAGGTTAAAAAAAACAAAAAAACGTGAGCCTCATGATTACAACAGCTGTCACTGGACCCAGTAACTCGCCCCCGAAGTCGCCATCGTAACAACAGGAAACCAAAAACCGCGTTTCATTCTGGACTTCATCGGGTTCCCACAGCCTCATGTAGAACGTTCCCCAGAGCCGACGCTAAGTTCCTCAGCCAGTACTTCAGCTTCGTTGTTGCTTGAAGGTGGAGTTTCAGATTTAGGCCATAACTCTCAGGGATTGGACCAGCACCCCTCAACAGTCATGTGACCACCAGGTAGTTTCATATACACTTTCATGACGAGGCTCAGTGGAAGCATCATTCATGCAGCACATCTCATGATCATTTTTCCGATGTTCCCATTTTTCATGTTTCAAACTGAGCTCGTCCTCTGATGCTGCTCCACCTCTGTGGTTCAGCCTCCTTCCTCTGCTGAGGAAGTTTGGGCAGCTAATTAAATAAAGTCAGGATGGTTTATTTCATGGATCCAATGAATGATTTAGTATAATTCAGCACTGATTAGTCATCCACATGCCGACCGTAATCGTCACTCATCACCTTCCTGCACTAATTACCCCCAGCCCTTCCCTAAACCTTCCCTCGCCTCAGACTGTCACACCAACGCTCTAAATTCTTACTGTTCAGTCACTGCTTTTAATCTTCCCCACGCAGGCTGTTAACTGGAATATTCTGTTGGAAAAGGTCAAATAATTAGGACCGTTACATGGTGTGTTCAGGAGTGTGTGTGTGTGCCAGACATGCAGGCTGCAGGTATCCCCAGGTGAGTATCTATCCCAGGTGAGCGTTGAACCGGCTCTTCTACGCCGGCTCACGGCAGCACTGAACCACAGGTGCCTGGTTAGTGGATTCCTGAGTAGGGATGCAGCGATGCCGATACCGGTATCGGGGGTAGCACCTACGACAGGAACCCCAAACTTCCCCTTCCTGTGCTACACTGACCAGCACAAACTGGGGGATCCTGCGGCGTTCTCGGGCCAGCGTGGAGACGTAGTCCTCCCCGGTACTTCTGGTCTCCCTCCCACTTGATGTGCCTGGAACACCACCTGAGGGCGGTGCCCAGGTGGCAGCGAGTAAGGAGCAGCAACATTGAGTCGCTCATGGATGATGGAGCTTCTCACCTCATCCCTGATGGAGGGATTCATGATCTCGCTCTGAGTCGCCTCAGCCAGAAATATCACACTCATGTTGGGAGACAAGTTTTAAACAGCGTCTGGGCTCCAGATATAAAATCTTTAACTCCATTCGTGTCGTAGCTGTCGAGCTGTCGTCTCTGAAATGTTGCCTTCATGTTTTTTTTTAATTTCAGTTCTTCTAATTTTACATTGAGTGGTCACATTTTCCCCTCTACTGTTGTCTTAAAGCCGCTGTGGAATTCATTCCTCACGTAGGAAATATTGAGGGAAACGGTTAAAATTGAACCCCCAGTTTTGCTTGTATGAGGTTTTTAATGAATGGAGTAAAGGCTCCAAACAGGAGCTGAACGCTGACGCAGCCAGTCTTAACGCAGGCGACTGAGCTGCTGATTCTCTGGACAGCAGCGACGCGTCAGATACGAGCTGGTGCTTCTCAATAATCAGGACTTGTCTGACTGACGGTCATTCCTCAAGACCTCCTTCTGATAGACGGCTCTTCTTCTACTGTTTCTTAATGAGGGCTCAGTTAGTCTGTATCAGTCAATTAGCCGGCTGCTGTGGCTGACGGAGGGCTCTCCAGGGAGCAGCAGACTCTCCATCAGGCTATCAAACCTGGACGTTATCAGCGGCAGAGACGCTGATGAATCCTCAAAGTTCAGCGGTGTTGGATGAGCACTGATGGGTTCGCGCTCTCCCCTCCTACATCTTTTAATGGATCTGCGTTCCTCTGTCACATGGAGGTGATATCTCAGCAGCAGTTTTAATAAAACTATGAGAAGATGCTTTTTCAGCCTCTGGTGGCACGAAACATCCTGAACCATGGCATCAGTAACACCTCTTGTGTTGGGTCGTATCGGATGGATGGCTGGGAGGCTCCAGAACACGCCATCGAGTAGATCACATGACAGCAGAGCTCCGTAAACACAAAGGAGGGATGAGAAGAAGGAAGAGCAAGAAATGAAACAATAAAACGCAACAGTGTTTAAAGAAGAAGAACAAATTGAGAACACATGCGGACTTCCACCAGCGTCGTGGCCGAGCACGGCAGCTAAATCTCTTGGCTCCAACAGAACCATTAAGAATAGCCGTTCTGAGAAAGTTTGATGATAAATGAACACTCGACTGCATGACAGAGATAAACAAGTGAGCATGCTGAACCCCAAAACAACCAAGAGAGACGGAAAAATGAGTAAAACTGAAGATTGAAAACCCGGACCCAAGCAGCTAACGATAGCCGAAGCTACTCCACTGAAAACAAGTGGAGATGCTAACGGTACGGCGAACACCGGGGCTAACACGGACAACGATGTGTTGGCAGAGTTCCTAAAACTTCAACAGGAAAAAACAGACTTGTTCTGGGACTTAAAAGCCTCCTTCACCAGAATGGAGTCCAAGCTATCAGATTTGCCACACGCACAGACGACTCTGAGCGAAGAATGGGGGAAGCGGAGCATAGAGTGAGTGACGCGGAGGACAAAACAGCTAAACACGAGAAAAACCGGGAGTGGTACTCCCTTTGTTTGTTTTTTTGTTAATTGTTCTTATTACAAGGGCGATCCACGGGTCACATGGAAGGACTTATTATGTTCAACATTGTTATTTGCTGGTCCACTGTTTTTTGTTTTTATGCAGCTTGCAGCGTACGTGTCAGTTTTACTTCTTTATGTTCTAAGTTTTTATGATGAATACTCTCAAGGTGGTTAGTTATAACATAAATGGTCTCAACCATCCCATAAAGAGGAAAAAAATTATGTCCCAATTAAAACAAATAAACTGTCAAATTGCCGTACTCCAGGGGACTCTTCTGGATGAAAGGCAGCATCAGAAGCTCAGAAGAGAATGGGTGGGCCAAGTTTTTAACTCATCGTACAAGGAGGGAGGAAAAGAGGTGTTGCCATTTTGAAACACAATCTTTCGGCCTCACGGTTGAAAAAACTCATGTAGACAGACAAGGACGGCACATTTTGATTGATGGAACTGTGGGAGGAATTAAAACGTCAGCTTTAAATTTGTATGTCCCAAATGAATATTAATATTACTATTTTTTCTATGTGAATATTTTTTGTAATTGCAGAATGTCATTTTTTATATATATTTTCTTCGTGGGAAGTACACACTGATTGATTTCAGTGTAAGAATGACCAAGCTGTGCTGAGGAGATGCTGCTTGTTTGTAAAATGTTCTGTTTTACTCGTGTAAAACCAAAATGTGTATTGACTTTACCAATTATCTCATAAAAAACTTTAAAAAAAAAACATTAAGAAAACATTCTGTGTTGGAAGCATGGTTCCTGCTACAAAGGCACACTGAACAAATCTCCAGCCGTCATGACGAAGAAATGACACCGTTTTCATTTGATGGTCGATGCAACAACTTTGGAAAATTTCATTTTTAAAGTTCTGTCCTCGCGTGTACTCTGACAGTCGATGGAGACGAGCGTCTTCACACACCAGCTCGTCTCTGATGGGGCCATCAAAGCTCTGACAGGATGCACTTACGATGAAACGCAGAAAACACGGCGCTGTTCTGTCTCTATGGCAACAACATCACTTTTCTATGAAAGATGAGCACCGTCGCTGAGTTTTTATCATCCATTTGTTTTTTAATTTCTGATGAATGAGAACATTTATTTAAAACAATACAATATAAAAACAAGCGTTATATGTTTGACGAGTGTTGACCCCTTTATCAAACCCTGAACGCATTTGTAATTCATAATAATCCCAAATGGATTGGAACACATCAATAAATAACATAAAAAGAAACAACTCTGAATATGACACTTCATCATCCATATAGCTTTTAAAAATAATGTTGTGTTGGCTTTGTGTTGTCTTTAATAACAATGACACTACAAAAACAATTTGAATAAAAGTAACTCATAAGAAATCCCCTCCCCCCTTCTTCAAGCTTGGATCCTCGATCAGAGAGCTGGCAGTTTGCAGGTTCTGTGCAGGATCCAGATGTTCCTACCATCTCTCTTCTTTGGTTTTGGCTTTGGGAAAGAGAAATATTCAACACCCTTCCCTGAAATGTTTCTGCATGTCAGCCATCAGACTTGTAGGTCCCATAGTTGCACTGTATTTTCACCACTGCTGAAAGGTTGAAAGGTCTCCGTTGCACAGTCAAGATGGCCCATGTAGGACTGGATTTGGCCGCGGCCGTCTTAGGGGGTCTGAGTGAAGGGCACTGCAGGCACTACTGCATTACTCACAGGCCAGTTTGCCATCCAAGGAGGAGAGGGCGATGGCAAACGCCTGAAAGGCACACATGGGGAAGGAGTAATCCAAGGTGAAGACGTCCTCTGACACGCGCCCACACTGCATCACCACATAGTCCTCATTGTCAGGGTGGACGAGCTGGAAGTTTTTGACAGACGTCAGTGTGGCTCGCCCTCCAAAATCAAGAGTGTAGGACTCACTCTGGTCATTCCAGATGGGGCTCTTGCTCTGCAGGGTGATCAGTTGATCCATGTTGTTGTTGGCCTGGCGCATCACAAGGGTTTCCTGTTTATTTATGGGACGAACACAAACTCTGGCATCGTTCTCTAGGATGCCAGGGATCACCACCCTCATTTTCCTGGGACCATACATCCCGAGAACATTCGCCTCGTAGCAAATAGATGCTAGCTCTTGTCGCACTGCTTCACTCTCTGTGACAGTAGCTTCCTCTGGGTTTTCTCCACTGTCGTAAACTGTGAACTTGGTACCCAGGAAATTGGACCTCAGTTTTCCAATGCAGCTCCTGGCTTTTCTGGACTCATTTGTTGGGTCAGTGGAAATCAGGTAGTAGGATGTTTTGCACGTCTTTTTTCTGGCGGCCATTAGAAACACATTCTCCCCGTCTTCCCCGTCCGTGTGGAGCTGATAAACGGGGAAGCCATTGCTCTGGTCCCTGGTGATCCTGCACTTGATGGTCTCCTCTCTGGGAGCAGGACACATGGCAAGCTCATGCAGATCGTCCACAAACAGAGGAGATGATGACCTTAAGTTCGGTTCACTCCCTGTGGGTTCGTGCCTGGGGGTGGAGAGAGGGGACAACACACCCGGT
Organism: Aulostomus chinensis; assembly: GCF_037954235.1. NCBI lineage: Eukaryota > Metazoa > Chordata > Actinopteri > Syngnathiformes > Aulostomidae > Aulostomus > Aulostomus chinensis. The sequence goes on from NC_141342.1 coordinate 5,560,977, forward strand.
GAAGCTGTCCCTTCTCTCTTCCAATCTGTGTCGTCTTCTATGTCCTGAATTTGCTCATCACACAGTTGGCTTCCATCACTTGAAGATGGAGAGACAAGCCTCTCATCACTGTCTTCTTCCTCTTCGTCCTCACTTGCGCTCTCATATTGGGTGGTCCTGTAGGACTTCTGAGTGCCTTTTGTCCACGAGGAAATCACCTCACCAAATGGCAGTTTGCCATCAAAAGAGGAGAGGGCGATGGCAAACGCCTGAAAGGCACACATGGGGAAGGAGTAGTCCATGGTGAAGACGTCCTCAGACACGCGCCCAAACTGCATCACCACGTAGTCCTCATTTTCAGGGTGGACGAGCTGGAAGTTTTTCTCAGACGTCTCTTTGACTCGCTCGTTGAAGTCGAGAGAGAATACCTGAGCCTGGTCATCCCAGCTGGGGCTCTTGCTCTGCAGGCTGATCAGTTGATCCGTGTCATCGTTTGCTAGCCGCATCAGGAGGGTTTCCTGCTTATTTTTCGGACGAATGCTCACTCTGGCATCGTTCTCCTGGATACCAGGGATGACCACTTTCATTTTCCTGGGACCCCAAAACCCATGATCACTCCTCTCATAGCTAACGGCTGCTAGCTCTTGCCGCACTGCTTCACTCCCTTTCCAGTTTGTTTTCTCCGGGTTTTCTCCACAGTCATAAACTGTGTACTTGGTACCCAGCAAATTGGACCTCAGTTTTCCAATGTAGCCGCTGGCTTTTCTTGACAGATTTGAGTAATCTGTAGAAATCACATAGTTTGAAGTTCTGCACTTCTTCCTTTTTCTGGCGCTCATTAGAAACACATTCTCTCCATCTTCCCTCTCCATGTGGAGGTAATAAACCGGGTAAAAACTGCTCCGGTCCCTGGTGATCCTGCACTGGATGACTTCCTCTTCAGGAGCAGCACGCATGGCGAACTCCTGCAGATCCTCCACCGACAGAGGAGACGCTGCCCTTTCATCATCCTCACTCTCTGAAGAGTATTGAAGGGACTCAGCACTTTCTGTGCTGGATTCTTCTTGCCTGTCATCTTCCTCCTCCTCCTCCTCCTCCTTTTGCCACCAGGCACGTGTCGTGTCGGTGGTCGTCCTCATGTTGCATTTGAGTGTGTTCTCGTCTGAGGCATCTTCAGGCTCACTCAGGGAGGAGTCGCTGAGGGACTGGCTGCTCTGAGGTGTCTGGTCCAACGGAGTTTTGTGAGACTCTGTCCAATTGCATCCAACACAAGACAAAGGTATTCCCTCTGATTCCAGGTATTTCCTCAGGCATTCCTCTTGTATTTTGCTCGGTCTCCATAGCTGAAAGAGAAAACATGTCAGCTTCACATTAGCGCTAAAACTGTCAAGGTTGTTGTTGGGTTAGGGTTACAAGATGGCAACCCAAATAGTACAGTAACGAGACTTAAGGTCGAGCAGGTGATTGTGACACAGGTAGTAGCCATGACAGCGAAGACAGCGCCACCTCAGCCCCAATCACTTGTTCACGCGTATAGAAAAAGAACAGAAGACAACACAAACTTTGATCAAAAGGATCCTAAAGTAAACATGTACTATAAACATGTACATATAGTACATGTTTATAGTACATGTTTATTGTACATGTAGCATGTTGCAAAATAGAAAAAGCACATCACCATTTTCACCATCTGGTGTTTGTGCCAGTGACGTTAAATGGTGAAAATTCTTTACCGGTTCATCCTGCCAACGCTGTTCCTTAGAATTCATGTTTATTTCCTTAAACCTTGAACAGAATGTCTGAACAAGAGGCGTCAGACGGTCGTCTTTGGGTTGATGTGGGTGTGGTTGTGGTGGTTTGTTTCCAGGAGAACTTTTCTCTCCTTTGTCAGATGAAGTCGTGCTATTATAGGACGTGACCATGATGATGACTGCCAGATGACATCACTGTGAGTGACAAGAAGACTGACAGTGATGATTCAGTCTGAGTTCACCCTCAGAATTACGACTGTGATCTCACCACGAACTCTGAAGTCCTGCTGCCGTCGGCACGAGTGTGACGGTTGTAGAGCGAGGAGATGCCACCTGTGGTGAATGAGCGGGAGTTGACTTGACTTTGACAGTTGATTTTCAGAGCGTCACCCACGCGTACTACCGGGACGCCCGCGGTAGGACTCGTCCTTCTCCATCTTTCACTTCCTCCTGACTCACGCTGAGACTTTGTTTTCCTCCGATGTGTGAGTCTGGTGTGACCTGTGAGTATGCAGGAACTGTGAGTCTCATGTCGCAGACCTGGACTGACTCAGTCTCACATCAGCAGCTAACATTAGCAGCTAACATTAGCATCAGCAGGTGCATTGAGCTCCAGCTGTGGGTTAGGGTGACATAAGCTGATGGCGGCGGATGAATCGCGTGAGGACAGATATCTTCTTCTCAGTGTCTCTGTGTGTTCAAACTAAAATCAAACTGCAGCTATGTTGGTTAGCTTGCGCCTGTCAGCAGCATCGCCCACCGCCACCGTCAGGGACTGTGCTCCACGCCGCCTCGCATGCTGTCTGCCAGCTGCAGCCTCTGTTTGAGCCGTCAAGAGCAGTCGTCTTCAGGCCTTCTTTGAAGCGTTTCTTCTCTCATGACGGTTGTGTTGATGAACGTCAGTCAGGACCACGGAGATGTTGGCGAGCTCTCAGATCAGCGTCCTGGATGTACGGCCGAATTCTTGAAAACATCGTGGAGATGTTATATGGTGGTGAAATGAACACTCAGGTGACCAGCAGCAGCTCTGGTGGATGTTGGCAGCCAGCAGGCCAGTAACACGCGCCCCAACAACATGCCAACATGCTTCCATCTTTTACATGAACTTGTTTAAAATCCGAACCTGAAGGCATTGATATCTTTGAGTGTGTTTTTCTCGCAGTTGCTGGACTGGTAGCATAATTAAGATCTAACCGGCCTGCATTTGTATGCGTGTGCTCGAGTGTATCGCCTGTTTATTTAGGGGTAGAAGTGACCCAAGGTCAGCTGAGGATTATTGATAGAGATTTGCATCCAAGTGGTGATGGATGGCAGCGCTCTTTACGGATCACTTCACCTCTTCCCTTCCTGCTCGGAGGTTCAGGAGCAGTCAGGGCGGCTCCAAAGGTCGGAGAGGTGTTGAGTGCTGAGAGCTTTCCTGGGTTGCATCATGCTTGGAGGTGAAAGTTTCATTTTTCTGGCGTCCTGGACCTCCATCCTGGGCTTCGTAGTGATGATGTCACTAGATGTGGGGCTGGGCTGAGGTCTCTGTGACGAGTGACGCCACGTCAACAAAACCCTTAATAGCCATGATGTCATCACAGTGCACCTGACCTCACTCACAAAAGGGGACCAAGTGTAGCGTTTTATTGTGAAACGCTGAATTTCTCACATCAGCCACTTTTCCATTGCCATGGTAGCGACTCCCTCCGTATCACAGTGCGAAGATGGTTGTCATAGCAACATTAAATGAAATTCGCATGACATCATCTTCACACAAAACACACGGCCATTTAACTGATTGAGAGACCAAAGACAACTGCTGTGATGACCCTCGCTAACGTGTTAGCTTCAGCTCGCCGGGAGCCTCGGTGTCAGAATCCCCAAACAAAATCCACACAACAGTTGAACGGAGTCGGAACCACGTGTTGGAAAAGTGGCTGTAGAAAAAGATTTATAAAACCTGATGGAGCGGTGACTGTCGTTTCATTTGTCTTTAGCATTTTCATGCTAGCAGTCATTTGCTAACTGATTATTCCTTTGACCCAAACCTATGTGAATATTTTGTTGAGAGGAATTAAATGTAGGATTTTTTGGGTTTTATCATCATTATTATTTGTTTTGCAGTTTTTATACTTCCTCTTGATACTTGAAGTCTGCAGTATTTATCCGACCACCAATGAATGATTTTACGTCTCTTCTGTTAGTTTCGGTGTGATTGAATGATTTTGGTTGATTTGGTAGAAAATTCTATAAAATCGTACGACTTTCAGAGTGAAAGTCTAAAAGGAGCAGCTCATTATTTTTGTAGCAGAAGTCAGATTCACTCACACACTGTTTTGTCACTGGTGTCCTGCACTGGTGTCCTGTCTCCCCCCCCCCGCTCCGGTGTAGTGCCTTCTTCAAGCCTGACATCTACAGGTCAGCTGACAAGCGTGTTGACGTCCATGTTAAATGCTGAATGCTGTATGTTTGTGTCATTAAACCTCCGAGTGATTGACACTTGTCTTGGTGTATTTTCTCCAACATATCAAAATATTTCTAGCTGCTGAGAGTTGGAGTCGCCATGGCAACTATGTGGTGTTCAGTTGATTACTGGCGACGTTGACGTAATGGAGGGAACCTCTGACAGTTCTTGTTTCCTTGTTGCGTCACGGTCGGCTCCTGCAAAAGGAGACGACTCAGAACATCAACCAGCGCTCGCACCAGAGGCGCTCGTGGTGACGTGTGTCTTGAACCCAGCAGTCCAAGTTCAGATGTTGGTTTCTGATAAAACAGCACCGCGTTCAAATGTCTTGTCCGGTCAATGTTCTATCAATGCACCTGGGGAACGTCCAGGAGGAACAGGCGCTTGATGACCTCTGGGACAGTTCTCCGCTGGCTCTCAAGGATCTTCACAAGATTTCTGGACTTGATTGTGAAGACAGCGTGTGGCGTCGCCTCAAATGTTAGAGGAACATTCCGGCACCTGGAGAGATCCTGCGCCTGTGCTCGCTCAGCTGAGGCTGCGGAACATTCCTGCATAGGAATGGGTTCTGCTGTGGTCCCTGAAATGTGGACCAGAGTGACCAAACACAGAGAACGTTGTTGAACTGCTAGCTGGTGTTGAAAGAGGAGATTTACGACCGTAGAATCGTCACAAACACGAGTGTTACAGATCAGTGTTGGAGAACGTTTGATGATAATTAACCAGATTGAGCCAACAGTCCATCTACGTCAGATACCGTTGTCATGGCAACACAGCAGGATGGAGCTGTAGGAACCAGGATCGTTGCAGTTCCAGGGACCCGGTGCTTTGGGACCAAAAGTCGTTGTCTGCACTTCTACCTCAGCCTGAAGTCCCAGGATGATTAAGATCATAATAAGTTAAGATAAGTTAAGTTATGATAAGTTAAGTTAAGATGAGATAAGTTAAGATGAGATGAGATAAAACCTTTAATCGTCCCACAGTGGGGAAATTGACATTGTTACAGCAGCAAGAAGAGGAAGAATATAAGAAGAAAAATATAAAGTATAGTGCAAATGTACAAAAAATAAGTGTGCAAATGTGTAAAAATATGTAATATATAAAAGTAATACACAAAGTAAAGGGAAGAAGTATGTACAGCAGTGGAGTATGTACAGTCTTAAATATATGTGTATGTAATTGTACAGTCTTAAATATATGTGTATGTAATTGTACAGTCTTAAATACATGTGTAATGATCATTATCATTATTAGTTGTAGTATTTCGTTGTTGTTTTGAGAAACCTTTATTGATCCAGGAAGGTCGTTGGGAGCCAGAGCTCTCATTCAGTGGTGCAACATCAGGAAAGCTGACAGCAACATCTTTAGAAATGGAAGCAGAAAAAGAAAAATTTAAATACATATAAACGTATTCCCAAAATACCATCTGCAGGAAGTCAGGAGAACGAATAACCTTTGGCATCCATGTGGTTGTTACCTAGCAACGGTGTTTTCATGTGGTCAGCACTGGTTGGTAGAGCACAGAGGTACAATAGTGAGTTTTCAATGTTCCAGGTGACTAATAAGAGTTCCCCGTAGTTGGACACATGTACTCACAGGTGACACGACGTGTGTGGCAGCAGTGCAGCCTTGAGACGCCGCTCTACAGACACAGCTGCCGTCATCTGAGAGGTTTGTTGTGACAGCTCACTGCTGTTGGCTCTCTTTGCTCTCCATCACACTGAAGAGGGACCAGGATGGAACTGAGAGGCTGGTGCCAGGACAAACCTGCAGAACCCTTGAGACACCAGACCATCTCAGACGCGGTACCAAGTATCCAGGCATGTGTGAAGCTGTCAGCGTTGACCAGCATCAGAGCCGTCTTCTTGCTTTGTCGTCCTCAGCTGGGTGCTGCTGCCATCATCCCACTGAGCAAGAAGTCCATTCACAGCCTGTTGGAAAATGTCCACTTATTCTGTTCGAGCGATTAAACCTGGTTTCTAAAGTACATCTAAACATGTAGACGAACAGGTCAGGATCGTGCAGGAGGAGTCGGTCCGTCCGTCCAGCATTTCAACTCCATGCTGACTCCGTTTAAGTTGCACCTTTTCTTGAACAGTTTTTTATTTAAATGTGAAAGCTCCGCCCCCTAGTGGTGCTTAACTTGGTTTGGTTTGGATGAAAACAAAGGTCGAAAGTCTGAGTGGCAGCAGGTGGCAGTGACACGCGTCCCCCTGAACACATCACCTCCTGCTGCTGCTGGGACTCTTATTTTCTTATTAAGCCCTGAAAATGTGAGTGATCCAGTGGCGACTGCTCCAAGACTGCAAGGGAAGCTCAGGTTCCTCTAAAATGTCACCAAAAAAAAAGTAAAAGTGGTGAAACACGTACTTCTGTGTGTACACGTCAGTGACTAAATACGCGCTAGAAAGCCTTCATCTTTTGTTCAGAATCAGCAACTTATCACAGGAAACCTGTGCCTTCTCGTTCGTCCCCGCAGCACCACAGCGCCTCACACAGTCGGACGCTCGGCGTCTCTGGGGGTCTATGGGGCAGTGGGCTGGCCCGGACACTCGGGATCTGCATGATGATTGGATGAGCTGTCTGAGGCGGAATCAGCGATCTTGAAGAACAAACACCCACTGGAGCATTTTCCAAGTTTTTCCTTCAGTTGTTCTGAACAGACTGAGACTTTAGCGAGTCCCTGGAAAAGACGCCTCGTCGACAAGGTCAGAGGTCATTATCTTGAAAAGGAAGGAAGGGTAGAATTTATATCTAAATAAACACATTTATGATGTAGGCCGGAAAAATGAGCTTCCCCTCCTTCAAGGACCAGCAGCCGCCACTGGAGTGATCCTTCTGACATACGTGATAGAAGAGCGCCATATCTTAACACACATAAAAAAACACTTACACTCATATGTTCATACATTCATACATATATACATACATACATACATACATGAACATATAGATACATAAAAATTCATAGAGCATCCACAAATATACACACGGACGAACGCACATCCAAACTTTTACACACATACATACATATATAAACATAAACATGTACACACATTCATATATAAAAATATACATAGATACATACACACAATCACACATACATGCAAACACTCATCACAAAATAACACATACAGACATAAATGCATATATACATACACATACACAAACATATATGTACACACATACAAACATACATCCAAACATATACATACATGCATACATACACAAATATGTACATACAAACAAAAACATACATTTATATACACATACACATATACATACAAAAGCACATATACATACATAAATACAAGCATACATACATACATGTAAACATACACACATACATACATACATAAATACATACACATATTCATACCTTCACATATACAGATAAACACATCCATAAGTACACACATAAACATAACAATACATACATAAACACAAACACATACATACGTACATAAATATATACACAAACAGACATACATAGATACATATACATACATCTAAGTGCATACATACACGTATATACAAACAGAGATACACTCATACATATATAAACACATACAAATCACATACAAACAAACACACATAAATACATATCAACCATACATACATACAGTACATACTCACATATGTAAACACATATCGTACTACATACATGCAAACAATCAAACACAAATACATTCACACACATACATACATAAAAATACATACGCACATACAAACACACGTACAGTCACGCATACATTTGTTCACACACATCCATAAAACTTCACAAACATACATATATATGCACATACATACATAAGGGCATAAATACAAATATATACAGACATAGATACACTCATACATACACATACACAGACATACAAACACACATGCATACATATTTATATACATGCATACAAACATTCACATACATAAATACAAACACATACATACACAAGCATAAACGTGTATACCTACAAACATCTATACACACACATACATACATACAAATTAGATATATAAATACACACAGACACACAGATACAGTATACTTACATACATGCGTATAAACATACATACAGGCGTAAACAACATACATACTAGCACATACGTACATACACAGATACAAACACAGATAAAACCAACACATACATACACACATACACAAATACATAAATTCACACATGCATACATGAAAATAAACATACATACATACATACACATAATCCATAAATAAACATGTGTAAATACACGGATGCAAACATACATCTATTCATACATACATACATACACACATACAAATATACATCTATACATATCCGTACAGATATACATACATACATACATACTCAAACACATACATAAATGTTAAAAACTTTACACTTTACTTTAACAAACTATACATAGATGCACACATTACCATACACTCATAAATACACAAATACATACATACATCCATACACATAAAAAATCATACATACACACATACAAATATTCACATACATACACATAAATTCAACAAAAACATTCACACATAAAAACACATATAGTTACACAACTACACATTTTCAAACAAACACACATACAGATACATACGCACATACATAAACATACATACACACATTAAAATATACATACATGCATACATACATACATACACACTTACATAAACATCATAAACACAAATTCACACATAAATACATACATATAAACACACACATACATACACACATCAAACATGAATATTTACATACAAACACAGAGACATACATGCCTATGTACAACCATATGTGCATACATGAAAACTTATACATAAAAATAGAAATATACAGATCTACATACATACAAAAAACATACTTACACAATATATACATACAGACATACATATATACACACAACAGTGCATAAACAAATACAGACATACATTCATACATAAAACTTACATCCACACATATATGTATAAATATGTATGTATGTGTTTGCATGTTTTTATGTGTGTATGGATGTGTTTATATGTTTATGTGTGTATGGATGTGTTTATATGTTTATGTGTGTATCATTTCCGTGTTTCCAACATTCTGCATTGTAAACTGTTTTCTTGTCTGTACCAACATCTCCTGCACGTCTGTCCCTCCTGGTGAGGGATCCTCCTCTGTTGCTCACCCTGAGGTTTCTCAGATTTTTCCCTGTTAAAACGGTTTTCTATGGAGTTTTTCCTCAGTTGATGTGAGGCTCTGAGGGCAGAGGATGTTGTTATGATGCCATGAAGCCTGGAGACAAACTGGTGGTGAAAACGGGCTCTGCAAATAAAATTGCCTTGCCTTGCCTTGCCTATCTGTGCATGTACGTGTATATGCATGTACATGTGTGTATGTATGTTCATTCATTCATACATTCATTGTCTTCCGCTTATTCCTTAATAGTAAGGGTCGCGGGGGGGCTGGAGCCTATCCCAACGTCTACGGCTGAGAGGTGGGGTTCACCCTGGACAGGTCGCCAGTCCATCGCAGGGCCAACATAGAGAAGCAAACAACCATTCACTCTCACATTCATACCTACGGTCAATTTAGGGTCTACAATAAGCCTCGTCAGTCTGTGGTGCAGTGGTCAGCACTGTGGCCTCACAGCAAGAATGTTCCGGGTTTGAGTCCCCGCTCGAGCGCAGGATCTTTCTGTGTGAGTCTGCATGTTCTCCCCGTGCCTGCGTGGGTTCTCTCCGGTTCTCCGCTTCTTCCCACCATCCAAAGACATCACGACGACGAGGCTGATTGAATACTCTAAATTGATTGTAGGTATGAATGTGAGTGTGAATGGTTGTTCGTCTCTGTATGTTGGCCCTGCGATGGACTGGCGATCTGTCCAGGGTGAACCCTGCCTCTCGCCCATTGGCACTGGGATAGGCTCCAGCCCCCCCCCCCCCCTCCGCGACCCTTGTAGGAATAAGCGGAAGACAATGTATGTATGTATGTATGTGTTAATGTAGGCATGTGTGTATGCATTTGTAGGTATGTGTGTCTGTATGTATGCATATGTGTGTATGCATGTGTATTTATATTTGTATGTATGTATGTGTTAATGTAGGCATGTGTGTATGCATTTGTAGGTATGTGTGTCTGTATGTATGCATATGTGTGTATGCATGTGTATTTATATTTGTATGTATGTATGTGTGTATACATGTATGTGTTATGAATGTATATACATATGTATGTATATATATGGTTGGATGGATTTGTGTATGTTTGGGTGTATGTGTGCATGTTTGAAATTATGTATGTATCTATGTATATGTACATTTATGTTTGTATATGTGTTTGTGTGAGTGAATGTATGTGCACACATGTGTCACATGCACACGTTTGTCTGCATGTGAGTATATATGAGAATTTATGTATGTATTTGTGTATGTATGTATGTGTGCATGTATGTATTTATATGTGTATCTATGTATGTGTGCATGTATTTACGTGTGTATCTATGTTTGTATGTGTGGATGCATGTATGTGTGCATGTACATGTGTATGTATGTATTTATATGGGTATGCATGTATGTATGTTTGTATCTGTGTGTATGCATGTATGTATGTATATATGTGTGTATGTATATATGTATGTGTGAATGTATGAATGTTTGTATGTTTATATGTGTATATGTATGTGTGTGTGTGTGTGTGCGTATACCTATGTATGTTTGCATGTCAGAATCAGGCTGAGTTTTTTTGGCCAAGCATGTTCACAACATACTAGGAATTTGACTCTGGCAGTTGGTGTCACTCATGGAATGAGCAGAAGAAACATAAAAATAACATAAACATAAATAATACAAAAAATATACAACAGAAATTATATACACCTGTGCAAAGAAGATAATATGTACAAAATATGATCAGTGCCAAAACACAGTTGGTGCCAGGTACACAATGTAGTGCAGACTTGAGTGAGTGTCCAGTTCAACATGAGTGTGTGACCACTCAACAGGGCAGCAGGTTAACAGATCAGCTGTTTAAGAGAGACATGGCAGTGGGGAAGAAACTGTTGTTATGTCTTTATTTTGAAATGTCTTTATGTATCTGTGTATATGTGGATGTGTGTACAGATGTATGTGTTAATGTCGGCATGTATGTATGCATTTGTATGTATGTGTGTCTATGTATGTATGTGTTCATGTATGTATATATGTGTGTATGTATGGACGGATGAATGGATGTTTGTATGCTTGGCTGTAAGTTTGCATTTTTGTGTGTATTTATTTGTGTGTGTATGTACGTGTGTATGTGTGCATGTGTGAATATGGATGTAAATATGGATGTATGTAAGTGTGTATGTATGTATATATGTATTTTTGTACGTTTGTATGTGTGCATTTATGTATGTATGTGTGTGTGTATATATACTGTATATGTGTGTGTACAGATTTATATATGTATGGATGTTAATGTTTGTATTTGTACTTATGTGTGCATGTATGTGTGAATATGTTTTCGTCAGTAAATATTTGTATATATTTGTGTATCTGTGTGTATGTGTGCATGTATGTATGTATGTATTTGTGTATGTATGTACGAGTGTATGTTTGTACTTATATGTGCATCTATGTATGTGTTCAATTATATTTGTGTGTATTTGTGTACGTGTGTATGTATGTCTGAATATGTGTATGCATGTGTTTGTATGTTTGTATGTGTGTGCATGTATTTACGTGTGCATGTATGTGTGTATGTATGTATTTATACGTGTGTCTAAATATGTGTGTATCGTGTTTCCAGTCGTCCTGCTCAAAGCCTTTAATATCCAACATTTGCATGTCACAGTCCATTGAAGCGAGGAGTCAAAGCGCTGCATTTACTTGTAATTTAATAAGAAAAAAGAAAATAACAGAGGTCCCAGCTTCAAATTGTGAAATGTTTGGCCGTAGGCCTCGGAAAAGGACTGGAGAGCTGGTGGGCCCGCATGGTGCTCTGAGGGAGGGTCCTATTTATGTGCTAGGACCACCTGTCACCTGCAGGGGGCGCACACTGACAAAATAAATGAGACGCGAGGCACAACAAAACATGAATCCAACATCAGGCGCCAAAACACCGGCCCCTTAATTGTTCTCTGGAACCAATGATTAAACTTAAAGCATTAAAGGAGCCATGAAATGAATGTGTCAATCAATGTCAAGCCTTTTCAGAACATGAAGTCTACATTCCAACCTTGGAGGGTTTTTGTCTGGTGTCAGTGTTCAGCCTCCAGGACAGGGCACAGCCTGGCTGTGGGCCTTTCAGGACCTCTGATGTCTTGTGCCATGCAAATGATGGATCTGAAAGGCTTTGAGCAGGACGACTGTGAACCCGTCATGGAAAGTTGTGTCTCAACATCCATGGTTACAGGAGAAACCTTTTTGGACTTTTTGCCACTACATAACATGTATGTTGTGTGTATGTATACGTGTGTATGTACGTGTTTATTTTTTTATGTATGTATGTTAATGTGTGTATGTTTGCATGTATGTGTATGTGTGTTCATGTATGTGTGCATTTATGTATGTATGTTAATGTGTGTATGTATGAATGTATATACTGTATGTATGTGTGTATCTGTCTGCATGTATTTATTAAGTATCACTCTGCAGTTTGTTTGCAGTCTTACCACTAAAAGTACAATATATTTTACCATACTGCATGAGGGAAAACGCTCTACTTTTCAAATACTCTGACTGAGTGATCACAGGAACTTTGACTGGTCTCTGTTTTGACCTCTGCCATTCAGTGGAATTCTCAAATTTAACGCTGAAGTATTCGGTCGTGGTGTAAACCGCTGAAGTGACACTTCACCACAAGTGTGTTTGGTGTTTCAAGTACTTCCGAAAAAGTGTCCTGAGGTCACAGGTTGGTTGTTTAGCAACACTGATGTGAGGTCACCTGCTGATCCTTGAAGGCAAAATCAATTTTTGAATGAAGCCTCAGTTCGAATGAAAGCTCAGAGGTGAAAGCAGCACTGAAGAATTTCTGCTCTGAGGTTTTGAACGTCTCCTGCACTTTAGATTTGAAGTTCTGCACACTGAAACTCTGTTTTTATTTTTGAAGGCAAATCATGTTGTCTGGACGTACTGTCGTCCACAGAGAAGACGCTCAGCTTCACCGAGACAATCAGAAGGTTTCCAGAACCTGGCGAAGGCGGTCAGGATGATTGGCTCTGCTGGCCACAGCCTCCCAGCCGGCCTGAGTTGTTCTCTACACCGACTTGACAGCATTGTCCTTCCTCTGATCTTGAGTTAGCTGTTATCATCACAGACAGAACGATGTCATCCTGCTCTTCGCTGGACATCCCCTTTGATGTTTGATTGACAAGTCATCAGTCTAATGAGCTCATCAGATCTGACAGGATGGTGATGAGGGTTCAATAATATTGAATAATGCAGGAGCTTCTCCTGGCAACATTTTCATCACAAACATTCAAATCCATTTAGGCTGAAATGTCAAGGCTTCCGTCAAGCTCATCGTCAGAGGGTTCCTGCTGGTTCCTAGAGTTCTAACAGTAGAACAGGAGAACAGATGAATGATGCTTCATGCAGCAAGTCTGTTTTGCCTTTCAAGTTCTCACCAATAGGAGTTTTGAGCTCACAATGGTGTTTTTCCCTCCTGTTTTACTTCTTTGAGACTGCAGAGAGAACCGTCGATGTATACTTAGCTTGAAGCTAACGGACACTGACGGCTAACAACAGCTAAACTGTCCAAATTGATCTGTTTACCAACACTGAAGCTCCTCGTCTGGTTTTCTTAATTCAGCTGCAAGGCAAGGCAAGGCAGTTTTATTTGCAGAGCCCGTTTTCCCCATCAGTTTGTCTCCAGGCTTCATGGCATCATAACAACATCCTCTGCCCTCAGAGCCTCACATCGACTGAGGAGAAACTCCATAGAAAACCTTTAACAGGGAAAAATCTGAGAAACCTCAGGGTGAGGAGGGGAGGAGGATCCCTCACCAGGAGGGACAGATGTGCAGGAGATGTTGGTACAGACAAGAAAACAGTTGACAATACAAAATGTTGGAAACAGTTGAAGAAGGAAGCTTCTGGAAGGGGAGGCAGGGAGCGCAAGCCAGCTTGATGGGGGACTGGATGGCAGACTGGTTCATGGAAGGGGAGCGCAGGCCGGTGTTATAGTAGGGAATAAGGGGGGGGGGGGGGGGCGATGCAGGCGGCGGTTGGGGCTCTGGTGGATCTGTGGAAACACAGAGAGACTGCGAGACACCAAGGCCAAACTACAAAGTGCAACAAGTAATGGTAGTGACAGTTCCAAAAATGTGCAGGGAGGAGAGGAGGAGAGAGGGGGAGAGGAGGGGAGAGGAGGGGAGAGGAGAGGAGAGGAGGGGAGGGCTCCATGTAACCTGATGTGTCCCCCAGCAGTCTAAGCCTGTAGCAGCATAGCTATCAATGGTTCAGAGCTACCTGAACCAGTCCTAACTGAAGGCTCTGTCATAAAGGAAAGTCTTAAGCCTGGACTTAAACGTAGTTAAAGTGTCTGCCTCTCTGATCCATGGAGAGATGCTGGTTCCACAGTAGAGGAGCCCGGTAACTAAAGGCTCTACCTCCCAGTCTGTTTTAGAGATACTGGGAATCACTAAAAGACCTGCATTCTGGGAGCGGAGTGCTCTGGTGGGACAGTAGGGACTAATGAGCTCTTTCAAATAGGATGGAGCTTTATCATTGAGAGCCTTATAAGTCAGCAGAAGGACTTTGAAGTCAATTCTAGATCCTACAGGAAGGAGAGAAGCTAAAGTGGGAGAGATGTGTTCTCTCTTCTTAACTCCCGTCAAAACCCTCGCTGCAGCGTTCTGGACCAGCTGGAGACTCTTTAGAGAGTATTTAGGACATCCTGACAGGAGAGAGTTGCAGTGGTCCAGCCGAGAAGTGATAAATGCATGCACCAGTTTCTCAGCATCACTCTGGGAAAGGATGTTCCTAATCTTAGCGATACTTCGCAGATGGAAGAAGGCGGTCCTGGTCACATGCTTTATGTGGGAGCTGAAGGAAAGGTCGTGGTCAAAAATGACCCCAAGGTTCCTTGCAGTTGTACTCGGGGTCAGGGTGATGCCATCTTGAGTAGAGATCCGATTCAAGAGTGTGTCCCTGTGGTGTTAAGGTCCAAACACGATGACCTCAGTTTTATCTGAATTTAGCATTAAGAAGTTAGAAGACATCCAGGATTTAATGTCTTTTAGGCAGTCTTGCAGATTAGTAAGCTGGCTTGTGTCGTCTGGCTCCATCGACCAGTAAAGTTGTGTGTCGTCCGCATAAAAGTGAGTGCTTCTGAATTATGTCACCTAATGGGAGCATGTAAAGAGTGAAGAGAATCGGTCCTAAAACTGAACCCTGTGGTACACCATATGTAACTCTACTGTACTCTGAATAGTCATTATTAACATGAACAAACTGAAACCTGTCAGATAAGTAGGACTTAAACCATTTTAGGGCAGTTCCTTTAATCCCAATGTCATGGTCTAGTCTCTGTAGCAGGATGCTGTGGTCAATGGTGTCAGATGCAGCACTGAGGTCCAAAAGGACAGAGACAAGACCTCTGTCTGAAGCTATAAGAAGATCATTAGAGACTCTGACCAGTGCTGTTTCAGTGCTATGGTGTTCCCTGAATCCAGACTGGAAGGCTTCAAAGAGCTCGTTGCTGTGCAGATGTTCATGTAACTGCTCCAGGGCAACCTTCTCAAGGATCTTGGAGATGTAGGGGAGGTTGGATATTGGCCTATAGTTGGCTAACACATCTGGGTGAAGAGAAGGTTTTTTTAAGTAAAGGGTTGATGACAGCCACCTTAAAGGCCTGTGGCACATAACCTGTGACTAAGGAAAGATTAATTTGATTTAATATAGAAGTGTTGACTAGAGGGAAGGCATCCTTAAGGAGGCTTGTTGGGATGGGATCCAGCAGACAAGTGGCTGACTTGGAGGAAGTGACTGCAGAAGTTAATTCTGGCAGGTCGATGGGGGAGAAGCTGTCCAAGTATGCACCAAGTCTGGGAGGTGCTTCTATGGGGACTGTAGTCTGTCCTCCATTACTGGCAATCTTCGTTCTAATATTCACAATCTTTTCAGTGAAGAAAGAAAGGAAGTCGTTACTGCTGAGAGTTGGGGGGATGCATGGCTCAAAAGCACTATGGTTCTTGGTGAGCCTGCCCACGGTGTTGAAGAGGAACCTGGGGTTGTTCTTATTCTTTTCTATCAGGGACGAGTAGTAAGCGCTTCTAGCATTACGGAGTTCTTTTTTATATCTTAATAAACTCTCCTTCCAGGCTTGGCGGACTTCCTCATGCTGGCTGGAATGTGTCTTCCTTTCCAGTTGTCTGGTCTTCTGTTTTAAGGCACGCAGCTCTGGGCTGTACCAGGGAACTATTCTTTTCAGGTTGATAACCTTCTTCTTCAGGGGAGCTACGGCATCAAGTGTCCCAAGGAGTGCTGCTGCAGTGCTGTCCACAAGATAGTCTACCTGCTTGGGGGTGGAATCAGCATAACTGCCCATTATATCACTACAAGATGTGGCAGCAAGCTCTGCTGGAATAAGCTCCTTAAATCTAGAAACAGCAGTGTCAGATAGACATCTACTGAAGCGGGACTTTTTCCCAGGTGGGATATAATTTGTTAAAGTAAATTCAAATGTAATTAAGGAGTGATCAGACAAGACGGGGTTCTGAGGAAGAACTATGATGAGGTCAGCTTCTATTCCATAAGTGAGTACTAAATCAAGGATGTGATTAGAAGTGTGAGTGGGTTTGTTTACCCTCTGACAGAAGCCAAAAGAATCAAGAAGCGACTTAAACGCAGTGGCCAGAGAATCATCATTGACGTCCACATGGATGTTAAAGTCACCCACTATAATGACTTTGTCTGAGTTCAATGCCAAGTTAGACAGAAAGTCAGGGAGTTCTTCTCAGAACTCAGAATAAGGTGCAGGAGGACGGTACACCACAGCAAGTAAGAGTGGTTTCTCTGCTTTCCAGTCTGGGTGGGAGAAGCTGACAGTCAGGCTCTCAAATGAGTTAATGAACAATTAGGTCGAGGGTCAATCACCAAATTTGACTGACAGATTGCAGCTCCTCCTCCTCCTCTGCCAGTGGTGCGAGGTACATGGTAGTTAATGTAACCAGGAGGGCAAGATTCATTTAAACTAACATACTCATCTTGCTGCACCCAGGTTTCAGTGAGTGCTAATACACCAATCTGATAATTAGTAATGAAATCGTTCATTGGATGGGAGAGATCGAATATTAAGCAAACCACATTTAATAGTTTTACTGGGTTGATTTGCTGGAGCAGTTGTTTTAATTTTAACTAAGTTGCTCTAAATTACTCCTCCAGATTTGGGTGCAGGCTTATACAGCCTCGGGGCAGACACAGTTTCTATAGGCTGGGTGGGTGACAACACCAAGGAACCAGCAGAGGGGCGTGCTAACCTGCAGCTCTGCCTGCTGGTCTGAACTCTGGTTGCTTGTCAGGGATTAGTATTGCTGATAAACTGGCCTATGTTCCTAGATAAGAGAGATGCACCGTCCAAAGCAGGATGGACGCCATCTCTCCCAATCAGACCAGGCTTTCCCCAGAAGCAGCTCCAATTGTCTATGAGCCACGTTGTTATCTAAGCACCACCTGGACATCCAGCGATGGAATGAACGCATGCGGCTAAACATGTCGTCACTCGCTAAATTGGGCAGCGGGCCAGAGAAAACTACGGAGTCCGACATTGTTTTTGCGTAGCTGCACACCGAAGCCATGTTAACTTTAGTTAATTCCGACTGGCGAAGCCGGGTGTCATTAGCGCCGACATGTATCACAATCTTACTGTATTTAACCTTACGTTTTGCCAGCAGCTTTAGATTTGCCTCAACGTCGCCCGCTCTGGCCCCTGGGATGCACTTTATGCTCGCTGGAGTCTCTACCTTCACGTTGCGGAGAACAGAACTGCCAATGACTGATGTCGGCTTCACAGCGGGGCTGCGAGCAACAGAGCCGACATGAAGAGTTTCACTCTCAGCGGGTGTGTCGCTGAGTGGGGAAAAGCGGTTGGAAACATGAAGGGGTTGGTGGGCAAACACGGGCTTACTGCGTCTAGGTTTCCCTCGTGATGTCACCCAGCGGGACTGGCTAGTTCCCGGCTGCTCGGGAGCTGCTAGCGGTGGCTAGGCTAGGTGGCTCCGCACCCGCGAAGGTGGACTGAGCAGCTCCTGAAGGTAAAGGACTAGCGCTAGCTTCCATGGTGCGGAGCCGAGTCTCTAACTCACTAAGCCTCGCCTCCAGGACTACAAACAAACTACACTTTTTACACGTACCATTATCACTAAAGGAGGCAGAGGAGTAACTAAACATCTGGCACATGGAACAGGAGAGGGACACCAAAACCTAGTATACAGTGGTGCTTAAAGCGATTAAATTAGCAGTGAACCTGAGGGAGGATTGAGAGAGTCGAACAACACAGCGACGGGATTACAGGCAGGAAATGACGTAACACGCTCACCGGTGTCGGGTCAGCAGCAGGCAAGAACCAATAACTCACAAACCCTTTGATTTGAGATTAATTCAGTTTAACTGCTACATTCCTGGTTTGGCGCTGGAACGGAAGCAGCTGGCGCATCAAGTTGAGCCCAGGTACTTGTGCTCACCCTCACTTGTTCATGGTGGCGCTGAAGTGGAAATATTCAGGTGACTTCAAATTCATCTCACATCAGAGTGTTTGTGGATTCCTGAGCTTGCTCGCTCCTGAGCGTCGGCCATTTTTCTTGCGAGGAGTCAGTTGAAGCGCTCCAACGTGACTGCTTCAGACCAGCTCGGACCTTGGTGTTAGCACGCTCTCCTTCGAGCTGAGGACTCAAACCAAGTGTTCGTGTAACCCAGCTGTGTTTTATTTTATGTTTTTCAAGTATTTTATTTTGGTTCATTTAATGTTAGGTTGTCCAAGTATTTTATTTTGATGTATTTTTTTGTATTCAAATATTTCATTGTGTCACATTTTTATTGTGGTCCAGTATTTTATTTATTCTGAATGTTTCGTCATATTCTGCTTATTCTGAGTATTTTATTTTGTCTTAGTATTTCATGTTGTTATACTGTAAATTATTTTTTTGAGTATTTTTGTGACAGCCTTATGGCATTTTTTGGCGATTTGCGGCATGTTGTAAAATGGCGGGCTCAGTACACAGCGTCATGCGGAGGCCGCCACAAGTGTCAGCACAGCACTCGCCATGAACCCTTGATTTTCTTCCTTCATTAGCCTGTGAGGACCACGCTGCTTTGCGGAGGCCCTTGAGGGGGAGATTCCTCGGCTGTCCCTTCGTGGAGGACAGGAGAACACGAGCGCAACTACACGTCTGTCACGCACGTGAACAGTTTCCTCAAACTATTCCTTGGTGTATTGTTTTGCTGGCCAGCAGTGGATTTTTTTTTTGTTCTTTGTTCCAAACGATTCCGGAACAGCTCCATACCCTTTTTGGATGGGAGACTTTTTATGTTTTTTGTTTGCGTCTTGGAAAGACTGAAAACACGAGGACATTTCTGTGTAAAGGAGCTGGACTTTGCAAATTATTTTTGTTGTTGTTGATCCTTTTCAGAAACTGAAGGGTTTTGTCTTTGATAAAGTGCACTCTGGTTCAGTTACGATAAACTGGACTTGATGGTAAATTGCGGTCAGGACTCTGACATTCGTGCAGCTGGTTGACAGTTACAGTGGATGTTGACACCACGCCTCGTCCTTTCTCTTTGAACCTAGGAAGTTGAAATCTTAGTGTGTTGTTCTGTCCTCCATAAGGATCGCATCTGTGCTGGTTTGACCCCCCTAAGTCCTTTCTGCTGTCCGTAAAGGGCGTGGCAAAGTCCACTAAAGTCTATCAATGAAGCATCATAACTGGTCAAAGTTGCTCCAAGTGAGATGAGATTTCTGGGATGAGTTCACACCTCTGCCAGAAACCAACATTTAAAATTTTGAAGCCCCACCTCCTTCCTGAAGCTACTTCCTGTTTGGGAGGGGGTTCTAGAATTATTCCACCAGATTATGATTTTATCAATTTTAGAGGCCTCACAGTTCCAGTTTCAGGTCTGTATCCACTGCAGAGGCCAAATGAGAGCAAAAGAGCAACAGGGTCAAAGGTCAACAGGTCTCATGTCTCAGCCAGGCCTCAAAGGGTTAAGTGAGCCTTTTGGAGCTCCTTTGAAAAAAGGCCTGACACCAATCTTGTTCAGGACCAACATGAAGAAGGATCTTTGGAACATTTTCACATCTTTAAGACCGCCTTGACTCCTTTTTATAGCAGGTGTCACTGAACAGCACAAAGCTGCTATTTCAGTCATCAGGCCTCATTTCATGATCAATTATTATTGTTTGAAACAAAGCTGAATATCAATTATTGATTTTTATTGTCATCATTTTGAACACCTGATAAGAGAAACACAATAAAAACATTTGAAAAGGAAGGATCAAGGTGTTGTTGTACTGCAATACTACAGTACAGCATCAGAGACATTCAGTTACTGATTGCCTGAATGATTGATTTCCCCCAGAAGAGGAACAGCTTTGTTGGAGCAGTAAAAATACACACATCAGAACAACAAAAGTTACATTTGAAAAGAAATGACATGACATTACCAGCACAATATATGAAGAACAGTTAGGATCAATTTAACTGACCAAATAGTTAGGATTCCTTTAATGATATCCTTGATGAACCCAGACATCAGTGTGGTTTGTTCCCCTCAATAATAAATCTGTCAATATAGCGTGAAATGATGGAACTAAAAGGCCACCTCTGAGTGCAGGAGTTAGCCTCTGTGACGGATGTGACGTCAGCAGACCGCCATTAGTTTGGATCATTGTTTATATTCTTAATGCTGATTGGTAGATCTGTAATGGTTACTAATGGACTTTGTAGGTAGAATAAACATCCAGAAATTAAATGAACTTGTTGATTGTCTCATTAATCAAAAGATAAAGTATTAAAAATGTTTGTTTTTTTTCCTCAGAGTGAGCGATAACTTCCGCTCACAGAAGAACGGGGGGCCGACTTCCACGGAAGCGGATGTATGGAATTATTTTTATTGAACAGCTGTAGTCAACAATCACACAAACAACAACAAACAAGCGTAGCTATTTAATATTTTGATGGTAATTCCTGGGCCAATATGTTTTATATTATTTTATTAGTCAACCACCATAGCAACAGCAGAAAACTTGGAATGACGCTGGTCCGGAATGGTGTCCTTAGCAACCACCATAGCAACAGCAGAAACGTGACACTGTAACGACTCTCTTCCGAGAGGTGAAAGACTCCTCGTAATAACGAACAAACCAAAGATTAAACACAAGAACTGAGCGAAGATTATGGAAACAAAATGCATATTTCTCTCTAGAAATGTCGTCAGAATGCTTTATTGAATCAAAACTATCTTGGGAGAAGGCACTTTCCTTGAAAATGACAGGAGCGGCCGCCATGTTTGTGTTTTGAGAGGCCTGCATGAAAGAGTCACATGACCTACCAGCGCTCCAATAGAAAAGAAAAGGGGGGAAAAAAAAGAACACATTTCATGATTTTTAGGCCTTTATCCTAGAACCCATAATCACACACTCAGACATTTATTTGAAAATTATATTAAACCAAATGGTAAACCTGCACTGGAAATTCTGCAACCAATGTTTTTTTTTCCTCTCTGTTGTTGTTGTTACTTTTTCTTTGTTTGTTTGTTTGGTTTTGTTTTTTTCTGCTATTGTTGTTGTTGTTTTTGTCCCCCCCCTTGTCTTCCCTGTCCTGTCCCTGTTCTCTCTCCTGTCCTCAGTCCGGTAGCTTCATCAATGAACCAACACCATTCCTAATAAAATTAAGCACAAATGGTGATAGGAGGAGTTTATCAGGTTCCTCCTTTGCAGAGTAGAACTGCTTCAGTTCAACAAGGCACCAGGAACATGGATGCTGCTGCTGAACAGGACAGGTTAAAAAAAACAAAAAAACGTGAGCCTCATGATTACAACAGCTGTCACTGGACCCAGGAACTGGCCCCCGAAGTCGCCATCGTAACAACAGGAAACCAAAAACCGCGTTTCATTCTGGACTTCATCGGGTTCCCACAGCCTCATGTAGAACGTTCCCCAGAGCCGACGCTAAGTTCCTCAGCCAGTACTTCAGCTTCGTTGTTGCTTGAAGGTGGAGTTTCAGATTTAGGCCATAACTCTCAGGGATTGGACCAGCACCCCTCAACAGTCATGTGACCACCAGGTAGTTTCATATACACTTTCATGACGAGGTTCAGTGGAAGCATCATTCATGCAGCACATCTCATGATCATTTTTCCGATGTTCCCATTTTTCATGTTTCAAACTGAGCTCGTCCTCTGATGCTGCTCCACCTCTGTGGTTCAGCCTCCTTCCTCTGCTGAGGAAGTTTGGGCAGCTAATTAAATAAAGTCAGGATGGTTTATTTCATGGATCCAATGAATGATTTAGTATAATTCAGCACTGATTAGTCATCCACATGCCGACCGTAATCGTCACTCATCACCTTCCTGCACTAATTACCCCCAGCCCTTCCCTAAACCTTCCCTCGCCTCAGACTGTCACACCAACGCTCTAAATTCTTACTGTTCAGTCACTGCTTTTAATCTTCCCCACGCAGGCTGTTAACTGGAATATTCTGTTGGAAAAGGTCAAATAATTAGGACCGTTACATGGTGTGTTCAGGAGTGTGTGTGTGTGCCAGACATGCAGGCTGCAGGTATCCCCAGGTGAGTATCTATCCCAGGTGAGCGTTGAACCGGCTCTTCTACGCCGGCTCACGGCAGCACTGAACCACAGGTGCCTGGTTAGTGGATTCCTGAGTAGGGATGCAGCGATGCCGATACCGGTATCGGGGGTATCACCTACGACAGGAACCCCAAACTTCCCCTTCCTGTGCTACACTGACCAGCACAAACCGGGGGATCCTGCGGTGTTCTTGGGCCAGCGTGGAGACGTAGTCCTCCCCGGTACTTCTGGTCTCCCTCCCACTTGATGTGCCTGGAACACCACCTGAGGGCGGTGCCCAGGTGGCAGCGAGTAAGGAGCAGCAACATTGAGTCGCTCATGGATGATGGAGCTTCTCACCTCATCCCTGATGGAGGGATTCATGATCTCGCTCTGAGTCGCCTCAGCCAGAAATATCACACTCATGTTGGGAGACAAGTTTTAAACAGCGTCTGGGCTCCAGATATAAAATCTTTAACTCCATTCGTGTCGTAGCTGTCGAGCTGTCGTCTCTGAAATGTTGCCTTCATGTTTTTTTTTAATTTCAGTTCTTCTAATTTTACATTGAGTGGTCACATTTTCCCCTCTACTGTTGTCTGAAAGCCGCTGTGGAATTCATTCCTCACGTAGGAAATATTGAGGGAAACGGTTAAAATTGAACCCCCAGTTTTGCTTGTATGAGGTTTTTAATGAATGGAGTAAAGGCTCCAAACAGGAGCTGAACGCTGACGCAGCGAGTCTTAACGCAGGCGACTGAGCTGCTGATTCTCTGGACAGCAGCGACGCATCAGATACGAGCTGGTGCTTCTCAATAATCAGGACTTGTCTGACTGACGGTCATTCCTCAAGACCTCCTTCTGATAGACGGCTCTTCTTCTACTGTTTCTTAATGAGGGCTCAGTTAGTCTGTATCAGTCAATTAGCCGGCTGCTGTGGCTGACGGAGGGCTCTCCAGGGAGCAGCAGACTCTCCATCAGGCTATCAAACCTGGACGTTATCAGCGGCAGAGACGCTGATGAATCCTCAACGTTCAGCGGTGTTGGATGAGCACTGATGGGTTCGCGCTCTCCCCTCCTACATCTTTTAATGGATCTGCGTTCCTCTGTCACATGGAGGTGATATCTCAGCAGCAGTTTTAATAAAACTATGAGAAGATGCTTTTTCAGCCTCTGGTGGCACGAAACATCCTGAACCATGGCATCAGTAACACCTCTTGTGTTGGGTCGTATCGGATGGATGGCTGGGAGGCTCCAGAACACGCCATCGAGTAGATCACATGACAGCAGAGCTCCGTAAACACAAAGGAGGGATGAGAAGAAGGAAGAGCAAGAAATGAAACAATAAAACGCAACAGTGTTTAAAGAAGAAGAACAAATTGAGAACACATGCGGACTTCCACCAGCGTCGTGGCCGAGCACGGCAGCTAAATCTCTTGGCTCCAACAGAACCATTAAGAATAGCCGTTCTGAGAAAGTTTGATGATAAATGAACACTTGACTGCATGACAGAGATAAACAAGTGAGCATGCTGAACCCCAAAACGACCAAGAGAGACGGAAAAATGAGTAAAACTGAAGATGGAAAACCCGGACCCAAGCAGCTAACGATAGCCGAAGCTACTCCACTGAAAACAAGTGGAGATGCTAACGGTACAGCAAACACCGGGGCTAACACGGACAACGATGTGTTGGCAGGGTTCCTAAAACTTCAACAGGAAAAAACAGACTTGTTCTGGGACTTAAAAGCCTCCTTCACCAGAATGGAGTCCAAGCTATCAGATTTGCCACACGCACAGACGACTCTGAGCGAAGAATGGGGGAAGCGGAGCATAGAGTGAGTGACGCGGAGGACAAAACAGCTAAACACGAGAAAAACCGGGAGTGGTACTCCCTTTGTTTGTTTTTTTGTTATTAATTGTTCTTATTACAAGGGCGATCCACGGGTCACATGGAAGGACTTATTATGTTCAACATTGTTATTTGCTGGTCTACTGTTTTTTGTTTTTATGCAGCTCGCAGCGTACGTGTCAGTTTTACTTCTTTATGTTCTAAGTTTTTATGATGAATACTCTCAAGGTGGTTAGTTATAACATAAATGGTCTCAACCATCCCATAAAGAGGAAAAAAATTATGTCCCAATTAAAACAAATAAACTGTCAAATTGCCGTACTCCAGGGGACTCTTCTGGATGAAAGGCAGCATTAGAAGCTCAGAAGAGAATGGGTGGGCCAAGTTTTTAACTCATCGTACAAGGAGGGAGGAAAAGAGGTGTTGCCATTTTGAAACACAATGTTTAGGCCTCACGGTTGAAAAAACTCATGTAGACAGACAAGGACGGCACATTTTGATTGATGGAACTGTGGGAGGAATTAAAACGTCAGCTTTAAATTTGTATGTCCCAAATGAATATTAATATTACTATTTTTTCTATGTGAATATTTTTTGTAATTGCAGAAAGTCATTTTTTTATATATATTTTCTTCGTGGGAAGTACACACTGATTGATTTCAGTGTAAGAATGACCAAGCTGTGCTGAGGAGATGCTGCTTGTTTGTAAAATGTTCTGTTTTACTCGTGTAAAACCAAAATGTGTATTGACTTTACCAATTATCTCATAAAAAACTTAAAAAAAAAAACATTAAGAAAACATTCTGTGTTGGAAGCATGGTTCCTGCTACAAAGGCACACTGAACAAATCTCCAGCCGTCATGACGAAGAAATGACACCGTTTTCATTTGATGGTCGATGCAACAACTTTGGAAAATTTCATTTTTAAAGTTCTGTCCTCGCGTGTACTCTGACAGTCGATGGAGACGAGCGTCTTCACACACCAGCTCGTCTCTGATGGGGCCATCAAAGCTCTGACAGGATGCACTTACGATGAAACGCAGAAAACACGGCGCTGTTCTGTCTCTATGGCAACAACATCACTTTTCTATGAAAGATGAGCACCGTCGCTGAGTTTTTATCATCCATTTGTTTTTTAATTTCTGATGAATGAGAACATTTATTTAAAACAATACAATATAAAAACAAGCGTTATATGTTTGACGAGTGTTGACCCCTTTATCAAACCCTGAACGCATTTGTAATTCATAATAATCCCAAATGGATTGGAACACATCAATAAATAACATAAAAAGAAACAACTCTGAATATGACACTTCATCATCCATATAGCTTTTAAAAATAATGTTGTGTTGGCTTTGTGTTGTCTTTTAATAACAATGACACTACAAAAACAATTTGAATAAAAGTAACTCATAAGAAATCCCCTCCCCCCTTCTTCAAGCTTGGATCCTCGATCAGAGAGCTGGCAGTTTGCAGGTTCTGTGCAGGATCCAGATGTTCCTACCATCTCTCTTCTTTGGTTTTGGCTTTGGGAAAGAGAAATATTCAACACCCTTCCCTGAAATGTTTCTGCATGTCAGCCATCAGACTTGTAGGTCCCATAGTTGCACTGTTTTTTCACCACTGCTGAAAGGTTGAAAGGCCTCCGTTGCACAGTCAAGATGGCCCATGTAGGACTGGATTTGGCCGCGGCCGTCTTAGGGGGTCTGAGTGAAGGGCACTGCAGGCACGACTGCATTACTCACAGGCCAGTTTGCCATCCAAGGAGGAGAGGGCGATGGCAAACGCCTGAAAGGCACACATGGGGAAGGAGTAATCCAAGGTGAAGACGTCCTCTGACACGCGCCCACACTGCATCACCACATAGTCCTCATTGTCAGGGTGGACGAGCTGGAAGTTTTTGACAGACGTCAGTGTGGCTCGCCCTCCAAAATCAAGAGTGTAGGACTCACTCTGGTCATTCCAGATGGGGCTCTTGCTCTGCAGGGTGATCAGTTGATCCATGTTGTTGTTGGCCTGGCGCATCACAAGGGTTTCCTGTTTATTTATGGGACGAACACAAACTCTGGCATCGTTCTCTAGGATGCCAGGGATCACCACCCTCATTTTCCTGGGACCATACATCCCGAGAACATTCGCCTCGTAGCAAATGGATGCTAGCTCTTGTCGCACTGCTTCACTCTCTGTGACAGTAGCTTCCTCTGGGTTTTCTCCACTGTCGTAAACTGTGAACTTGGTACCCAGGAAATTGGACCTCAGTTTTCCAATGCAGCTCCTGGCTTTTCTGGACTCATTTGTTGGGTCAGTGGAAATCAGGTAGTAGGATGTTTTGCACGTCTTTTTTCTGGCGGCCATTAGAAACTCCTTCTCTCCGTCTTCCCCGTCCGTGTGGAGCTGATAAACGGGGAAGCCGTTGCTCTGGTCCCTTGTGATCCTGCACTTGATGGTCTCCTCTCTGGGAGCAGGACACATGGCAAGCTCATGCAGATCGTCCACAAACAGAGGAGATGATGACCTTAAGTTCGGTTCACTCCCTGTGGGTTCGTGCCTGGGGGTGGAGAGAGGGGACAACACACCTGGTGAAGCTGTCCCTTCTCTCTTCCAATCCGTGTCGTCTTCTATGTCCTGAATTTCCTCATCACACAGTTGGCTTCCATCACTTGAAGATGGAGAGACAAGCCTCTCATCATTGTCTTCTTCCTCTTCGTCCTCACTTGCGCTCTCATATTGGGTGGTCCTGTAGGACTTCTGAGTGCCTTTTGTCCACGAGGAAATCACCTCACCAAATGGCAGTTTGCCATCAAAAGAGGAGAGGGCAATGGCAAACGCCTGAAAGGCACACATGGGGAAGGAGTAGTCCATGGTGAAGACGTCCTCAGACACGCGCCCAAACTGCATCACCACATAGTCCTCATTTTCAGGGTGGACGAGCTGGAAGTTTTTCTCAGACATCTCTTTGACTCGCTCGTTGAAGTCGAGAGAGAATACCTGAGCCTGGTCATCCCAGCTGGGGCTCTTGCTCTGCAGGCTGATCAGTTGATCCGTGTCATCGTTTGCTAGCCGCATCAGGAGGGTTTCCTGCTTATTTTTCGGACGAATGCTCACTCTGGCATCATTCTCCTGGATACCAGGGATGACCACTTTCATTTTCCTGGGACCCCAAAACCCATGATCACTCCTCTCATAGCTAACGGCTGCTAGCTCTTGCCGCACTGCTTCACTCCCTTTCCAGTTTGTTTTCTCCGGGTTTTCTCCACAGTCATAAACTGTGTACTTGGTACCCAGCAAATTGGACCTCAGTTTTCCAATGTAGCCGCTGGCCTTTCTTGACAGATTTGAGTAATCTGTAGAAATCACATAGTTTGAAGTTCTGCACTTCTTCCTTTTTCTGGCGCTCATTAGAAACACATTCTCTCCGTCTTCCCTCTCCATGTGGAGGTAATAAACCGGGTAAAAACTGCTCCGGTCCCTGGTGATCCTGCACTGGATGACTTCCTCTTCAGGAGCAGCACGCATGGCGAACTCCTGCAGATCCTCCACCGACAGAGGAGACGCTGCCCTTTCATCATCCTCACTCTCTGAAGAGTATTGAAGGGACTCAGCACTTTCTGTGCTGGATTCTTCTTGCCTGTCATCTTCCTCCTCCTCCTCCTCCTCCTTTTGCCACCAGGCACGTGTCGTGTCGGTGGTCGTCCTCATGTTGCATTTGAGTGTGTTCTCGTCTGAGGCATCTTCAGGCTCACTCAGGGAGGAGTCGCTGAGGGACTGGCTGCTCTGAGGTGTCTGGTCCAACGGAGTTTTGTGAGACTCTGTCCAATTGCATCCAACACAAGACAAAGGTATTCCCTCTGATTCCAGGTATTTCCTCAGGCATTCCTCTTGTATTTTGCTCGGTCTCCATAGCTGAAAGAGAAAACATGTCAGCTTCACATTAGCGCCAAAACTGTCAAGGTTGTTGTTGGGTTAGGGTTACAAGATGGCAACCCAAATAGTACAGTAACGAGACTTAAGGTCGAACAGGTGATTGTGACACAGTTAGTAGCCATGACAGCGAAGACAGCGCCACCTCAGCCCCAATCACTTGTTCACGCGTATAGAAAAAGAACAGAAGACAACACAAACTTTGATCAAAAGGATCCTAAAGTAAACATGTACTATAAACATGTACATATAGTACATGTTTATAGTACATGTTTATTGTACATGTAGCATGTTGCAAAATAGAAAAAGCACATCACCATTTTCACCATCTGGTGTTTGTGCCAGTGACGTTAAATGGTGAAAATTCTTTACCGGTTCATCCTGCCAACGCTGTTCCTTAGAATTCATGTTTATTTCCTTAAACCTTGAACAGAATGTCTGAACAAGAGGTGTCAGACGGTCGTCTTTGGGTTGATGTGGGTGTCGTTGTGGTGGTTTGTTTCCAGGAGAACTTTTCTCTCCTTTGTCAGATGAAGTCGTGCTATTATAGGACGTGACCATGATGATGACTGCCAGATGACATCACTGTGAGTGACAAGAAGACTGACAGTGATGATTCAGTCTGAGTTCACCCTCAGAATTACGACTGTGATCTCACCACGAGCTCTGAAGTCCTGCTGCCGTCGGCACGAGTGTGACGGTTGTAGAGCGAGGAGATGCCACCTGTGGTGAATGAGCGGGAGTTGACTTGACTTTGACAGTTGATTTTCTTCCTCCCTCCTAGATTTGGGACACTGCTGGTCAGGAGCGGTTTCGGAGCGTCACCCACGCGTACTACTGGGACGCCCACGGTAGGACTCCTCCTTCTCCATCTTTCACTTCCTCCTGACTCACGCTGAGACTTTGTTTTCCTCCGATGTGTGATTGGCACTCTGCACACCACGCTGCAGATGTGTGCAGGAATTAGCAGCAGGCTCTGTGATGAGCAGGTGAATGAGTCTACTTCTGTCTCAGTCAGGGGCGGGATATCTTTTAGTGTGTGAGTGTGAGAGAGAGTGTGTGTGTGTGTGTGTGTGTGTGTGTGTGTGTGTGTGTGTGTGTGAGAGTGTGAGAGTGTGTGTGTGTGTGTGACATCATTAAAGCAGGAGGCAGCCTTGTCTCCGTAGAGTGAATCAGACACGGAGCTGTCACTTCTCTAGAAACGTGGGGAACAGTCCCATCAATCTGTTGGAGGTTTTGTTCTCATGAGGAAAGACAACAGAGGACTGAAGAGATCGAGGGTCAAGGTGGAAGTCAAAGAGAAAGAAGTCCGACGGACAGACGGAAGAACCCAAAAGCAGAAAGACCGACTAGTCTCCAACATGAAGTTTGTGTCTTTGTCCAGAGAGAAGCTGCGTGGAAACGGGTCGTCCAGTCCTCATGGACGAGAGTCACCACATGGTTCACGTAGCAGCAGGAGCATAGCAAGCTGCTCTGAGGTTCTGATGCTGGCTAGAGGTGTGTGTGTGTGCGTGTGTGTGTGTGTGCGTGCGTGTTTGTGTGTGTGTCAAACACCACACACACTCATCTACCTTCTGGGATTTTTTTTTTATTATGAATATAAAGTGCAGGTTGGTAAGGGGTGGTTTTTCTTTTTTTTCAAGTTGAGTTTTTTCACCTTTCAGCTTTTCTGCTGGAACAAGATCCGGCACCTTTGAATTTTGGCCTCCCTGCGTTCCGGTACTTATTTGGGCAGATCCAGTACCTCTCGTATTAAAAACATAAAAATAAACATCAATAAATACATTTTAAATATGTTTAAGATAAAATAATAATGTTCATATATTAATCTACAGACCAAATCCTAAGAATTTCATGTTGTTTATTAAGATTTAACATCATATGAAAGAGTGAGAGATCTGTTGATGCACTGATGCCAACAAACCACGCCCCTGAAACAAAAACTAACCAACAAAAGAAAACTCAAAATTCGCCGCATCGGAGGAGCAAGCAGAGGAAAAAACACTTACGACTTCAACGTCAACATGTCTAAAAGGCAGTTAAATTTGCTCCCAATTATCAGTTCCACAATCTCGACTATCTTCCCCCTCCTTCAGGACAACTGAAATAGTGGCCTCCCCCCAAGAGGGTGGGGTTTCTCCCTCCCGGAGGGCGTGGTGAAGTGTCTTCAACAGTAGTGGAACTAGTTCCTTGCTAAGATGCGATACCATTGAGAATTGTACCCATCAGGTCCAACTGCCTTTCCCAGTTTTCATCTGGTGACGGCTGCATTCATTTCCTCTGTTGAAATCGGTTTGGTTAAGTTCTCATTTTCAACATCCGAGAGGGAGGGTAAATCTAAATTATTGAGAAAAGCATCAATGCCATTGTGAGTATGGATCCCGATAAAAGATCTCCAAACATTCCTGAGTCCTTTCTGATTTTGGTTTCCAAAATGTTAGTTTTGGGGTCCTTAATCTTAAAGATTGTGCTGCCCTCCTGTTGCTTCTGTGGTTTATACGCCAGGTATTTTGCTGATTTCCCTCCTATCTCGTCATATTTTTGTCTGAGGAAGGTTAGATTCTTCTGAACCTCCTGTGTGTATATCATTGATTTCCCCCTGCAATTTTTTAATTTCCTGCTTTGCATCAGGGTTTGGATTGTTAATGTCTTCCTGCTGCTTCAATTTTAACCTCGTTTGTAGATCAGATAGTTTTTGTCCTTTGGATCTTTTTACTGTAGGTGAGAAGTGATAGAAATTACTTTTTTAATTTTCCTCTCAGTGCGGCTTTAAGCGTATCCCATAACATGATTGCTGATACCTCTCCTGTGTCGTTAATTTCTAAAAGTTCTTTTATGTCTTGCTTTATGTTTGAGACGATGGCAGGGTCATTTAATATTTGTGAATTAAGTTTCCACAGAGTGGTTCGTTTTTTTCCTCTCCACCTGCAGGGATTGAGAGATAGGATGATGATCAGATAGGTCCCTCGTTAGTATATTGCAGTCTTTAATCTTAAATCTGACCACGTTGAACATAAAGAAATAATCCAATCTGGCTTGGACTTTAAATGAACCGTAGTGGTGTGTGTAGTCTCTGCTGGATGGAGAAAGCTCTCGCCAAGCATCTATTATCCCCATTTCTGTCATTTAGGTGTTGACTTTCCTCATGAGTGGGTTAGAATAATTAGTCGGGTTGAATGTGTCTAGTTTGGGATCAAGTCTAAAGTTAAAGTCCCCCCGCAGACAACTGTGCCCCGAGAATCCACCATTAAATGGGAAATATTCCTAGAGAATAGCCACTCGCTGCCTGGCGGGGCAGACATACATTTAAAATTGTAATTTCAGATCCCTCGACCCTTCTCTGATAAAGCTGCCCTCCTCGTCGCTGGTTTCTAAGACATGTTCATAATTACTGTAAGTGAGCCAGAGATGAGCAGAGCCACGCCCCTCTTGTGTTTAATTTGTCCGAAGAGGAAAAGACAGGTTTAAAACCCCTTCTCCTCAACCTCAAATGATCTGCTTGGTTCATGTGTGTCTCTTGGAGCAATGCCATCTGTGCGCCTACTTTCTTTCATTTGGATAAAATCGTATTCATCATAATCATATTCAGAACCCCACGAACATGAAAAGAAAGGATTTTCACTGGCTCAATTTGCATGTAATATAACGAGCTGACTGCAAAACATGACCCTGGCCCGGAGCAGTAGATGAGAGCAGCTTGGCCCCCTGGTGGCAGCAGGTAATTAAAGCGCTTTGACACTCCTGATGGCGTTGCTCTAACAGGAGTCTCATTTGCAGTTCCGAAGGTTTTGCGTTTTATACTTCAATTATTTTTTACACTCACTTGAAGCGGTTTTGGCCTTTTTTGGAGAGTGAATACTGACAACAGGAAACACTGAATTCAGATCCACTCTGAAGGAGGGAATCTGTCAGTCATGTGACTGATCCGCTGTTTCCTCGTCTTCCCAGTTATTCCCACTCTTTGTCCTTGTTTGTAGAGAAGCAGTAACGTGTTCAGAACCAACCAAAGTACTATTCCTACTTGTCCAGCTGAGAGTGCTTCCTCTGGACATCTCCAGTGGTTCTGACTGGAGACCTGTGGTTTGTCCAGGTCTGTCCTTCGACGTGCCGCCTGTGCTGCCAGGTCATTCAGCTGAAACCACTGACTGGAAGTGACCGTCGTTTGCATTTCCTCTTTTGCAGAACTTCTACAATTTGCGTGACATTGTGTGTTGTCATTAAAGGCGTTACCACAGCAAGACGGCCAATTTTGATATTTCACTGTAGAACAGGAAACTGCAGCAGCTGGACTCCACACCATCAGACCCTCCCTTCCTGGTAACAGCAAGAATCTTGAAAGATGAAAAATCCCAGTCAGACTGAAGTCTTCACCTGAATCAGGCAGAGCAGCATCATGGTGTCCCTCCCTCTCCCTCTGCTGACGGACACGCCAGCGTGCACGGCGCTCCCTGCTTCGGTCGGCCCCTCTGAGCGTCCTCCTGCTAGCAGTTGTAGTTGTGCTGATGTGTTTTGTGTTTATGTAAATGTTTCTACAGAAGAGTGTGTGCATGTGTCCCGTCTGTGTGTGGACGTATCAGCAGCAGAGCCTTCTGGATGGTAGAGACATGGACGTCCCCTCCTCTCTAACCGTCCGTCCCTTCTCTCTCTCGTTTTGCTCTCATCCTGCCACCCGTGTGTTCTCCCACTCCTCCGCCGCCGTCTGTGACCATCACCACAGCTCCCGCTCTCTGCTCTCCAGGGTCAGACACGTTTCTTTAGCTGTGACCTCTCTCTCTTGTGTCCCGCACCAACAGGATGTTCGTTAGCTTTGAAGGGTTTGACAGTCTTTTCAAAACATTACAAAGAAAATGCCTTCGCACAGCAGTTGAAAGGTCCTGGTACGAGCCTCTCAGCTCCATCCTGGCCCCTCGTCAGCGCGACAGAGAGCAAAGACAGCGAACCTGTCGTCTGCAACACATGAAGCTTTTAATCTGACTTCATTTCTGTCCTCCGTCATGTGACAGCAGTGAGCTGTCACAACAAACCTCTCAGATGACGGCAGCTGTATCTGTAGAGCAGCATCTCAAGGCTGCACTGCTGCCACACACCCAGAAAATACACTCGTCGTGACGCCCGTGAGTACACGTGTCCAAAGACGGGGAACTGTTATTAGTCACCTGGAACATTGAAAACTCACAATTGTACCTCTGTGCTGCACCGACCATCATCCTGCTGATTCACAAATATGGAAACTACATCTGCAGTTATTGGGTTTCTTTTTTAGTTTCAGTCTAAGCTTTAGCTTTTGCGTGTTTTGGGGCCTGAACTGCAGCATCCAGAGAGACAGAAATCCATGACAGTCAGATTCTATTCACAGATCCCAAAACCCAAGCTTGGCTTGAGAAACCGTGCAACTTCTGATAACTTCAAATTCTGTTGCCTGTGCTGAAGATGGTGTGTTCATGTGAATGTGCTGCACGCGTAGCTTATCAGAGGCTTTTAAATGTTATCGACATCCTGGAGTGTTGTGGTGCTGTACCGCTGCTATGATGTCACTGACGTGACTTTTAGCTTCTGCAAATTCCTGAAGAAACAACTTGATCACTTGATGATTACTTGATTCACCAACTTGGGTTAAACAGGTCAATTTGTGGAGTTTCTGAGACCTCTGAAGTTATTTGTTGCTAAAATGCATGCTAACTATTGCTATCTGCTGCCGACTGCTACTAACTGCTGCTAACTGCTACTAGCCGCTGCTAACTGCTGCTAACTGCTTCTTACCGCTGCTAACCGCTCAGAGCTGGTGCAGAACAATGTTAGCGCCTCCGAGATCACACACACACACACACACACACACTCTCATACACACACACTCACTCTCACACACACACACACACTCACTCTCACACACACACACTCACTCACACACACACACTCACTCACACACAAAATCACTCTCACACACACACACTCACTCACACACTCACTCTCATACACACACACTCATTCTCACACACACACACACACACACTCACTCTCACACACACACACACACTCACTCACACACTCACTCTCACACACACACACTCACTCTCACACACACACTCACACACACACACATTCACTCACACACACACACTCACTCTCTCACACACACTCACTCTCACACACACACTCACTCACTCTCACACACACACACATTCACTCTCACACACACACACATTCACTCTCA
Source organism: Aulostomus chinensis (assembly GCF_037954235.1). Classification (NCBI taxonomy): domain Eukaryota; kingdom Metazoa; phylum Chordata; class Actinopteri; order Syngnathiformes; family Aulostomidae; genus Aulostomus; species Aulostomus chinensis. The sequence goes on from NC_141342.1 coordinate 5,595,871, forward strand.
CACACACTCACTCTCTCTCACACACACACACACACACATCACTCTCACACATACACACACTCACTCTCTCACACACACACACATCACTCTCACACACACACACTCACTCTCACACACACACACACACACATTCACTCTCACACACACACACACTCACTCTCTCACACACACACATCACTCTCACACACACACACACTCACTCTCACACACACACACACACTCACGCTCTCACACACACATCACTCTCACACACACACACTCACTCTCACACACACACTCACTCTCACACACACACACACACACTCACTCTCTCACACACACACACATCACTCTCACACACACACACACTCACTCTCTCACACACACACACATCACTCTCACACACACACACACACACTCACTCTCACACACACACTCACTCTCACACACACATCACTCTCACACACTCACACACACACACACACTCTCACACACACACACGTTTTTATTGGTATTGACTGGCAGGCTCAGGCTCAGAGGCCACAGAAAAGCCATTTAATCATCAGCCTCCTCACAGCGGGGAAGCTTCAGGAGCTTCTCACAAAAGGAGAAATCAATTGGATGTTTGTCAGCTGGCGCACGTCCAGAAGAAGAAAGCCTTGCATCAGAGGATGGAGCGCCAGAACGGGCCAGAGATCCGTTTTGTCCCGTTAACTATGAATAGTCACCTTGTTGAGTGGTACAGGAACCGTCGCAGTTCTGCAGCCGTTCCAAGTCTGCTGCTGATGGAGCAGCAGGGACCCCAGAAACCTCGGTGACTGGCAGGCTGGCGGCTGCTCCTTTGCCAGCCTCTCTCTCTCTCTCTCTCTCCCTGCTAGTTTGTCTCTGTCTTCTCTTTACAGGCACACAAACATGTTTGTTGATTTCCTCCACCGAGCCTTCCAGCCTTGCACCGTCATTTACGTCCTCAGCCTGATTCCCGTTTGCTCGACCCGTCATGCCGTCCTCCTCCTGTCTCGGCAGCAGCAGTTCTCTGGTAGCTTTTGTTTCCACCTCATTATTGTGCGTCGTACTCAGAAACATTTCCAGAGAAGTCCAGCATCTGTGCCATGAACATTTCGAAGAGGAGAAGAGGGAGCGATTAGGATGTGGAGGACTTTGGTAGTAGGCTACTAATTGGTTATTCAGCTTTTCTGGGGCTTTGACAGAACCAGGAAACGGGTCCATCAGCAGCTGCTGAAGGAGCTGGAAGAGGCACTCGTTCACCTGCAGAGGAAATATGCGAGTGTGTTCTCCGCTCTTCTCCGCATCCGAGCCTCTTCACCCTCGACGAGTGTGTCGGCGGGACTTGAGAACAGGCAGTGTTGAGTTTGGATTAGCAGAACTCATATTTGGGTCAAATGCATGACCACGTGTTTCTCACCCTGAAGTATCACGCTCGGTCCTGCTGAAGTACATGTCAGTACATAGCATGTAGCCTAGCGGACGCTAGGAAGAGTGGTCGTCGATGAATAGCCTACAACACAACAAGTTTATGATGGAACCCCCGATCCCCCAGCTCACGCCCACAGACACGCGAACCTGAGAGCGCTGATCAGAACCACGCTTCATACTTCAGTGTCGTTGGAGCGGAGCTTTGCCTGCCCCTCAGCTCGGTCTCCAGAGTGGGGTGTGTCCCTCAGGGCTTTGTCCAGTTGTGGCCTTGTGGCAGTGCTTGTGGAACCCAGGTGCCGAACGTGTGAATAAATCTAAGTGTAGGACTGTGTGAATGGCGGACATGTGGGTTGGTTAGCCAGTCGCAACGGAGCGGCCTCAGTGCTCCACGCAGGAAGTGGGTGGATGCTGAGAGCAGCTGCAGGTTGGTGGTGAAATGTTGGTCGTCTGTTACCGGCAGGGCTCAACATTTAACGCGGTTAACGTGAGGTGGGTGAATTCCGTTGGCTTGTAGACGACGACCCTGTGAATCCTTGCTGCTTGCTGGCCCCTGGTTGCTCCTGGTCTGTGTTCATGTATGGAAGGTTCACAGTGCCCTTTGGTATGTGGGTGTTTCTATTTAAAGACACCTTCTGACATCTTGAATGGACTGAATGAAATATCGTTCATGTATGTGTATTTTTTTCATACCATTTGCTTGTGTTGTTGTTATTTGATGACATGGAGATGCAGAGTTAAATGAAGTCTTCTGTTAATACAGGCCAGGCCTGAATATGGAGACGCTCCAGTATGAGGGGCGCGTGATGGCGAGCTAACCCTGACCTACTCTGGGGTACAGGCCTCTGATCTCTGCAGCCAGCATCTCCCTACCAAGGCGGTAGGCCGCCCTGCAGCCCTGCCCCGTTCATCCTCCTCCCCCTTCGCTCACTGGAGCTTCGCAGTAGCAGGGAGCGATAACTTTACAAATACTGGTACTGCTTATCTTGTTTATATTTTGTTTTTTTACAAATCTCTACTGATTGTATTTCTTTATGACCACCTGTTAGGCACACTTCAGTCTCTGGCTCGTCCTCTGCTCTCCCTTCAGCGTAGGCTACGCTTGCAGACTGGCCTGTTGCCGTCTACGACTTCCCCCTCACTGTTTGCCTCGTGTGCAAAATACTTCCATACTGCGCTTTTGCTTTTGACATTTTCAGCCAAAATTGGTGGTGAAGGTCCAGCAGCAGCACTCGCCATGTTTGTCCTCCACACACTGAGCTCCTCGTGAGGGGAGGAGCAGAGAGGTGGTCCGCGTCGGTATCGATAACTTCTGCGAATGAGGATCTTATCTAAACACTAATTTAGAGTATTGAATGATATTCGGTATCGATACTTTGACAACTCCAGTTCCTGCACTTGTGACGTTCACACGTTTATGGGGAACTGCAAAGATGCATTGAGAACCTGAGGAAATGAGAGGAGAGAGAAAAACCCAGGACGATCACGCGCTCTCTTGCCTGCAGAGGCGATCTCTGTCTGCCGGGCCTGATAGCAGCAGCTCTCAGCTCCTCTCAGTGGACCGAACCCACATTCTCACACACACACACACACACACACACACACACACACACACACACACACACACACACTGGTGGCTGTCGGTTCTCTCCGTCTGAGGAAATATTCATGAACTGATTCATGTGTTCTTGTGTGTTTGCGCTGCTGCGTGCAGGTGTGTAACCAATCCTGGGGTTTACTTTCAGCTTTGGATGAGGATTTGTTTTGGACCGCTTTGTTTCTCTACAGCCAGAACTGCTAGACAGAGCCAGTAGACGGTGACGCGTCAGTCATCGATGGTCACCGGTGGGCGGGTGAATACGTGTCCTGCTGATCGCTCTGAGTCTTGATCTGATGTCACCTTATCGTTTCCGTTCGTGTCCTCCTGCTTGTCTCAAACAGTGTCAGGGAACTGAAAAACACACAATTTGAAAAGTATGGTGTGTGTGTGTGTGTGTGTGTGTGTGAGAGAGAGAGAGGGAGAGAGAGAGAGTATTCCATCAGACTATGTAATAAATCAAAATCAGAGTCTTTGTGCCTGAGAATTCTCAGTTGGTTATATTTCTATCAGTGGCCAATATATTCTGTCTCCCAAAGAACAAACCTCCCACTCGTAAAATGAGTAGGGAGCCTGGAGTATTCCCAGTAATACATGGGGTGGGGGGGGGGGGGGTGAATAGCGTCAGTGTACAGAACAGAACACAAACAGGGCGAGGGATGTTAGCTTAGCTACTAACAAGCTAGCAACACCTGACTTCAGGGCAGAATTTTGCAAAATAAGACGATGAAAGCAGCTCTGACAAAACTGTGATAGAAAAAATAAAGCATTGCTGCTTTTATTTTGAAGTCAGGATCACTGCAGTGGAAGTGACTTGGCAACTGATCCAGGATCAGGCCTGACAAGGCACAAACAGCACAAACAAGAAAGTTGACACTTCCTGAGTTAAAACCTGGATCAAAGTCTGAGAGTGAAAAACCCAACCTCCTTTTAATCTTTCAAATTCCAGATTTCGCTCGGTGTGCCTGATTGTTTCTGGTTGTTTCTCACTCGTTTGAGTGCGAGGTTCCGCTTCGCTTTGTTCTAAATATCTACGTGGTATAATGTGTACATATAACAAAAAAAAAAGAAAGTGGATGAAGGCAAAATGAAGAGAGTCACTATGCTAACGGTCGTAAATGACAAAGTTCTGGAAGAGTTCCTGCCGCTCGTGAACAGGAAGTGGTCACTGAGGACGGAGCAGACGCCGTTGTTGCTAACGAGGCTTCTCCAGTGACCGAGTGAGTTCGTGGGACGTGTCTTTGAAACGACCCTGTGAGCACTAAGAACTATTTAATTTGTCCGGCGTTTCAACCTGTTGGTGTTTGAAAGGTTTTCACTTCTACTGTACGGAGCTGTGAATACGGTTTCAAGTCACATGACTCTTCCTGTCTGCTTCACATCAACATGGAGCCGGTTGTTGATCCAGAACCTGTCAGACTGAAACGTTCCAGCAGTTTCCTCCTCAGAAGTGAACCTGCAGCGCTGCCTTCTGGCTGTGCGTTGCCATGACAACTGCACCTGACTGAGGGGGAATTTATTGAACAGTCCCGGTAACAATTATCACACGTGTGAAGTCTATCTGTAACACTTATGACGTTTGTAGCAACCCTGTCGTGTAGTTAAGCTACTCAACTTTATGCTTTCGTAATAAACTGCCAGTACAACAAAGTTCTCTGCTGTTTTCACGCTCAGCCAAAGAGAATGAAGAACTTCCTGTTCCTGCCTCTTCTTTCAGGGGTGAACTGAGTTCTTTGTGCTTTGCAGTTGTGTTGTTTTCATGTCGTGAGCTCGGACCTGCAGGTTTCCATGTCCACGCCGCCATGAACTCCAGCTGTGAGATGCTTTCGTCGTGTGGTGCCAGTGAGACTTGGACTGTTAGTCCCATGGCTTTGACAAACCAGGACAAGAAAACGGTTCCGGTTGACAAAAACTGAAGTGGCTTTGAAGTCGTTGTCATAGCGCCACCTTGTGGTCCCAGGCAGGAAGCCTGATAGAACACTGGTGTACATTACAATGAAACTAGGTGACGTGATGACGCAAGAAACGTCACAGCAGCCCACGGGAGACTCCACCTGGACGAGGGGCCGATTAGCTCAAGGATGCTGAAGGCTGCTTCCCACCACTAACCTGCAGAGGAACGTTGCAAAGGTTGAAGGATGAGACCTAATCACCAAACCACGCCCGTCATCTCTCCACTCCCGCTGGAAGCAAGGCAGCATCCTAACTGAAGTCCCTAATTGCCAATCAAGGATGACGAGAGCGCCACAGTGAGGGTTGGCCAGTATAAGACAGGAGAGAGACGACAAAGCTAGGTGCTACCTGCACCAGAGAGCGAGCAGCACTAGAGTGAGCAGCAAGCAACCACGCCAGCCGGTAAGCTACACAGCCAGCCTCCAGCAGGCCAGGCCCCAGCACCCGCCAGCCGGTGAGGCCCACAGCCAGCCTTCAGCAGGCCAGGCCTCAGCACCCTGAAAACTGTAACACTATGCAAGCAGACATTTTCAAAGTATTTGACAGTTTGTTGACCATGACCGATAAAATGGAGTATCTGGAAGGGCAAACGAGAAGGAACAACCTTGTTTTTGACAGAGTGGCAGAGTCACCTGGGGAAACCTGGGCTGACACAGAAGAGAAGATCACAAAAATCTTGAAAGAAAACCTGAAGTTGCAGCATAAAGTAGAAGCAGAGAGGGCCCATCGTGTGGGGAAACCCAACGATGGAGACGGACCAAGGCCCATAGTTATAAAGCTACTCAGAAACAAGGACAGGGATGACATTCTGAAGCGTGCAAAAACTTTACAGGGAACAAGAATATTCATTAATGAGGACTACACAGATGAGAAGGAAAAGGAAAGATCTGATGCCAGAGTTAAGAGCAGCCAGAGCGAGGGGGGGACATTCATACCTGCGAAACGGCAAACTGATCTTACACCCACGCACCAGCACACCGAAGCAACTCAATCAACCATCAAAATCACTGGACTACGGACAATGGATACGTTGAACCACATTTCACCACATGCACTGGACACAACTCTGACTCATTCCTCTGAATCACAACTTGCAATAAGAATTGATGAACTGAAACAACCACCGTTAGATACCTGCAAATACACAGCAAACAAGCAGCAGAACATTGAAAATGACATTGACCCAGAAAACAACTTCTTTTTGAACAAGGACTGCCACTACTACAGGGATGAACAACACAACAGTACATTCACGACCGATAACAAATTTCAATGATTCACTTCCACAGTAGAAGCATGTACGCCAACTTCCAGAGCATAAAGGACTACTTGAATCAATTCTCACAGCCTTTCAACATAATATTGATCTCAGAAACTTGGATCAATAATGAAAGGGGTATGGACTTTGGACTGGAAGGATATGAAATGTTGTGCATGAATAGGAGAAACAAAAATGGTGGTGGTGTAGCCATATATGTAGACACAAGCTATAGTTTTAAGGTGACTGAAAATATGTCAACAGTTGTAGACAATGTGCTGTATGACAGCAGAAATAATTGGAGCAAGAAAGAATATCATTGTAAGCTGCATGTACAGAACACCAGGGTCAGATATGGACGTGTTTCAAAACTGGATGGAGAGGCACTTTGCTGTCAGGAATCAGAAAATCATGTTTATTGTATATTAAACATTGACTTGTTGAATCCTAATAATCATAAGAAGAGGACTTTCTCAACACTCTTTTTAGTGTGGGTTTACACCCCGAGATAACCAGACCGAGCCCAATCACAATGCAGTCAGCAACTTTGATAGACAGTATATTCACAAATGTAATTGACAGTAACTTAGTAAGCAGACTTCTAGTAAACGACATCAGTGACCAACTTCCAGTTTTTACCGTTTCTAATCCCAGCTGCATAAACCATTAGGACAAAAGACCATTATAGAGAAGGGTGAGTGCACTAAAAAATGAGTGATTACAAAAGAATTGGGATCCGATATAGAATGAAAAAGATACAAATATAGCATATGATGAATTCTGAAGTGCATTTAAGACACTGTATGACAAAAATTGTCCAATTAAACAGTATATAACTCATAAATACATGGACAATCAATGGATGTCGAAGGGATTGCAGAATGCGTGCAAAAAGAAAAATACTTTCTATAGAGAATTCATAAAGCATAGAACCAAAGAAGTGGAAGATAAATATAAGAAGTATAGAATCAAGCTTAACTAATATCATGAGGAACTGTAAGAAGGATTCTTATAATAACTCACTAGATAATAACAAGAATAATGTAAAAGGTACATGGAATATTCTTAACAGTATAAGTAGAAATAAATCTAGACATATGAATTATCCACAGTATTTTATAGAAAATGATACAATTATAAACAATATGAATGACGTAGCTAATAGATTAAATCATTATTTCTTCAATATTGGACCTAGATTAGCTAAAGAAATTCAAGAACCAGGGACAGACAATGATAACTTAAGAGAGAGAAATCCAAACTCTATCTTTCTCAAACCTGTTGATGAAAAAGAGAGAACAGACATTGCAAACGTGCAAAAACAAGACATCCACTGATTACAACGACGTCGATATGAAAACAGTCCAAAAAAAAAAGTCATTCGTGAGATTTCCAAACCGTGAACTCACATATTTAACTTGTCACTACAAACCGTTCAATTTCCCAACAGTATGAAAGTGGCTAAAGTCATTCCTTTGTACAAAACTGCTGACAAACATCTCTTCACAAACTACAGGCCTGTATCTGTTCTTCCACCGTTTTCAAAAATTCTAGAAAAAGTTTTTAACAGTAGATTGGATAATTTAATAGAAAACATAAATTAATTTCGGACAATCAATATGGATTCTGAAGTAACAGGTCAGCATCTCTAGCATTAATTGAATTAATAGAAGAAATCACCGACGCCATAGACAAAAGAATTACGCAGTCGGGGTATTCACTGATCCTAAGAAGGCATTTGACACGATAAACCATGAAATACTAATAAACAAACTAGAACAATGTGGGATCAGGGGTGTAGCATTAAAATGGACCAGCAGTTATCTAAACAACAGGAGGCAGTTTGTGAAGATGGGAGGAAGCCAGTCCAGATGGTTGGACATTGTATGCGGTGTGCCACAAGGATCAGTGCTAGGACCAAAACGATTCATCATCTGCATCAACGACATACGTCAAATATCACGAAGACTCAAATCCATTTTATTCGCAGATGGCACTAATATTTTAGGAGGTCAGAATCTGCAGCAGCTTTTGGAAATGGTCACATCAGAATTCACTAAAATAAAATCTTGGTGTGACAAAAACAAGTTATCTTTAAATATAAACAAGACCAAAATCATGATATTTGGCAACAGGAAGATTGATAATTGGGCACCGATACAGATAGAGGGGACTGATGTTGAAAGAGTACATCAAATCAAATTTCTAGGGGTGACAATAAATAACAAAATCTGCTGGAAATCTCACCTTAAATACATCAGTACTAAAATAGCAAGAAGCATCTCAACAATGGTACAAGCTTGGCGCTTCCCATACAGCAAATCACTCCACACTCTGTGCTGTTCACTGGTTTTACCTTACTTAAATTACTGCGTAGAGGTCTGGGGCAATACCTACAAAGGTACTTTGGAACCCTTATTCATTCTTCAAAAAAGAGCCATCAGAATTATGCACAATGCCGGTTATCTTGAACACATGAATCCATTATTCATTAAGTCCAAAACAATAAAATTGCTCGATATTGCAGAATTAATGGCTGCACAAATAATGTACAAAGCCAGAAATAACTCGTTACCAGGACAATTACAGTTAATATGGCAGGAAAGACAGGGGAGGTATGAACGAAGGGAACCAACAAATTTTAAAATACAGACATGTGGAACCACAAGTAAAAAAAAATGGAACGGTCCTAGCGAGGAGCTGAAACAACGTCCAACCACCTACAAATTCAAAAACAAATACAGAGAAATGATTTTTGCCGGATACAAGAAGAGGAGACATGAGGCAGTGATTGTGCGGGTATCCATTTATAGTGTGCGTATATAATATGTATGTATATATATGTATATATTTTTTTTTATTATGTACTACTATAATACTGGTATAATACTGTAATAATGTGTATAATATATATAATGCTCAGGTATAATACTGTAATGTAGTGCAGTAATATTTATAATGCTCAGGTATAATACTGTAATGTAGTGCAGTAATATTTATAATGCTCAGGTACAATACTGTAATGTAGTGCAGTAATATTTATAATGCTCAGGTATAATACTGTAATGTAGTGCAGTAATATTTATAATGCTCAGGTACAATACTGTAATGTAGTGCAGTAATATTTTTATATTTGTAATAATGTAGTAACAGGGGTCAATTCTGATGGTGTAGCCTGCTGATTTTTCTTTTCTCCAAGTAAGACTGAAATCTTTTTTAAGGACTGTTTTCTTTGTTTTTTCTTTTGTTTCTTTCTGATGTTTTGTTTAAATTGTTTTGTGCTTTTATTTATTATGCTCGAAATGAAGATTTCAATCAATCAATCAATCAATCAATCAATCAAACTGTGGTGTCTTCACGTTGCCTTTGTGAATACATGAAACAAAGAAGTATTTAACTATACAGTATCTGCAGTACCAGCAGTAGAGTTAAAAAGTACAATGTCCCACTAGAATAGTAGGAACTACTGAAAATGCAGTACCTGACAACACAGTACAGTGCTTCAGATGAACCAGTACACGGTCAAGTACTGCATCGGAATGTAGTGATGTAGTGAGGGCGATCTCCACTAGGGGGAGGAGTTCCTCACACAACGACTGTCTGCTGTGTCCCATGTCAACTCATCACCTCACTGGAAACTACAGTACCCAGGAGGAAGTAAATGCTGCAGTAGTTGGAAGTACTTCTATCAAAAGCTCTAGCCACTACTGCAGTATTTGGTTATCAGACGTGATCTCAGCTGGACATCTAGAACGCCGGATGAGGGTCGTTGAGGTCACGCCAGGTGCCCTCGGAATATGTTTCCCCCCAAAAACAAACTCAAGTGGAGGATTTTGCTGAGACAGATTTACGCATGCAATGTTTGGATAACTCCTCCCCCCGGTGTCGGACGGAGGAAATGTCGTGTAGATATTTGGTTTGAGCCAGAAGGACGAAGGATTTGTTACCTACCGGTTTTACAGGAACAAGAAGATCACATTTCAAAATCTGAAGAGGTTTGTATTTGAATACATTTGCAAAAACTGTGACTGGGAGAACAGAACCTGGTCCCAGTTCAGTCTAATCTTAAGCTGCTGGCAAAACGTAAGGTTAAATACAGTAAGATTGTGATACATGTCGGCGCTAACGACACCCGGCTTCACCAGTCGGAATTAACAAAAGTAAACATGGCTTCGGTGTGCAAATACGCTAAAACAATGTCGGTGTTTTAGCCGCATGCGTTCATTCCATCGCTGGATGTCCAGGTGGTGCTTAGATGACAACGTGGCTCATAGACAATTGGAGCTGCTTCTGGGGAAAGCCTGGTCTGATTGGGAGAGATGGCGTCCATCCTGCTTTGGATGGTGCATCTCTCTTATCTAGGAACAGAGGCCAATTTATTAGCAATACTAATCCCTGACAAGCACCCAGAGTTCAGACCAGCAGGCAGAGCTGCAGGTTAGCACGCCCTCTGCTGGTTCCTTGGTGTTGTCACCCACCCAGCCTATAGAAACTGTGTCTGCCCCGAGGCTGTATAAGCCTGCACCCAAATCTGGAGGAGTAATTTATAGCAACTTAGTTAAAATTAAAACCACTGCTCCAGCAAATCAACCCAATACAACTATTAAATGTTGTTTGCTTAATATTCGATCTCTCGCATCCAAGTCTCTCCTAGTGAACGATTTAATTACTAATTATCAGATTGGTGTATTAGCACTCACTGAAACCTGGGTGCAGCAAGATGAGTATGTTAGTTTAAATGAATCTTGCCCTCCTGGTTACATTAACTACCATGTACCTCGCACCACTGGCAGAGGAGGAGGAGGAGCTGCAATCTGTCAGTCAAATTTGGTGCTTAACCCTCGACCTAACAGTTCATTAACTCATTTGAGAGCCTGACTGTCAGCTTCTCCCACCCAGACTGGAAAGCAGAGAAACCACTCTTACTTGCTGTGGTGTACCGTCCTCCTGCACCTTATTCTGAGTTCTTAGAAGAATTCCCTGACTTTCTGTCTAACTTGGCATTGAACTCAAAGTCATTCTAGTGGGTGACTTTAACATCCATGTGGACGTCAATGATGATTCTCTGGCCACTGCGTTTAAGTCGCTTCTTGATTCTGTTGGCTTCTGTCAGAGGGTAAACAAACCCACTCACACTTCTAATCACATCCTTGATTTAGTACTCACTTATGGAATAGAAGCTGACCTCATCATAGTTCTTCCTCAGAACCCCGTCTTGTCTGATCACTCCTTAATTACATTTGAATTTACGTTAACAAATTATATCCCACCTGGGAAAAAGTCCCGCTTCAGTAGATGTCTATCTGACACTGCTGTTTCTAGATTTAAGGAGCTTATTCCAGCAGAACTTGCTGCCACATCTTGTAGTGATATAATGGGCAGTTATGCTGATTCCACCCCCAAGCAGGTAGACTATCTTGTGGACAGCACTGCAGCAGCACTCCTTGGGACACTTGATGCCGTAGCTCCCCTGAAGAAGAAGGTTATCAATTAGAAAAGAATAGTTCCCTGCTACAGAGACTAGACCATGACATTGGGATTAAGGACCTGCCCTAAAATGGTTTAAGTCCTACTTATCAGACAGCTTTCAGTTTGTTCATGTTCATAATGACTATTCAGAGTACAGTGGTCCCTCGCTATAACGGGGTTCACCTACCGCGGCCTCACTGTTTCGCGGATTTTTTTGGTGTAATTTTGCATGCTTTTTTTTACAGCGTACAGTGTGAACGCGCATTGTGCTCTGCGTCCTGATTGGCTAAGGGAGTACAGAATGTGTTCGGCTAGCCAGATTTACATAAATGTTCAATCGCTAGCCTTGTGATTTTGAAGTGCTGTAGTAGTAGTTTTCTACTTAAAACTTAAAAGCTTAAAACTTGGTTTCGGGTAAAAAACTTGCACCAAGGCCTTCAGAGGAAAAAGACGTGACAGCGGAGCAGCGCCAGGACAAAGAGGTACCGTCAGAGGAACTGGGAAATACGCGGGAGTCACTGGTAATAATTTCTTATGTGTCAAACCTTGTAGATTGATCATTAAAATTAAATTTGTTAAAAATGTTTGGGCTTGAAAACAGGTTTTGATCTTTGGTTTCATTTACTAATATTGTACTTATTTTTGCAAAAGTCTGCAAAAGTTTGAACTTTGAGAGAGTTTAAATAAGAGAGAACTGTGAGAAATTGTTAATGCCTGTCTGAGGAAAGTGTATAAAAGTCTGTGGTGAGGGGTTTTACGGCCTTAAAACGTGAATCCATCCATCGTCGTCTTCCGCTTATTCCTTACTAGTAAGGGTCGCGGGGGGGCTGGAGCCTATCCCAGCATCTACGGGCGAGAGGCGGGGGACACACTGGACAGGTTGCCAGTCCATCGCAGGGCAAACATAGAGAGACAGACAACCATTCACACTAACATTCATACCTACGGTCAATTTAGAGTATCAATCAGCCTCGTCCCCTCTTGATGTCTTTGGACTGTGGGAGGAAGCCGGAGTACCCGGAGAGAACCCACACAGGAACAGGGAGAACATGGAGACTCACACAGAAAGACCCCGTGCCTGAGCCGGGACTCGAACCCAGAACCTTCTTGCTGTGAGGCCACAGCGCTGACCACTGCACCACTGTGCAGCCTAAAACATGAATAATAATTGTAAAAAATAAAGCTGATTACTTCGCAGATTTCGTCTATTGCGGGTTATTTTTAGAACGTATCCCCCGCGATAAACGAGGGACCACTGTATAGCAGATTCACATATGGTGGACCACAGGGTTCAGTTTTAGGACCGATTCTCTTCACTCTTTACATGCTCCAATTAGGTGACATAATCCAGAAGCACTCAATCAACTTCCACTGTTAAAAGGACGACACACAACTTTAATTGTCGATGGAGCCAGACGACACAAGACAGCTTACTCATCTGCAAGACTGCCTGAAAGACATTAAATCCTGGATGTCCTCTAACTTCTTACTGCTAAATTCAGATAAAACTGAGGTCATCGTGTCTGGACCTAAACACCACAGGGACACACTCTTGAATCGGATCTCTACTCTAGATGGCATCACCCTGACCCCGAGTACAACTGCAAGGAACCTTGGGGTCATTTTTGACCAGGACCTTTCCTTCAGCTCCCACTTAAAGCATGTGACCAGGACCGCCTTCTTCCATCTGCGAAGTATCGCTAAGATTGGGAATATCCTTTCCCAGAGTGATGCTGAAAAACTGGTGCATGCATTTATCACTTCTCGGCTGGACCACTGCAACTCTCTCTTGTCAGGATGTCCTAAATACTCCCTAAAGAGTCTCCAGCTGGTCCAGAACACTGCAGCGAGGGTTTTGACGGGAGTTAAGAAGAGAGAACACATCTCTCCCACTTTAGCTTCTCTCCACTGGCTTCCTGTAGGATCTAGAATCGACTTCAAAATCCTTCTGCTGACTTATAAGGCTCTCAATGATAAAGCTCCATCCTATTTGAAAGAGCTCATTAGTCCCTACTGTCCCACCAGAGCACTCCGCTCCCAGAATGCAGGTCTTTTAGTGATTCCCAGTATCTCTAAAAACAGACTGGGAGGTAGAGCCTTTAGTTACCGGGCTCCTCTACTGTGGAACCAGCTCTCTCCATGGGTCAGAGAGGCAGACACTCTGACTACTTTTAAGTCCAGGCTTAAGACCTTCCTCTATGACAGAGCCTTCAGTCAGGACTGGTTCAGGTAGCTCTGAACCATTGATAGCTATGCTGCTACAGGCTTAGACTGCTGGGGGACACATCAGGTTACATGGAGCCCTCCTCTCCTCTCCTCTCCTCTCATTACCACTACTTGTTTCACTTTGTAGTTTGGTCTTGGTGTCTCTCAGTCTCTCTGTGTTTCCTCAGATCCACCACTGCTCCATTTCTCTCCTCCAACCGCCGCCTGCATCGCCCCCCCACCCCTTTTATCTCCTGTTACTGTACTGTACTGTTACACCGGCCTGCGCTCCCCTTCCATGAACCAGTCCACCATCCAGTCCCCCATCAAGCTGGCTTGCTCTCCCTGCCTCCCCTTCCAGAAGCTTCCTTCTTCAGCTGTTATGAACATTTCCATGTTTCCTCCATTCTGTGTTATAAACTGTTTTCTTGTCTGTAACAACATCTCCTGCACGTCTGTCCCTCCTGGTGAGGGATCCTCCTCCCCTCCTCACCCTGAGGTTTCTCAGATTTTTCCCTCTTAAAGGTTTTCTACGGAGTTTCTCCTCAGTCGATGTGAGGCTCTGAGGGCAGAGGATGTTGTTATGATGCCATGAAGCCTGGAGACAAACTGGTGGTGAAAACGGGCTCTGCAAATAAAATTGCCTTGCCTTGCCTTGCAGCTGAATTCAGAAAACCAGACGAGGAGCTTCAGTGTTGGAAAACAGATAAATTTGGACAGTTTAGCTGTTGTTAGCCGTCAGTCTCCGTTAGCTTCAAGCTAAGTATACATCGACGGTTCTCTCTGCAGTCTCAAAGAAGTAAAACAGGAGGGAAAAACACCATTGTGAGCTCAAAACTCCTATTGGTGAGAACTTGAAAGGCAAAACAGACTTGCTGCATGAAGCATCATTCATCTGTTCTCCTGTTCTACTGTTAGAACTCTAGGAACCAGCGGGAACCCTCTGACGATGAGCTTGACGGAAGCCTTGACATTTCAGCCTAAATGGATTTGAATGTTTGTGATGAAAATGTTGCCAGGAGAAGCTCCTGCATTATTCAATATTATTGAACCCTCATCACCATCCTGTCAGATCTGATGAGCTAATTAGACTGATGACTTGTCAATCAAACATCAAAGGGGACGTCCAGCGATGAGCAGGATGACATCGTTCTGTCTGTGATGATAACAGCTAACTCAAGATCAGAGGAAGGACAATGCTGTCAAGTCGGTGTAGAGAACAACTCAGGCCGGCTGGGAGGCTGCGGCCAGCAGAGCCAGTCATCCTGACCGCCTTCGCCAGGTTCTGGAAACCTTCTGATTGTCTCGGTGAAGCTGAGCGTCTTCTCTGTGGACAACAGTACGTCCAGACAACATGATTTGCCTTCAAAAATAAAAACAGAGTTTCAGTGTGCAGAACTTCAAATCTAAAGTGCAGGAGACATTCAAAACCTCAGAGCAGAAATTCTTCAGTGCTGCTCTGCACCTCTGAGCTTTCATTCGAACTGAGGCTTCATTCAAAAATTGATTTTGCCTCCCAAGGATCAGCAGGTGACCTCATATCAGTGTTGCTAAACAACCAACCTGTGACCTCAGGACACTTTTTCGGAAGTACTTGAAATACCAAACACACTTGTGGTGAAGTGTCACTTCAGCGGTTTACACCACGACCGAATACTTCAGCGTTAAATTTGAGAATTCCACTGAATGGCAGAGGTCAAAACAGAGACCAGTCAAAGTTCCTGTGATCACTCAGAGTATTTGAAAAGTAGAGCGTTTTCCCTCATGCAGTATGGTAAAATATATTGTACTTTTAGTGGTAAGACTGCAAACAAACTGCAGAGTGATACTTAATAAATACATGCAGACAGATACACACATACATACAGTATATACATTCATACATACACACATTAACATACATACATAAATGCACACATACATGAACACACACATACACATACATGCAAACATACACATACATACATGCAAACATACACACATTAACATACATACATAAAAAAATAAACACGTACATACACACGTATACATACACACAACATACATGTTATGTAGTGGCAAAAAGTCCAAAAAGGTTTCTCCTGTAACCATGGATGTTGAGACACAACTTTCCATGACGGGTTCACAGTCGTCCTGCTCAAAGCCTTTCAGATCCATCATTTGCATGGCACAAGACATCAGAGGTCCCTGAAAGGCCCACAGCCAGGCTGTGCCCTGTCCTGGAGGCTGAACACTGACACCAGACAAAAACCCTCCAAGGTTGGAATGTAGACTTCATGTTCTGAAAAGGCTTGACATTGATTGACACATTCATTTCATGGCTCCTTTAATGCTTTAAGTTTAATCATTGGTTCCAGAGAACAATTAAGGGGCCGGTGTTTTGGCGCCTGATGTTGGATTCATGTTTTGTTGTGCCTCGCGTCTCATTTATTTTGTCAGTGTGCGCCCCCTGCAGGTGACAGGTGGTCCTAGCTGGTGAGGGATCCTCCTCCCCTCCTCACCCTGAGGTTTCTCAGATTTTTCCCTGATAAAGGTTTTCTATGGAGTTTCTCCTCAGTCGATGTGAGGCTCTGAGGGCAGAGGATGTTGTTATGATGCCATGAAGCCTGGAGACAAACTGGTGGTGAAAACGGGCTCTGCAAATAAAACTGCCTTGCCTTCAGTCTCAGTCGTCGTGTGATGGCTCGACGTGCAAAGACACAAATACGTAAATGTTTGGCTGCTCTCTAAATCAGCTATGATAGACAGAAAAAGGGCTGGAACCTTCGTTCGTAGTACAGGCGTGTACTTATACTGCTGCGGGTCTGCTGTCGTTTCTTTGGCGCCATTCACATCTGGAACCAGACAATACTGAGTTCATCAGAAGGGGATTCTCTTCCTCCAGCTGAGGCCTTGTGTGTTCTGGTCAGAAACTCAACAGTCTCGTATGCGTGGCTGCTGCTGCAGGTGAGTCTCAGCCCTGTTGTCAGACGCTGAACAGCGTTGCCACACTTTAATATCCAACATTTGCATGTCACAGTCCATTGAAGCGAGGAGTCAAAGCGCTGTAATACTTGTAATTTAATAAGAAAAAAGAAAATAACAGAGGTCCCAGCTTCAAATAGTGAAATGTTTGTTGTTTAGGATCTGAAAGGCTTTGAGCAGGACGACTGTGAACCCGTCATGGAAAGTTGTGTCTCAACATCCATGGTTAAAGGAGAAACCTTTTTGGACTTTTTGCCACTACATAACATGTATGTTGTGTGTATGTATACGTGTGTATGTACGTGTTTATTTATTTATGTATGTATGTTAATGTATGTGTGTTCATGTATGTGTGCATTTATGTATGTATGTATGTATGTATGTTAATGTGTGTATGTATACATGTGTGTATGTACGTGTTTATTTATTTATGTATGTATGTTAATGTATGTGTGTTCATGTATGTGTGCATTTATGTATGTATGTATGTATGTTAATGTGTGTATGTATGTATGTTAATGTGTGTATGTTAATGTGTGTATGTATGTATGTTAATGTGTGTATGTTAATGTGTGTATGTATGTATGTTAATGTGTGTATGTCAATGTGTGAATGTATGTTAATGTGTGTATATTAATGTGTGGATGTTAATGTGTGTATGTATGTTAATGTGTGTATGTTAATGTGTGTATGTATGTATGTTAATGTGTGTATGTTAATGTGTGTATGTATGCATGTTAATGTGTGTATGTCAATGTGTGAATGTATGTATGTTAATGTGTGGACGTATGTATGTTAATGTGTGGATGTTAATGTGTGTATGTATGTTAATGTGTGTATGTTAATGTGTGTATGTTAGTATGTTAATGTGTGTATGTCAATGTGTGAATGTATGTATGTTAATGTGTGTATGTATGTATGTTAATGTGTGGATGTTAATGTGTGTATGTATGTTAATGTGTGTATGTTAATGTGTGTATGTCAATGTGTGTATGTATGTATGTTAATGTGTGGATGTATGTTAATGTGTGTATGTATGTATGTTAATGTGTGTATGTTAATGTGTGTTTGTTAATGTGTGTATGTATGTATGTTAATGTGTGTATGTTAATGTGTGTATGTATGTACGTTAATGTGTGTATGTCAATGTGTGAATGTATGTATGTTAATGTGTGTATGTATGTATGTTAATGTGTGTATGTTAATGTGTGTATGTATGTTAATGTGTGTATGTTAATGTGTGTATGTTAATGTGTGTATGTATGTATGTTAATGTGTGTATGTCAATGTGTGAATGTATGTATGTTAATGTGTGTATGTTAATGTGTGTATGTATGTTAATGTGTGTATGTTAATGTGTGTATGTCAATGTGTGTATGTCAATGTGTGTATGTATGTATGTTAATGTGTGTATGTTAATGTGTGTATGTCAATGTGTGTATGAATGTATGTTCATGTGTGTATGTATGAATGAAGGTTCTGTTCGGTCGAACTTCTGTGCAGTGGTTCTCCTGCAGCGCCGGTCCCTGCAGGACTCGCTCAGCCTGCTCACTTCCACTGATTGTCTGGATCCTCTTGCTCTCCTTTTAAGGACGTAATCACGTCTGAGGACAAAGCTGAATAAGTCAAACATCAGTGGCTATCTGGGGGCCAAGGACCATGATGGAGTCATGCTGTCCTCCCCCATGAGACCTACGGAGCTGCTCCTGACTCAGGCAGCTAAACCAGAAGAATCAAGGACTTCTTAACAACCCATCGCCCGTTTTTAGGGTTCAGACCTGCTGACGTCCACCTGTCAGAGCTCGCAAATGAGGCTGAGCTCTGCAACTGTCCGATCTTTAGGTTTCCAAGTCTGAGAAGAAAACATCCATTAGTTCCCAGGAATTGACAGCTTTCATACCAGCTGTGTTCAGGTCTGCATCCTCTCCCCTGGTCCTGGCTGTCAGAATGAATGAGCTTTATTTAAAACTCAACGACAGACAAACTGTTCGAGGCTCTTGTTACAGATGAAGGAAAAGAATAACACCCAGCAACTGGAGACAAACACACACACACACACACACACACACACACACACACACACACACACACACACACTAAAAGATATCCTGCCCCTGACTGAGAAAGAGGTAGACTCATTCACCTGCTCATCACAGAGCCTGCTGCTAATTCCTGCACACATCTGCAGCGTGGTGTGCAGAGTGCCAATCACACATCGGAGGAAAACAAAGTCTCAGCGTGAGTCAGGAGGAAGTGAAAGATGGAGAAGGACGAGTCCTACCGTGGGCGTCCACCATATGACATCTCTACGATGTTTTCAAGAATTCGGCCGTACATCCAGGACGCTGATCTGAGAGCTCGCCAACACCTCCGTGGTCCTGACTGACGTTCATCAACACAACCGTCATGAGAGAAGAAACGCTTCAAAGAAGGCCTGAAGACGACTGCTCTTGACGGCTCAAACAGAGGCTGCAGCTGGCAGACAGCATGCGAGGCGGCGTGGAGCACAGTCCCTGACGGTGGCGGTGGGCGATGATGCTGACAGGCGCAAGCTAACCAACATAGCTGCAGTTTGTTGATTTTAGTTTGAACACACAGAGACGCTGAGAAGAAGATATCTGTCCTCACGCCATTCATCCGCCGCCATCAGCTTATGTCACCCTAACCCACAGCTGGAGCTCAATGCACCTGCTGATGCTAATGTTAGCTGCTAATGTTAGCTGCTAATGTGAGACTGAGTCAGTCCAGGTCTGCGACATGAGACTCACAGTTCCTGCATACACACAGGTCACACCAGACTCACACATCGGAGGAAAACAAAGTGTCAGCGTGAGTCAGGAGGAAGTGAAAGATGGAGAAGGACGAGTCCTACCGTGGGCGTCCCGGTAGTACGCGTGGGTGACGCTCCGAAACCGCTCCTGACCAGCAGTGTCCCAAATCTAGGAGGGAGGAAGAAAATCAACTGTCAAAGTCAAGTCAACTCCCGCTCACTCACCACAGGTGGCATCTCCTCGCTCTACAACCGTCACACTCGTGCCGACGGCAGCAGGACTTCAGAGTTCGTGGTGAGATCACAGTCGTAATTCTGAGGGTGAACTCAGACTGAATCATCACTGTCAGTCTTCTTGTCACTCACAGTGATGTCATCTGGCAGTCATCATCATGGTCACGTCCTATAATAGCACGACTTCATCTGACAAAGGAGAGAAAAGTTCTCCTGGAAACAAACCACCACAACGACACCCACATCAACCCAAAGACGACCGTCTGACGCCTCTTGTTCAGACATTCTGTTCAAGGTTTAAGGAAATAAACATGAATTCTAAGGAACAGTGTTGGCAGGATGAACCGGTAAAGAATTTTCACCATTTAACGTCACTGGCACAAACACCAGATGGTGAAAATGGTGATGTGCTTTTTCTATTTTGCAACATGCTACATGTACAATAAACATGTACTATAGGGTTAGCCCTAACCCTATAGTACATGTTTATAGTACATGTTTACTTTAGGATCTTTTTGATCAAAGTTTGTGTTGTCTTCTGTTCTTTTTCTATACGCGTGAACAAGTGATTGGGGCTGAGGTGGCGCTGTCTTAGCTGTCATGGCTACTACCTGTGTCCCAATCACCTGCTCGACCTTAAGTCTCGTTACTGTACTATTTGGGTTGCCATCTTGTAACCCTAACCCAACAACAACCTTGACAGTTTTGGCGCTAATGTGAAGCTGACATGTTTTCTCTTTCAGCTATGGAGACCGAGCAAAATACAAGAGGAATGCCTGAGGAAATACCTGGAATCAGAGGGAATACCTTTGTCTTGTGTTGGATGCAATTGGACAGAGTCTCACAAAACTCCGTTGGACCAGACACCTCAGAGCAGCCAGTCCCTCAGCGACTCCTCCCTGAGTGAGCCTGAAGATGCCTCAGACGAGAACACACTCAAATGCAACATGAGGACGACCACCGACACGACACGTGCCTGGTGGCAAAAGGAGGAGGAGGAGGAGGAGGAGGAAGATGACAGGCAAGAAGAATCCAGCACAGAAAGTGCTGAGTCCCTTCAATACTCTTCAGAGAGTGAGGATGATGAAAGGGCAGCGTCTCCTCTGTCGGTGGAGGATCTGCAGGAGTTCGCCATGCGTGCTGCTCCTGAAGAGGAAGTCATCCAGTGCAGGATCACCAGGGACCGGAGCAGTTTTTACCCGGTTTATTACCTCCACATGGAGAGGGAAGACGGAGAGAATGTGTTTCTAATGAGCGCCAGAAAAAGGAAGAAGTGCAGAACTTCAAACTATGTGATTTCTACAGATTACTCGAATCTGTCAAGAAAGGCCAGCGGCTACATTGGAAAACTGAGGTCCAATTTGCTGGGTACCAAGTACACAGTTTATGACTGTGGAGAAAACCCGGAGAAAACAAACTGGAAAGGGAGTGAAGCAGTGCGGCAAGAGCTAGCAGCCGTTAGCTATGAGAGGAGTGATCATGGGTTTTGGGGTCCCAGGAAAATGAAAGTGGTCATCCCTGGTATCCAGGAGAATGATGCCAGAGTGAGCATTCGTCCGAAAAATAAGCAGGAAACCCTCCTGATGCGGCAAGCAAACGATGACACGGATCAACTGATCAGCCTGCAGAGCAAGAGCCCCAGCTGGGATGACCAGGCTCAGGTATTCTCTCTCGACTTCAACGAGCGAGTCAAAGAGATGTCTGAGAAAAACTTCCAGCTCGTCCACCCTGAAAATGAGGACTATGTGGTGATGCAGTTTGGGCGCGTGTCTGAGGACGTCTTCACCATGGACTACTCCTTCCCCATGTGTGCCTTTCAGGCGTTTGCCATTGCCCTCTCCTCTTTTGATGGCAAACTGCCATTTGGTGAGGTGATTTCCTCGTGGACAAAAGGCACTCAGAAGTCCTACAGGACCACCCAATATGAGAGCGCAAGTGAGGACGAAGAGGAAGAAGACAATGATGAGAGGCTTGTCTCTCCATCTTCAAGTGATGGAAGCCAACTGTGTGATGAGGAAATTCAGGACATAGAAGACGACACGGATTGGAAGAGAGAAGGGACAGCTTCACCAGGTGTGTTGTCCCCTCTCTCCACCCCCAGGCACGAACCCACAGGGAGTGAACCGAACTTAAGGTCATCATCTCCTCTGTTTGTGGACGATCTGCATGAGCTTGCCATGTGTCCTGCTCCCAGAGAGGAGACCATCAAGTGCAGGATCACAAGGGACCAGAGCAACGGCTTCCCCGTTTATCAGCTCCACACGGACGGGGAAGACGGAGAGAAGGAGTTTCTAATGGCCGCCAGAAAAAAGACGTGCAAAACATCCTACTACCTGATTTCCACTGACCCAACAAATGAGTCCAGAAAAGCCAGGAGCTGCATTGGAAAACTGAGGTCCAATTTCCTGGGTACCAAGTTCACAGTTTACGACAGTGGAGAAAACCCAGAGGAAGCTACTGTCACAGAGAGTGAAGCAGTGCGACAAGAGCTAGCATCCATTTGCTACGAGGCGAATGTTCTCGGGATGTATGGTCCCAGGAAAATGAGGGTGGTGATCCCTGGCATCCTAGAGAATGATGCCAGAGTTTGTGTTCGTCCCATAAATAAACAGGAAACCCTTGTGATGCGCCAGGCCAACAACAACATGGATCAACTGATCACCCTGCAGAGCAAGAGCCCCATCTGGAATGACCAGAGTGAGTCCTACACTCTTGATTTTGGAGGGCGAGCCACACTGACGTCTGTCAAAAACTTCCAGCTCGTCCACCCTGACAATGAGGACTATGTGGTGATGCAGTGTGGGCGCGTGTCAGAGGATGTCTTCACCTTGGATTACTCCTTCCCCATGTGTGCCTTTCAGGCGTTTGCCATCGCCCTCTCCTCCTTGGATGGCAAACTGGCCTGTGAGTAATGCAGTCGTGCCTGCAGTGCCCTTCACTCAGACCCCCTAAGATGGCCGCGGCCAAATCCAGTCCTACATGGGCCGTCTTGACTGTGCAACGGAGGCCTTTCAACCTTTCAGCAGTGGTGAAAATACAGTGCAACTATGGGACCTACAAGTCTGATGGCTGACATGCAGAAACATTTCAGGGAAGGGTGTTGAATATTTCTCTTTCCCAAAGCCAAAACCAAAGAAGAGAGATGGTAGGAACATCTGGATCCTGCACAGAACCTGCAAACTGCCAGCTCTCTGATCGAGGATCCAAGCTTGAAGAAGGGGGGAGGGGATTTCTTATGAGTTACTTTTATTCAAATTGTTTTTGTAGTGTCACTGTTATTAAAAGACAACACAAAGCCAACACAACATTATTTTTAAAAGCTATGTGGATGATGAAGTGTCATATTCAGAGTTGTTTCTTTTTATGTTATTTATTGATGTGTTCCAATCCATTTGGGATTATTATGAATTACAAATGCGTTAAGGGTTTGATAAAGGGGTCAACACTCGTCAAACATATAACGCTTGTTTTTATATTGTATTGTTTTAAATAAATGTTCTCATTCATCAGAAATTAAAAAACAAATGGATGATAAAAACTCAGCGACGGTGCTCATCTTTCATAGAAAAGTGATGTTGTTGCCATAGAGACAGAACAGCGCTGTGTTTTCTGCGTTTCATCGTAAGTGCATCCTGTCAGAGCTTTGATGGCCCCATCAGAGACGAGCTGGTGTGTGAAGACGCTCGTCTCCATCGACTGTCAGAGTACACGCGAGGACAGAACTTTAAAAATGAAATTTTCCAAAGTTGTTGCATCGACCATCAAATGAAAACGGTGTCATTTCTTCGTCATGACGGCTGGAGATTTGTTCAATGTGCCTTTGTAGCAGGAACCATGCTTCCAACACAGAATGTGTTCTTAATGTATTTTTTTAAACTTTTTATGAGATAATTGGTAAAGTCAATACACATTTTGGTTTTACACGAGTAAAACAGAACATTTTACAAACAAGCAGCATCTCCTCAGCACAGCTTGGTCATTCTTACACTGAAATCAATCAGTGTGTACTTCCCACGAAGAAAATATATATAAAAAAATGACATTCTGCAATTACAAAAAATATTCACATAGAAAAAATAGCAATATTAATATTCATTTGGGACATACAAATTTAAAGCTGACGTTTTAATTCCTCCCACAGTTCCATCAATCAAAATGTGCCGTCCTTGTCTGTCTACTTGAGTTTTTTCAACCGTGAGGCCTAAAGATTGTGTTTCAAAATGGCAACACCTCTTTTCCTCCCTCCTTGTACGATGAGTTAAAAACTTGGCCCACCCATTCTCTTCTGAGCTTCTGATGCTCCCTTTCATCCAGAAGAGTCCCCTGGAGTACGGCAATTTGACAGTTTATTTGTTTTAA
Source organism: Aulostomus chinensis (assembly GCF_037954235.1). Classification (NCBI taxonomy): domain Eukaryota; kingdom Metazoa; phylum Chordata; class Actinopteri; order Syngnathiformes; family Aulostomidae; genus Aulostomus; species Aulostomus chinensis. The sequence continues at coordinate 5,620,090 of NC_141342.1, forward strand.
TTGGGACATAATTTTTTTCCTCTTTATGGGATGGTTGAGACCATTTATGTTATAACTAACCACCTTGAGAGTATTCATCATAAAAACTTAGAACATAAAGAAGTAAAACTGACACGTACGCTGCGAGCTGCATAAAAACAAAAAACAGTAGACCAGCAAATAACAATGTTGAACATAATAAGTCCTTCCATGTGACCCGTGGATCACCCTTGTAATAAGAACAATTAACAAAAAAACAAACAAAGGGAGTACCACTCCCGGTTTTTCTCGTGTTTAGCTGTTTTGTCCTCCGCGTCACTCACTCTATGCTCCGCTTCCCCCATTCTTCGCTCAGAGTTGTCTGTGCGTGTGGCAAATCTGATAGCTTGGACTCCGTTCTGGTGAAGGAGGCTTTTAAGTCCCAGAATGAGTCTGTTTTTTCCTGTTGAAGTTTCAGCCCTGGTGTTCGCCGTACCGTTAGCATCTCCACTTGTTTTCAGTGGAGTAGCTTCGGCTATCGTTAGCTGCTTGGGTCCGGGTTTTCCATCTTCAGTTTTACTCATTTTTCCGTCTCTCTTGGTCGTTTTGGGGTTCAGCATGCTCACTTGTTTATCTCTGTCACGCAGTCGAGTGTTCATTTATCATCAAACTTTCTCAGAACGGCTATTCTTAATGGTTCTGTTGGAGCCGGGAGATTCAGCTGCCGTTCACGACGTTGGCGGAAGTCCGAATGTGTTCTTAATTTGTTCTTCCTTTTTTTCTTTTCTTTTTTATGGTCCTCCTGCTGGTGAGTCATGATGCCTGAAGTGGGCTTATTGTCCATCCTCTCCGTACCCAGACAAGAAGATAAATAACCATCCCTATTCTGTCGAAAGCTGAGACGCTAGCAGAGACCTGTTGATTTCCTGTTAGCTTAGCACAATGCACATAGCATCAGATGTCAATAAATACACTTTTCTCCAAAACGGCCTTTAGCTGCATTGAAATCATTCAAAATGATGAGACATTGTAATTTTAGAATCAGCCATTTAAGCGGAACTACTTTCCTGATGGGGCGTACTGATCCGACTCAATTCAGAATGCAAAAAAACTCTTAAACCTCTTTTGTCGATGAGTAGTTAAGCAACTGCTACTAATTATGTTGATTTTTTTTTTCTAAGCGTGGATGGAGAATTACTTTTGGACAAACCAAGACCCTGACACTAGTCTGTTTGATGACTTAGATGGAAGGATCCTCACACTACCCGCTCCTCCAGCCCACTAATGTACACACATCTTCTTTTTCTGGCTCTGGAGAGGAAAGCGAGGTGATGTCATTGTGGTTTGCCCATCCCACCTCTGGCACACACCCACTGGGTCAGCTGCAGCATCTCACCATTTACTGATCTTTTGCCACATTTCCAATAATGGCCCTGTGGGGAAGCTGTGGCCAGTTAGGGGTGTCTCCAGGCCATCTTCTGCAGCTGACCTCATTTGAGTATTGTACCCCAAGCGATGACCCTCCTCTTTAGCCCCAGCGACTCGCTCTACCTCTGAGCTTCCTCTACTCTGGTCACACAAAAAACATTAGTTGCAGAATTTCTGGTGCAGGCTTACCATTTGGTTTAATATAATTTTTAGATAAATGTCTGAGTGTGTGTTTATGGTTCAGTTGTGCGCCGCATGCGTGTATGTGTGTATGTGTGTGTGTGTGCTACGGTTTGTCTTGGATGCTGTGCGTCGCTGGCTGTAGCTGATGTGGGGGGGCCAGGACATCGCACCCCCAGTCCATAATAGCAGGCAGGTCAGGACCAGGCCACCAGAGCACCCAGAAACCCCCAGGACACGGGGAGCCCCAGGCCACCCCTCCCCCCAGGAAACAGTCACAGGTCCAAACCATGCCAGGACACGTAGGAAAGCATAGGAGCAACAACCCCCACCTGGAAGCAACCCACAGAGAGACGGGGCAGAGAGGACCCCGGTCCCACCGGGCACCCCCCCACCCCCCCACAGAATGAGCAGAGCCCACGGGCATAGGGCCCCTCTGGCCCGAGACCCGACCAGAGCCCCCCAAGAGGTCCGCCAGCGGCGAGGCCGACACCCACCCACACCCCACACCCAGGTGGGGCAACCACAGCCCACCACAACGACCAGGCCCACCGCCCCTATACAGAGCTACACCCCCAACCCTCGATCCCCATCCCCTCCACCCTTTCCTTGTTCTCCCCCTCCCCCTAGAGCAGGCGGGCTTCAGGCTATAGGGCACCAGCAGCCAGCCAGCCAGGACCCTCCACTCCCCCGAGAGGCCCAGCCCGCCTGCCGGGATAAGCCGAAGGCACGCACGCCCAGGACCGCCACCCCCGGACAAAACAATCATACCCTCATCTTCCTCCATACAGGGGCTGAGTACTCCATAGATGCTGATCCGGTCCAGGGCACCTCAGACTGAGTGAAACCGCCAGCGAGCGATCCACCGCACAACAGCAAGGCCTGCGACCAAACCCAGCCCAACCACCACGCCGGGAGGAGGACCACCCCCCCTCCCCCCCAAGAGCACCGTCCAGGCCCCCAGGTCCTCCTTTGCTAACTAGCAAAGGAGGCAGCACTGGACCCACTCCCCGCCCCAGCTTACCCCCCATTCCAACATGGGTGCAGGGTGTGTGTTGTGCGTTGGAATGTAGATGTGATGATGTGGATGTCTAGAATGTAGTTCAAATCGGGGGAGGCACCCAGGGCATGGGAGCCCCGCCGGTTGCAGATGGCAGAGTCTCCCAGAACATCTTCATGCACTTCCCCAAGCCCTAAATGTCTACGATGTGATTAAAATTGGGGGGTCCAGCCCCTCAAGGCCTAGTGTCACATGAGATGTGATGTGATGGGACAGAGAGGCGATGAGAGGGACTGAGGAATGGGCCAGACCCGCAGGGGGCCAACTTCCAGACTGGCCCCGCTGACCACTCCGTCACCACTGCAACCAGCCGGCAGGGAGTCTAGCCTACCTGGTCCAGGTGTCAGATTGGAGCACCAAGGGGCACTGTCCGGAGATCCGGGCAGAGGGTCCACCACCGCGCAGTGCGAGGGCAGGGAGGGCCCAGGCCCCCGGTGCACGGCGGAACCCCCAGCCAGCAGCCCATGGTCAGGGCCCCCACTTCGATCAGCATCAAGGAGGTCAGCCCCCATCCCTCAGACGTCCCCCAGCATCCTCTCATTGTCCAGGAGTGGCGGCAGTCCAGGACATCGCGCCAGGGCCCTGCCCGCCCAAGGATGGGCCGAGGTTAGCAAACCCCTCCCAAATGTGGGTGCGAGCCCCCGGGGGAGCAGCAGGGCCCCAGGCCAGCAAGTCCCAGGTACCAAGCAATCTTCTTCTTTTAACACTGTTGCGTTTTATTGTTTCATTTCTTGCTCTTCCTTCTTCTCATCCCTCCTTTGTGTTTACCGAGCTCTGCTGTCATGTGATCTACTCGGTAGCGTGTGTATCAGATGGATATCCGATTCGACCCAACACAAGAGGTGTTACTGATGCCATGGTTCAGGATGTTTCGTGCCACCAGAGGCTGAAAAAGCATCTTCTCATAGTTTTATTAAAACTGCTGCTGAGATATCACCTCCATGCGACAGAGGAACGCAGATCCATTAAAAGATGTAGGAGGGGAGAGCGCGAACCCATGAGAGCTCATCCAACGCCGCTGAACACTGAGGATTCATCAGCATCTCAGCTGATGATAACGTCCAGGTTTGATAGCCTGATGGAGAGTCTGCTGCTCCCTGGAGAGCCCTCCGTCAGCCACAGCAGCCGGGTAATTGACTGATACAGACTAACTGAGCCCTCATTAAGAAACAGTAGAAGAAGAGCCGTCTATCAGAAGGAGGTCTTGAGGAATGACCGTCAGTCAGACAAGTCCTGATTATTGAGAAGCACCAGCTCGTATCTGACGCGTCGCTGCTGTCCAGAGAATCAGCAGCTCAGTCGCCTGCGTTAAGACTCGCTGCGTCAGCGTTCAGCTCCTGTTTGGAGCCTTTACTCCATTCATTAAAAACCTCATACAAGCAAAACTGGGTGTTCAATTTTAACCGTTTCCCTCAATATTTCCTACGTGAGGAATGAATTCAACAGCGGCTTTCAGACAACAGTAGAGGGGAAAATGTGACCACTCAATGTAAAATTAGAAGAATTGAAATAAAAAAATGCATGAAGGCAACATTTCTGTCAATACTGTAGTATTTACATGTACCATGTACTTCAACCGTTTTAAATCATCTTGTACAAGCTGAGTCGCCACTCCTGAGCTGCAGTGTTCACGCTCTGTCCACACACGAATGGTTTGAGGATGCGTCATTCTCTGCCATTGTCCCATGGATGTTGGGTGCACCAGGGTCAAGGCAGCAGAGGAACCTTGATCGAAAAGATGTGCTGGGAACAATCTGGCGGTTCATGTTTAGTTCAGAGCGCGACTGCTGCTGGAACCAACACCGCTGTGGAGAGATAGTGATTGACACCTGAGCGGCTACGACACGAATGGAGTTAAAGATTTTATATCTGGAGCCCAGACGCTGTTTAAAACTTGTCTCCCATCATGAGTGTGATATTTCTGGCTGAGGCGAATCAGAGCGAGATCATGAATCCCTCCATCAGGGATGAGGTGAGAAGCTCCGTCATCCATGAGCGACTCAATGTTGCTGCTCCTTACTCGCTGCCACCTGGGCACCACCCTCAGGTGGTGTTCCAGGCACATCAAGTGGGAAGGAGACCAGAAGTACCGGGTAGGACTACGTCTCCACGCTGGCCCGTGAACACCGCAGGATCCCCCAGTTTGTGCTGGTCAGTGTAGCACAGGAAGGGGAAGTTTGGGGTTCCGTCGTAGGTGCTACCCCCGATACCGGTATCGGCATCGCTGCATCCCTACTCAGGAATCCACTAACCAGGCACCTGTGGTTGAGTGCTGCCGTGAGCCGGCGTAGAAGAGCCGGTTTAACCTTCACCGCTCTTCACCACATCAGGACAGTTTGGCCAACGGTGTATCAGTTTATTCACAAGGAGTTGTTTTCAGATTTGTTATGATAAATTCAAGAAAACTATCACCGCAGTCCATTCATGCTGACACAGCACAAACCCAGGCGTGCGTTTTCTTTCTGAGTCTGAACCCCACTGGTGTTTTGGAGGAACTCCAGCTTTCAAAGATGGAACTAATCTGTTGGAGTCCCAACACTGACAGACTGAATATGTGACGCTTGTCATCAGATAACCAGGTTCACTCTGGACGGGTCACCAGTCCATCTCAGGGCCATCAGGAGCAATTCGGGGTTCAGTATTTTGCTCTAGGACACTTGGACTTGGTCACCGGGGGGAGGGAGGATCGAACCAGCGACCCCTCAGTTGCTAGATGGCCTCGCTACCTCTGAGCCTTGCTGCCCCCTAGTGCTGGGCCAAAACGTAATATTGTCCTAAAATGTTGTGTCATGTAATCCAATGATCAAATGAGGTAGCATCCCGTCAGACAGCGTCAGTAAGCAGTGAACATTCCTTATGGTATCACACCATCCTGTGTTTTTGTATCATTACTATTATCAGCTGTAGAGTTAAATTATTGGTTTCTAGATACATCAAACTAAAAGTACAGAGTTAGACTGATGTGGTGTGGCTGTTGTGGGGATACCTGCAGCCTGCATGTCTGGCGCACACACACTCGTGGGGAAGATTAAAAGCAGTGACTGAACAGTAAGAATTTAGAGTGTTGGTGTGACAGTCTGAGGCGAGGGAAGGTTTAGGGAAGGGCTGGGGGTAATTAGTGCAGGAAGGTGATGAGTGACGATTACGGTCGGCATATGGATGACTAATCAGTGCTTAATTATACTAAATCATTCATTGGATCCATTAAATAAACCATCCTGACTTTATTTAACCTCTTCCACTCACAGCATATTTCCGGGAAAAAAAACGCCTAAAAAGACATACCCATAGTAAATGTGTAATTACTACACTTTACTAAAGGTTATATGCATGTTCTTGGTGTCCTTGGACATCTAGGGACTTCAGAGAATGTGTTCCAAGTGTCAGAAGTGTTGTATCTGTCATTAAGCCTGAGTAAATTGGAATAAACCAGGGGAAAATTTAAGTTTTTTTACTCTCGCCAAAATATTTTATTTTTTTGACAGGAAAACCCTATGCCAGCAATGATTTCATGTACCCAGACACCGCTGATTAGCTTCATCCACTCCTTGACCACAAATTTATCAAAGTTGATAGAATTTGGGCGAACAGTGAAGCCTACATCAAGGATTTTGTAAGGATACACCCAGGCTGCTGAGAACAATTTGGCACATTTTTGTGCCAGATTGTGCCAAACAGTGCCACAGGGATTTCTACCTCTGATGAAAACTGGCTCCAAATTACAATAAATTTTAATTTTACTTGTCTACTACTAACTATTGGAGCTTTTGGATATGAAATTTACCTTGTGCCTCATCATTTTTTGCAGTATAGCGGTCTGCCTTCGTCTGTGGGGCACTCCGCATAAAAGACGGCGAGAGCGCATAGTTTGCGCAGGTTTTACGCTCAAAGTTTTACGTAGCTGGGATTGGTAGTTCTTGGAATGGTAGGTGTCGATCGATTCAGTTGCTTCTCCCCTTTCCAAAGACTACAAACACTGCCGTAAAGAAGAAGTCTACGTGACACTATTCAACTTTGATTCCGCAGTGGTCGCAAAATTTAAATGTCCCGATTTCGTACCAAAACAGATTAAAATCACCATAAAAAGGTAACGTTTGCACTAAAACAGACACCCGACCCTGTTTTGTGAGCATTAGAGTCCAAACTTTGATCAAGAATTGAAAGTAAACATTGCCGTCAAATTTTGGTACATTTTTACAGCGCCCAATTACGTCCAGAGTTTTTAACCTCAGTCATTGAGGGTCTCAGGGCTGTCACGGACAATTAGATCCTTGATTGCATCAATTAACCCCTTGCGATAGACACAAAGAAGGGCATTGGCATCCCATCGGCTCTCGGCTGCCAGAATCCGGAACTCAAAGGTGTACTGAGCTACAGTGTGTGACCCCTGGCGGATTACCAACAGACGACTGGCGGCATCTTTCCCATCTACAGGGTGATTGAACACCGCCTGGAATTCCCTCTTGAACAGAGAAATGTCATTAGTAAGTGCAGGGTTGCCCACAACTGCCACTATGGCCCAGCTGAGGGCCTCGTCAACCAGAAGGGACATTACCAAGGCTATCTTAAACCCATCTGAAGAATATCTGGAGGGCTGATGAGTGAAAAGTAACTCACTTTGAGCAAGGAAACCCCAGCAGCGTTGAAGTCACCATCGTACGGCCTTGGGCTGACTATTTTGGGCTCGGATTGGGTGTGCAATTGGGCTGGGGAGACCACTGAGTCAGATGCCACGCTGGGAGAGCTGGGGCTGGTGTCAGCAACGGAAGCCGTAATTCCGGTAACTGAGGTTTGGGCTGAAAGGGTATCCAGGGATTTCTGAATGTTGGCTAAGGCCCGGAGATGGCGTTCACTTGGGTAGAAAGGGATGCCACAGTAGCTACTGTGGATTGAGATGAATTTTTGAGTGCAGCAATCTGAGACTGTACAGTGGGAAAGGCCCTCTGCAATTCTGTCTGTAGCTCAGCAAGGTCATAGGCCTGCTTGGCAATCAGACCCCTCAGATCTTCTGGTGTCTGATCCCCTGCCCCTGGGGACCCAGCTTGGCTCATCTTGGCTTGAAAGTTCTTTTAGGCTCAGATAGTGGTTGTAGCCAAATGTGCCAGGTACCCCAGAGACAGACACAGAGCAAGGTTTTTCAAACAAAAAGGTAGTTTATTTACTTAAGGAATGGGGAGGGTGCTGACTGAGGAGGTAACGGGGAAATATCCAAGGAGGGGTGTGAGGGAAGAGGGTCCAGGAGGCAGTGGGGAGCTTAGGACGACGAGGAGCCACTGGGATTATGGAGGGAGCCACAATCGTCAACGTTCAAGTGACGGGCGCCCCTTCTCAGCCTCCTCTTATACCTAGTCAGTCCTGATGAAGATGAGAAGCAGCTGGGCTGATTGGCTTTGCCAGCAGCTGTGCTGGGCTGACTGGCTGCTGGGCAGCCACAACACATAACCCCCTGACTTTCCTTCATTCACTGCAGTGTCCAAACCAGCACCTGATTAGGTGGTCCTTCTTCCTGCAGTCATACTGCTTGGACATTTGGCATGTGACAGGGTCGGATAACGTGGTGGCGGACGCGTTGTCCAGAGTTCCCTGATCCTTTCCAGAGTATTATGTGTTCTGTTTGCTGTTCTCTGCCGGCCTCCTCCTGCCTTTTAATTTGCTTCCCAGGTTCACCGATTGCTGGGGTGGGCTGTTGGTTCGGGATTTGTCAAGCTTCCAGAACAATGTTCAAACACTCACTTGAAATACACAAACTTCCTAAAACTTTGGAACAGGCTCTGATCACTGTCTCGCTAAAACCAGGCAAGGACCCAAAACTCTGTGGCTCTTACAGGCCCATAGCCCTTCTCTCATCAGAATATAAGATTTTTACCAAAGTCATAGCCACCAGACTAGAGAAAGTGATACCTGACCTCATACATAAAGATCAAACTGGCTTCATTCAGAACCGCTTTTCCTCGGATAACATTCGCAGGTTCCTGAATGTAATTTGCTGCGCCCAAAATGTTAATGTACCGGTTGTTGCCCTTTCATTAGATGCTGAAAAGGCATTCGATCATTTAGAATGGCCCTATCTTTTTGCAGTTTTAAGAAAAATGAATTTCGGCCCAAATTTGATACAGATGATAAAGATACTATATCTTAATCCATCAGCAATGATTCGAACAAACTCTGACATCTCATGTCTTTTCTCCCTGTCGCGTGGCACTCGCCAGGGCTGTCCCTTGTCTCCGCTCCTCTTCTCACTGGTGGTAGAGCCCCTCGCAACTGCTATTAGAGCACATCCTGTAATAGAGGGCATTATGGTCGAAGATGTGAAGCATGTTATTTCGCTTTATGCTGACGACATTATGCTGTATCTGACTAATATAGAGATATCGCTCCCCGCCATCTGCACCCTGTTAGAAGAATATAACTGCATTTCCGGACACAAAATAAATAAACAGAATAGTGTGATGATACCTATTAACTCAGCTGCTCAAGGAATACCAAGGGGAAACATTCCCTTTCATTGGGACCCCTATAAGGTTGGTTATCTTGGTATGCAAATACCTAACCAGTTACATCAGATTTACTCTCTTAACTATGATCCTTTGTTTAAAAAAGTTGAAGCCGATCTAGACAGATGGAAGTCTCTTCCCATATCCCTAATTGGAAGAATAAATTGTATTAAAATGAATATTTTACCGAAATTTCTTTACTTGTTTCAAGCACTGCCAACACCAATTCCGAAAACTTTCTTTAAAAACCTGGATAGGCTGATATCTAGATTTCTGTGGAACGGTAAAATCCCCAGAGTTAAGCTCAAAACCCTTTGTCGGCCCACTGATCAGGGTGGTTTGAACTTACCAGATTTTCAGTTATATTATTTGGCTGCTCAGTCCAGAGCCGTCTGGACTTGGATCAAAGATCTAGAACACCCGCCATCTTGGAAACAGATTGAACAATCTCATACAACGGAAGTCTTGGCAAGCATCCCATTTATTCACTCTTATCACAAGCAAAAAAATGTGACCCCGAATCCAATGGTAAAACCTACATCCAAAATCTGGGATGAAATCAGATCAAAGTTCCATTATGTCCGCATACTATACACTTCCACTCCATTTCATTTTAACCCGACTTTACCTGGGGCATTGAGAGACAGCATTACAAGAGACTGGCACAGCAGAGGTATAAGCACTTTTGGACATTTATATGAGCACAATAATCTGAGATCCTTTGAGCAACTGAGACTTTCTTTCGGGCTCCCCTCTGCACACTTTTTTAAATATCTACAAGTCAGAGATTTTATCAGGGTGCAGCAGGGAGGGAAACTTAGCCCCTTGGAGGACTCTGTGATAGATAGTATGATGCGAGACAAGCATAACTCTAAAGGCTTTTTATCCTATGCTTACAACAGACTAAGGAGCCTGGCAGAAAATGAAGCTTCTAAAGCAAAACTTAAGTGGGAAACAGACACTAATTCTACCTTTGAGGACTTCGAATGGAAGGAAATATGTAGTAGCTCTCAATCGTTCTCATATAACAGCCGACACAAACTTTTACAGTTTAATCTTATACATAGGGTTAACATGACTCCACACCGTCTCCATAAGATAAGTAGCAACCATCCTGAATGCTGTCCTAGGTGTAAGACTGAAATAGGATCCCTTCTCCACATGTTTTGGACTTGTAGATGTTTGGAGCAGTATTGGACATCTGTCCTGGAAATTGTTAGAGGAATTGTGGGGGTGGAAATCCCAGCCAACCCACGGCTGACACTATTAGGGGACCTGTCGGTCTTGCCAATCAATATGAGAGTCAACACTCGCTTCATCAGACTAGCCCTAATTGCAGCTAACAAATGTATAGCCATTAAGTGGAAAAGCGAGGACTCCCCCAGTGTTTCTCTATGGCTTAAAGAGCTCTCGTCATACCTACCTTCAGAAAAGATCATGTTTAATCTTAAGAAAAAGCCATTAGTCTTTGACAAATGTTGGGGCGGATTTGTAACCTTTTTACACAATAGAGCTGCTCCTATAGGTGACATCCAGGGTCGGATTTGAAATAGGGCTCGATTCTGGAATTCATGTATGTATGTATAACTGTATGTGACTCCTGCTGTTATTTTATTTACTTATTTGTGTATTTATTCTCTTTTTTTTTTTTTTTTTGTCCACTCTTGTCCATGGGGGAGGTTGGGGGGGGGGTTTGTTATTAATACCCTATGTTCACTCTCAAATACTGTATTGTATTCTGTCTGAAATTTGAATAAATAAATTGTTCAAAGCTTCCAGAACAATCGGTGGTAGTTCTCTTCTGTCTGGTTGGTAATGTGGGTCTCTCTTGGTCCTTCTGTCGGTGGATTTGTTCTGTCCCGGTGTTCAGTCATAGTGGCACATGTGCTGGCTTGTGGGCACGCAATTTAGTTCTTTTGTTTTTGCTCAGTTATCGGGGTTCCTGTTGGGATATATGCATGTGTTCATGTGTGTATGTATATTTGTATGTATGTGTGTATGTATGTATGAATGCGTTATGAATGTATATACATATGTATGTATGCATGTATGTATGTATGTATTTGTGTATGTTTGTGTGTATGTGTGCTTGTTTGTATGCATTTAGGTATGTGTGTATGTACGTGCATATTTGTGCATGTATTTATGCGTTTATGTATCTATGTATGTGTGGATGTATGTATGTATGTATGTTGAATATATGCGTATGTATGTATTTATGTGTATTTATGTATGTGTGCATGTACTGTATATATGTTTATATTTATGTGTGTATGTATGTATTTGTGTATGTATGTATATATTTCATGTGTATGTTTGTGTTCATGTATGTGTGTATGATGTATGTATTTGTGCATGTATGTATGTGTATTTTGTGTGTGCATATATGTGCTGTATGAATATATGTACTTGTATGTGTGTAATTATGTTTGTATCCATGTATGTGTTTATGTATGTTAGTATGCTTTTATGAATTTATATATGTACATGTGTGTATGTATTTGTGTATGAGTGCATGCATGTATTTATGTGTGTATATGTTTTCGTCAGTAAATATATTATGTATGTGTGTATCGATGTGAATATGTGTGGATGTATTTATGAATGTATGTTTATGTGTATATGTATGTGTGTATGTGTGCATATTCCAATGTATGTTTGCATGTGGTTATGTATGTGTGTATATATGGATGTTTGTACAGATGTATGTTTTCATGTAGGCATGCATGTTTGCATTTGTGTGTATATGTGTCTGTATGTATGTTTGTGTTCATGTATGTATGTATGTATGTGTTTGTATGGACGTATGTATGTATGTGTCATGAATGTATATACATATGTATGGATGTATATGGATGGATGAATGAATGTGTATGTTTGGGTGTATGTGTGCATGTTTTTATGTGTGCATGTATGTGTGTATGTATGTATTTATATGTGTATCTATGTATGTGTGCATATATTTATGTGTGCATGTATGTGTGTGTATGTATGTATTTATATGTGTATCTATGTATGTGTGCATGTATTTACGTTTGCATGTATGTGTGTATGTATGTATTTATACGTGTATCTATGTATGTATGTATATATGTATTTACATGTGCATGTATGTGTATGTATGTATTTATACGTGTATGTATGTATGTATTTACATGTGCATGTATGTGTGTATGTATGTATTTATACGTGTATCTATGTATGTATGTATGTATGTATGTATTTACATGTGCATGTATGTGTATGTATGTATTTATACGTGTATCTATGTATGTATGTATGTATGTATTTACATGTGCATGTATGTGTATGTATGTATTTATACGTGTATCTATGTATGTATGTATTTACGTGTGCATGTATGTGTGTATGTATGTATTTATACGTGTGTCTAAATATGTGTGTATCGTGTTTCCAGTCGTCCTGCTCAAAGCCTTTAATATCCAACATTTGCATGTCACAGTCCATTGAAGCGAGGAGTCAAAGCGCTGCATTTACTTGTAATTTAATAAGAAAAAAGAAAATAACAGAGGTCCCAGCTTCAAATAGTGAAATGTTTGGCCGTAGGCCTCGGAAAAGGACTGGAGAGCTGGTGGGCCCGCATGGTGCTCTGAGGGAGGGTCCTATTTATGTGCTAGGACCACCTGTCACCTGCAGGGGGCGCACACTGACAAAATAAATGAGACGCGAGGCACAACAAAACATGAATCCAACATCAGGCGCCAAAACACCGGCCCCTTAATTGTTCTCTGGAACCAATGATTAAACTTAAAGCATTAAAGGAGCCATGAAATGAATGTGTCAATCAATGTCAAGCCTTTTCAGAACATGAAGTCTACATTCCAACCTTGGAGGGTTTTTGTCTGGTGTCAGTGTTCAGCCTCCAGGACAGGGCACAGCCTGGCTGTGGGCCTTTCAGGGACCTCTGATGTCTTGTGCCATGCAAATGATGGATCTGAAAGGCTTTGAGCAGGACGACTGTGAACCCGTCATGGAAAGTTGTGTCTCAACATCTATGGTTACAGGAGAAACCTTTTTGGACTTTTTGCCACTACATAACATGTATGTTGTGTGTATGTATACGTGTGTATGTACGTGTTTATTTTTTTATGTATGTATGTTAATGTGTGTATGTTTGCATGTATGTATGTGTATGTTTGCATGTATGTATGTACGTGTGTATGAATCAATGTGTATTTATGTATGTGTGGATAGATGTACGTGTAAATGTATGTAATATGGACGTATGTAAGTGTGTATATATGTGTATGTATGTACTGTATTCATTTATTTATGTATTTATGTTAATGAATTGTGTATGTGTGCATTTATGTGTGTATGTATTTATGTATGTAGAGCCTTCAGGCTCCCCTCATCCCAGATCCTGGTGCTGCTGGAGGAGGCTCCAGACCTGAAGAGGCTCCAGCTGCCACCCGTAGCTCCACCTGCTCACGTCCCTGTCTGTCCATCAGTCTCTCCTCCTTTCTCTCTCTTTATCTCTGTCCCTCTCTTTCCTTCTGCATAAATGTCTTCCTCCATTATCTGTCTTTGTCTCTGCCCCGCTCTCCTGCTCTCTTTCCCCCCCAACAGGTCAAAGCAGAAGGCCGTCCCCATTGAGCCTGGGTCTGCTGGACCTGCTGGACCTGTAAAGTGTCATGAGATAACCTTTGTTGTGATTTGGCGCTGTACAAATAAAATTGACTTTACTACTGCAGTATTTGGTAATCAGACGTGATCTCAGCTGGACATCTAGAATGCCGGATCAGGGTCGTCGAGGTCACACCAGGAATATGTCTACAGGTCTGGAGCCTCCTCCAGCAGCACCAGGATCTGGGATGGGGGGAGCCTGAAGGCTCCGGAGAAGAAGACGAGTTAGTAACATGTATGAGTATGATTCATGTATGACAAATATAGGAGGACAGAGAGGAGGAGAGAAGCCCAGTGCACCATGGGAGATCCCCCAGCAGCCTAAGCCTATAGCAGCATAACTAAGGCTAGGTCAGTAGTGGCTAGAGCTTTTGATAGAAGGCTTCCTGCCTGGGACCACAAGGTGGCACCATGACGACTTCAAAGCCACTTCAGTTTTTGTCAACCGGAACCGTTTTCTTGTCCTGGTTTGTCAAAGCCATGGGACTAACAGTCCAAGTCTCACTGGCACCACACGACGAAAGCATCTCACAGCTGGAGTTCATGGCGGCGTGGACATGGAAACCTGCAGGTCCGAGCTCACGACATGAAAACAACACAACTGCAAAGCACAAAGAACTCAGTTCACCCCTGAAAGAAGAGGCAGGAACAGGAAGTTCTTCATTCTCTTTGGCTGAGCGTGAAAACAGCAGAGAACTTTGTTGTACTGGCAGTTTATTACGAAAGCATAAAGTTGAGTAGCTTAACTACACGACAGGGTTGCTACAAACGTCATAAGTGTTACAGATAGACTTCACACGTGTGATAATTGTTACCGGGACTGTTCAATAAATTCCCCCTCAGTCAGGTGCAGTTGTCATGGCAACGCACAGCCAGAAGGCAGCGCTGCAGGTTCACTTCTGAGGAGGAAACTGCTGGAACGTTTCAGTCTGACAGGTTCTGGATCAACAACCGGCTCCATGTTGATGTGAAGCAGACAGGAAGAGTCATGTGACTTGAAACCGTATTCACAGCTCCGTACAGTAGAAGTGAAAACCTTTCAAACACCAACAGGTTGAAACGCCAGACAAATTAAATAGTTCTTAGTGCTCACAGGGTCGTTTCAAAGACACGTCCCACGAACTCACTCGGTCACTGGAGAAGCCTCGTTAGCAACAACGGCGTCTGCTCCGTCCTCAGTGACCACTTCCTGTTCACGAGCGGCAGGAACTCTTCCAGAACTTTGTCATTTACGACCGTTAGCATAGTGACTCTCTTCATTTTGCCTTCATCCACTTTCTTTTTTTTTTGTTATATGTACACATTATACCACGTAGATATTTAGAACAAAGCGAAGCGGAACCTCGCACTCAAACGAGTGAGAAACAACCAGAAACAATCAGGCACACCGAGCGAAATCTGGAATTTGAAAGATTAAAAGGAGGTTGGGTTTTTCACTCTCAGACTTTGATCCAGGTTTTAACTCAGGAAGTGTCAACTTTCTTGTTTGTGCTGTTTGTGCCTTGTCAGGCCTGATCCTGGATCAGTTGCCAAGTCACTTCCACTGCAGTGATCCTGACTTCAAAGTAAAAGCAGCAATGCTTTATTTTTTCTATCACAGTTTTGTCAGAGCTGCCTTCATCGTCTTATTTTGCAAAATTCTGCCCTGAAGTCAGGTGTTGCTAGCTTGTTAGTAGCTAAGCTAATATCCCTCGCCCTGTTTGTGTTCTGTTCTGTACACTGACGCTATTCACCCCCCCCCCCCACCCCATGTATTACTGGGAATACTCCAGGCTCCCTACTCATTTTACGAGTGGGAGGTTTGTTCTTTTCTCTTTACTTGCATTTCCTAAAGAGGGGATTTTCTAGAACAATGATTGTGTCTTATTATTATTCAATTAATCGACTACTTTTGAACACAGAGTCCTGCAAACGTCTTACTGATAATCTTTATCAATTTCCTGCATCTCTAACAATCAATGATGGAAATGTGGTCAAGTGAAAATCTTCACATGGCAGCTTTAAACCTACACTGAGCAACGTGATAAAAAAACCACACGACTTCATCGGCCTGTGGAGTCACATGACCGCGTCAGGCAGGGGGACAGCACACGGTGCCGTCACACAGCTCACGTCAGGTGAAGAGAGCATCTGTACAAGTTGTGTTTGTAAGATGAGAATCACTGAGATTCTACTGACGAGACCGTCAAATATTCAGCTGACTTTTATATTCTGTTTCTGTTTCAACAGGACAATAAATTTACAAACTTCATAGAGTTGAGAGCACAAAATCACATCAAAGATATGTACAACACACTTGGAAAACTGAGGTGGACGAACATGCTTGTGTGTGTGTGTGTGTGTGTGTGTGTGTGTGTGTGTGTGTGTGTGTGTGTGTGTAGGTATAAATCATGTAAACAGGAGTTATATGACATTCACAGTTGCAGAGGAAACTTGGGTTGGGAGACAGAATATATTGGCCACTGATAGAAATATAACCAACTGAGAATTCTCAGGCACAAAGACTCTGATTTATTACATAGTCTGATGGAATACTCTCTCTCTCTCCCTCTCTCACACACGCGCACACACACACACACACCCACAGACGGACACATGTGCGGTCTATGAGCGGCAGCAGCCGGCGGTCCTCATTTCTTGGTTGACGTACTGCTGCAGCTGAAACTTCGGCTCGTCAGGTTCCTTCATGGTTCTGTGCTTCAGCTCCCTGACAGACAGACAGACAGACAGACAGACAGTGTCAACTTGATGCTAACGTTGGTAATGATGACAGACGTGCCGCGCCCTAATGAAATCCACGTTTAGACCCTTTTCGACCATGGGAACATTCCCAGGTACCTTTGGGGCGACTGCCTCCGTGTGGACTGCAGCTGCCAGGGTCCGCGCGTGGCTGCAGGGACACTTTACTGGCGC
The DNA here is from genome assembly GCF_037954235.1 of Aulostomus chinensis. Classification (NCBI taxonomy): domain Eukaryota; kingdom Metazoa; phylum Chordata; class Actinopteri; order Syngnathiformes; family Aulostomidae; genus Aulostomus; species Aulostomus chinensis. The sequence continues at coordinate 5,636,770 of NC_141342.1, forward strand.
TCTGAGTCGCTGGTCGTGTTGCTGCCTGTCTTTGATGTATTTTAAGGATGAGCTTTCTGAGGACTCTCTAGCGCCCTGACTGGGAGGGCTGGGACGATTCTTACACACAAATACAGTCTACAGTAGTAACACGGTGATAGCTGCAGTTTCATGGAACTGGTCAAGAAAACCATCCTGTCACACTCCCTGGAGCTCCCTCAGGGGACGCAGACACGCTTCAGGTTTAGCTGACGAGACGCTGACTCCCTGACTTCTGAATTAACTGAGAATTAGCAACCTTCCAAGCAACTTAGAGAGACGCACCTGTTTCTAATTAAAGCTGATAAATCAAGCCTCGATATTCTAATTTGTCAACAGCTGAATTGTGTAATTGTGGTAATCTGCTCCTCAGGGTTTTCTCTACCGATGTGTGTGTTTATGCAAATAAAGCAGCAGAGCGTAGAGACGAGGCTGAGCGGAGGATGAAGAGTAGGAGAGGAAGAGTTACACGTGCGAAAACAAGTAGTAAAACTGAGAAGTCGAATGAGAGGACGGCGGTTTGGATTCATGTTCTGTAGCTGGAGTGTGCGTGCGCGTGTGCGTGCGCGCGTGCGTGTGTGCCAGACTGTCGTGCTATTCCTGGCATCAGCCAGCCTGCCAGCCTGTTACCATAACAAGGCTATTCCTGTGGAACAGATCGCACACAAACTGTCAGATGCTTTACTTTTTTGTGGATCGCAGTTAAAATAGTTTCTAAATCACTAAAAAAAAACAAGTGTAGCATCATGGCCCCGAGGATGAGCACAGCTGCTCCGAGACACTCCTCCTGATCACCATCCGTCACGCCATGAGCTTTGCTGTTGAGAGGAGGTGCAGACGCCATTCGTTTAGTGGCCTGATGAAGATTTAGTTCCTCTTGACCAGCAGTAAACTCCTCCAGTTACCGTCCGTCTGAATTACTGTCCTCTGTCTGTGTGGCCGTTTCAGTCCGATGTCATCGTCCCAGTCATGAAAACTCACGGTGACTTTGGGCAAATAAAAGTTTGATTGTGTTGCTTTAAACAAGGCTGACAGTGGAGCGACACGTGACGGCGAGCAGGTGAAACCAGACGAACACTTGGACGATGACTGGGATTCAATCAGTGTCTGAAGTTCAGAACCATCGATGTATCTGGAGCCCTGCACAGGAACTGGTCATGTCAGGGATGGGGCGTGTCTGTAGCACCACAGGAAGTGGTCATGACAGGGATGGGGCGTGTCTGTAGCACCACAGGAAGTGGTCATGACAGGGATGGGGCGTGTCTGTAGCACCACAGGAAGTGGTCACGTCAGGGATGGGGCGTGTCTGTAGCACCACAGGAAGTGGTCATGTCAGGGATGGGGCGTGTCTGTAGCACCACAGGAAGTGGTCATGACAGGGATGGGGCGTGTCTGTAGCACCACAGGAAGTGGTCACGTCAGGGATGGGGCGTGTCTGTAGCACCACAGGAAGTGGTCACGTCAGGGGTGGGGCGTGTCTGTAGCACCACAGGAAGTGGTCACGTCAGGGGTGGGGCGTGTCTGTAGCACCACAGGAAGTGGTCATGTCAGGGGTGGGGCGTGTCTGTAGCACCACAGGAAGTGGTCATGTCAGGGGTGGGACGTGTCTGTAGCACCACAGGAAGTGGTCATGTCAGGGATGGGGCGTGTCTGTAGCACCACAGGAAGTGGTCATGTCAGGGGTGGGGCGTGTCTGTAGCACCACAGGAAGTGGTCATGTCAGGGGTGGGGCGTGTCTGTAGCACCACAGGAAGTGGTCACGTCAGGGATGGGGCGTGTCTGTAGCACCACAGGAAGTGGTCATATCAGGGGTGGGGCGTGTCTGTAGCACCACAGGAAGTGGTCACGTCAGGGATGGGGCGTGTCTGTAGCACCACAGGAAGTGGTCATGTCAGGGGTGGGGCGTGTCTGTAGCACCACAGGAAGTGGTCACGTCAGGGATGGGGCGTGTCTGTAGCACCACAGGAAGTGGTCATGACAGGGGTGGGGCGTGTCTGTAGCACCACAGGAAGTGGTCACGTCAGGGATGGGGCGTGTCTGTAGCACCACAGGAAGTGGTCATGTCAGGGGTGGGGCGTGTCTGTAGTAAGTCAGTTGTGTGTCATGCAGCTGATGGACATTCTTGGAATCTTAGTCAGATTTTGACCATAAAACTCTCAGAGAGACGTTTGCTGGTATTTTTCAGAATACTTTGATGAGCTTGTGTGTGTGTGTGTGTGTGTGTGTATGTGAGAGAGACTCACTTGGCCACAGCAGTGAAGGCCAGCTCTACATTCAGTCCAGATTTAGCACTTGTCTCCATGAAGGGTACTCCAAACTCCTGCACAACCAGAGCACACAGGTCTGTTTACTGTAGATAGTGTGTGTGTGTGTGTGTGTGTGTGTGTGTGTGTGTGTATGTAGAGGGAAAGATGAAGTTTACGGATGGCTTATTCATGGGGATTTTTTGGTTTGTAGAAAGTAGGACAAGGTTTGGTGTCATTATTGCTTACAACAGCAATAAATTCTGAATGTCCACTCATGACGACGCCAGCACACCAAGTTTTCTGACTCTGGGTCTGTATTTTCTCCCCACACTGACGTGGATTAAAAGACAGCGTGTCGTCGATGATGTTACTCTCAGTTAAAGTCATTTCACTACGTCAATATTCCTGCCGTGCATCTCTGGTCACGCTACTCACTTCCACTGATGCTCTTGTTCACTCTTAGACGCCTCTCAGAGTTTATCTGAGTGAAGCGGCCCAGAAAATTGAGTTAGCGAGCCCCCGCCATTTATTCCAAACAATAAAAATGTTATGCACCTCTGTGAATACATAACTACACACACACTAATCAAGATGCAGCAGCTACAGGGGGGCGTTTTAGGACACACGTGATGAGATTAGGTACAGCATGTCCCTTCTGAGAGAGAGAGAGAGAGAGAGAGAGAGAGAGAGTGTGTGTGTGACAGCGAGCTCACCTTTGCCAGTTTCTCTCCCTCCTCTCGCTTCACCACTCTGTCATGTGTGGAATCGGCCTGCAACACATTCAACACACTATCAAGTTACACACTAGTCACGTGTGTGGAGCCTCACATGATGAGTGAATGCTGCATTTCTAGGACACGTCTGACATATAAAACACGACCAAGCAGAAATAACCTGGCCGGTGTTTTCATGCGGCTGATTCTATGTCAGGGTTTTGCTCATAGCCATTAACAGAACAGAACAAAACATTCAGACAGAAATGTCCATCAATAAACATTGATTGAAGCTATTGGTTATTAGCTGTTTAGCTAATGTGTTGTGCCTCATTTCCATGAGAAGGTCTGTAATTCCACATCATCGCCCCAGGAGGAGACAGGAGCGAGCCAAAGTTTCTGGCTGGCTGCTGAAGCTGGAAATGAGGAGTGTGTGAAACTGTGGTCTAAAACTGGAGCAGAGTTCACTAAAACTAAACCCCATCATCGAGCGTCCAACTCAAACTAGACCCCCTCATCAATTCAAACACAAAACATCAAGTATTAATTTGATGTTGACTCATTTCAGCTGATTTTCCTGAATGATGGTTTACCCACCGCTCTCTTCCCCTGCTCTCAGACATGAACAATCCCCCCCTCCCTCTCTCTCTCTTTGAGTCCATCTGTCCATCTGTCTCCCAGCGCCAGGGTCTCACCTTGTTGCCCAGCAGCATGACGACCACGTCCTGCTGGGCGTACTCATGGATCTCTGTCAACCACGCCTGGAGACAAATGAGATGGGCGGAGGAACCCAAAAGGGAAGGGAGATGTGAGAGGCATGAGGAGGTGGGAGGGTTTGGAGATACGGGGGGGATAAATGGATGCACAGAAGAGGGGAGAGGGAGAAAGACAATACAGTCAATTAGTCTCCACTGGCTGCACTTCATCTTGTCCTCCCGTCCTCCCCAAGTCCTTTGTCTTCTCCCCTCCTGCTTCTCTGTCCTTCCAATTACAGACCCCTGGAATATCTGTTAGCTCGCGCTGTGCCACACACACTCACACACACACACACACACACACACACACACACACACACACACACACACACATAGCCCTCTGCAGACCTCTGTCTCTTCCATGGATGCACACACAAACAGAAGTTTCCGCCCAACTTTGAGAGTTTCACCACGATGCAGCAACTGTCCAGTGGGCAGAGTTGTGTAACCAACACAAAAAAAGACACCGAACATGAACATGACGCTGCTCGCGTCCCCCCAGAGCCGATTAGTGTCGGTCCAGCTATCCTTTACTGTCAGCTCGTAAGCACCACTGCCACTTGTTCACTCTGCAACTCAAGATCGTGAGTTCTACCAAACTGCAGCAAGCTGAAAGAGCCAGCCACAAGTATTAGCTTGACGCTAACGGGCACTGGCTGCTAACAGCAGCTAAACTGTCCCAAAACCTCCCTTCACTTCAGTCCAGCTGTAAAATCAGAAATCCACAAAGACTTGGATTGAGATGAAAACAGGTCACAAGTGTAACTCCTGTTCAGCGCGTCCAGGTGACCCGACTCTCAGTCTCGTCCGTGTTCTGCACTCAGTGTCATCGTGTGTTAATGTGCTTTGTACGTGTTTGTGGATTCCTGAGCGTGTGGCAGGATAAAGAAGACACGGACCACACCGGATGATGACGCTCCTCTGGACAGTACCGGTTCAGTCGATGATTGTCGCATGCGTCGAGCTAAATTTGTATCTCACTCGTTCTTCATTCTGAGTCACAAAGAAGTGAAGCAGGAGGGGAAAATGTCTTCCGCTTTTATGGCACTTATCTGGTTATTTGTGTTCGTATGTAAGCTGGCCGTGTGCTCGGTGTGACTGGAGGCTGACATTAGTCAAGACCCGCTCTTCCTCCGGAACCACGACCACCCACGGTGTCCTTGGCACTTCTCCAGGTGGTGACAGAAGCGAATGCAATCACAGCGACTGTGTGGGAGCAGCAGTGGGTTTGACATTTCTGGATATGATGGCCAGTTATTATGCAGATGACTTTTAAACTCTTGCACCGTGAGACCAGTCTGTTGATCATTTATGCCATCGTGTACTTAGAGCCCTTTTCCCGGCGCACAGAGTCACCAATAAGGGTAAGAACATGATTTCCCCCAAAGTACTGCCAGTCGCTGGAGTACAAAAGAGAGCAGGACTCCGATATTGAAGGAACGCTCGTTTCTTGGGGGATACGTTCCTTTATGCTCCTTTGCAGAGGCCGACAGGAGGACAGAAACCTTCTCTCCTGCATGAGTGAATTAGGGTGCTGAGACCAGCTGGGTGGTACTTAGCTTAGCACAATGAATGGCAGTGGGTGGGAAGTGTTAGCATACCTCCATCAAATAGACTTTTCTCAGTGGCAATATTGAATTCAAGAGTGTTACGATAACATTTGTTCTTTAAGAACTATTTCTAAATTACTAGATGTCGTAATTTCAGAATCAGAAACACAGCCGGAACTACTTTCCTGACTGGATGCAGTGATTTGACGAAGCACCTCAAAACGCTTGTTAACGGCGAGAGGAGCGACAGCTGCTCCTCATCACGGCCGACTCTGTGACAGAGGATGCTGGACTAAACAACACACTGACTCTGACATCGGGGATGAGGCATGCTAACCCTAACCATCCACTGCCATTCACTGTGCTAAGCTAACTAGCGAAGGGTCTCCTCGTCTGTCCCTGGGGACGATGGTCAAAAAGCCTGATTCCACTACAGTGGATTAGTCCTGGAAGGCTTTTGAGAGGGAGCACTTTTCTCCTCATGAAGGTGACACCAGCGACCTCAGGTGCTCACCCCAGCTCTCCAGATTAATAAGAACAATTAATGCAAGCAGCTTCTTTCCACAGGAAACGAGAGATAAGAGAAACCCTCAGGAACCCTTGAACAGGAATCAAGTCTGGTTTACTGTAAAGCTCCAATTGACTACAGGTCCACTCCAGCTCACTGTTCCTCTGCCTCTGATGCTCGCGTTGATGTAAAACAGGATTATGAACGCAGGCTACAATCATTTACATTAGAGCCAAGTAGCTGCCCTACTTTCATGTTCCTAATTACCCCGGGTGATTATGGAAATAATTTCAGTTATGGTAATTACTCTCCCTTAACATTCTCCGAGGGGATATTCAACGTGTGTGTGTGAGTGTGTTTAATTCAAAATCTCATATTAATTCCAACCAGTACACATTAATTACTATTGAACATTCTGAAATGTTGTGATTTTTCACCAGTAAAATGAACCCTGATGGTGAGGATACTAAATAATGAACCGCGGCGGAGGGAGGGAGGGATTCACGTTCACAGTTGTTCTAATTCTTTGAGCTTCTGCCGTTAAGCCAGGATGGGAGTGAGAGGAAGAGGATGGTGTAAGGTGTAATGAAACAGAGCGCTTATGCAACAGTGAAGTCAGCCTCGGGGGGAGAGTCAAGGTTGAGTCAAAGCACATCCGAAGAAAAAGAGCGGTTTGGAGTGCTAAACACGAGGAAACGTCCCTCGCCAACACATCCACAGAAGATCGGTCCATCTGTGAACGTCGTCTACGGGTCTTCAAGTACACAATCGCGATACCCCAACAATCCAGCGCTCGCACCTGATTCACGCCACTCGTGCGTTGCGTGCAACTCATTTGCCCCCAAAAACCGATGAGACAACTCAACCTTAAGATGCCTGATGGGGTTATTATTACTGGTTCAAATATTCTGTAAAAATAAGACTGTTGCAGTTTGTAGTGAGACTGCGATGCTGGTAAAAAGGCAGGTGAGTCCAAACGGAGGCAGCCAGGGTTCCGGAGAACTAGACCACATGTTCTATCACTTTCACCACTGTGGTCAAGAGCAGATCCACAAATGTGGGGGGTCAGGCTGCACCCACTGCAACCCCGGGGTCACCTGGAAACAGGCCGAGACCCTTAGGATAGGTGGTCTTGGACCAGTGGTTCTCTGACAACACCTGAAGGACACAGATGGACCTGACAGCAACAGACGGGCTGACCGCACCAACAGGGCAGGAAATACAAGGGAGAATATTTCAAAATAAAACAGGAACTAATTAATCCAGAGTCTGGGGGAAAAAAAAAGTCCACAATCAAAGTCCAAACTGTCAAAGACCTTTTTTACCCCCAGCAATGGAGGTGGGTTAAAAATGTCTATTCCGATATTTTATCGATATGCATTTGTAGGAAAGATTATCAAGACATAAATCCCAGTATCAATCTTTTAAAATGCATTCGATTTTAGCCGTTTATTTTTTTGTTTTGTTTGCCCCTTTAGTCTGGCGTGGTTTAGTGCGTAGTGCAACGTTACTGCAGTCAGATGATCAGATCTCGCCAGATCCAGGCCATGTGCCGCCGATCAGAGAACAACAAGATGGCGGAAGCTCAACTTTAATCTCCGACAAACTTAAGTGCCGATGTCTGGCAGCACTTTGGCTTTAAGAAGCGAGAAAACTGCGCCCAACTTGACAAAAATAATGCTGTGTGCAAAATGTGCAAAGTAGAGGTAAAGTACAACAGAAATACAACTAATCTCTGGAGCCATGTGACGAGGCGTCACCAGAGGACACTCAACAACCAGGACACTACAAGTCACTGCAACAGCCCTCACTGGAGACAGCATTTGGGACCAAGTTTCCATCCACGCCTCCACGTGCAGAGAACATCACTTTGGCTCTGGCAATTTTTATCTGCAAGGACCTCAGACCATCCTGTGTGGTAGAAAATGTAGGCTTCAGACCCCTCGTCCAGACACTGGAACCACGCTATGTGCTACCGACACGGAAACAAGTGAGTCAAGTCACAATCTCAAAGATGTACAGAGAAGTTAAAAACAATGTCACAACTGCACTGAAATCGGCAGAGGGAGTTGCCATCGCTTGTGACAGCTGGACAAGCAGAGCTACGATTCCTACTTGACCATCACCTCTCAGTACCCTGACAGTCACTGGTCCCTCATGTCCCACATTGACAAACGCGGGTGATTGAAGCTCGCCACACCGCGAGTCATCTTGCTGAGCTGCTGACGGTTTGTGGAAGTCTAAGTTGCCCTTCTGTTTTGAATGATGGTCAAATATTTAAATAAAAAGTGCATGATGTTGTATAACTATTGTTTAATGGTCAGTTCTCAAGGTAAATATTAATATTTAATGATGCAGCAGGTTAGAGGGTTACTTTACTATTGAATTTACAGCATCGGTCCTTTGAGAATCTCTTCCATTACCAAAGCAAAATTGGTATTGTAACTAAAATATCGTATCGTATATTGGATCGAATCGTATCGGAAATCGTATCGACTTGGGACCTCGTGTAGCGGAATCGTATCGTATCGGGAGGTCAGTGGTGATACCCAGCTCTACCCAGCAAAGACATCACATCAGGATTTCAGAATCAGGTGCTGATACCCAGGTTAATCACACTTGGTCCACATCTGAGTGATGGTTCCCATCCAAGTCCTGATCCAGATTCATGGCACCGTCGTAAAATATCATGACCCACGCCGCCATCACATACAACCAGTTAAAACGGAGCGTTTTGTTAATGAAATGCACAAACATCAGCGTGTGACAGGTTAAATTACAGAGATCAGAGACATCAGAGAGTCCAGGAAGGTCAGAAGCACCGACCTCTCACGTTTTATTTTGAAGAAAACAGAATCAAATTCTAGGATTTTCAGTTTTGTTCTCATGTGCCGTAACATCGTGGGTGAGAGATTAATAAGAAGTATTTTCTACAAAGAAGTACGAGCAAGAGACATGAATGGAGATGAGCACTTCAAGTGCTGCTATGGGAAGCATTGATCGTCTGACTGGCAGCAGCGTTTCATTGCCATCAAATAAAAGAGAGAAAAGGTCAAGTCTCTCACACATTTGTTTTCTTTGCTTGACCCCCCCCCCCCCCCCCCCCCAGCAGCCAGATTAGTGGTAATCCAGCTGCTCATCTGCAGGTTTACAGTATTTCTCCCTCCCTCCCTGCCTCTCTGGGGGTTTACATCACTTCATTACACAGAGATTAATGTTGCGAGCGCTCACCTAGCAGCAACCTGCCAATTACTCCCAGAGCCTTGAAGGATCTCGGCGGCCTGTGGGTGGATTAAAGCTAGTGGGAAACAGAACGCAGCGTCTAAGCTGAAAGAGATCAAACTACAAAGGAGTCAATGGGAACAGAGTTCACGGTCTGTGGGATCACCAGGAGGGTCCGCTGGATTCATAGCTTTGTTTTGGCTTTCCCGGTGACTCCTGGGCTTGCTGTTCATCCTTGGTGTTTTGTACTGAGAGGAGACTGAACGTCCGGCTGTGGGTCTGCAGCGAGGTCACTGTGCTCTTATTTATTTATAGCTTTCAGAGAGGATGCAACTTCAAAGCCAGATAATAAAGTGCAGTCAATCCAATTATAGATAGCAAGCCACCAAAAGTCACCGTCTAATGTTAGTTGCTAATTAGCGAAGTCACCACGACTGCTCCGAACACACAAGCCACTGGAAAAGGACATAACAGTGGAACCAGTTTAGATGAAAATGAGAGCCCTGCTCCCAGTAAGTTAACACTTTTTTAACATGAAGAAAAAAATATCAGCAAAAGGTCTGATGACCCAAAAGTGTGTGCGCTTTGAAAAATACGTCATTTTAAGTATTGCTGGACGTTGTCCAAAGCCTCAGAGTCAGTGAGGTTTGTAGGTCGAATGACTGGAACGAAGTCTGTGCTTCCCACTCACTGGAGGTTTGGCTGTAAAGCACCCGTAAAGGTACAAGACTAAAAGGTTGATAAAGACATTCAACGCGATCACAAAAACCACAGAGGAAGTCACAGCAGTCAAAGGCTACCTTTAGCTTAGCACTGCTAACCGCTGCATCCAGGCTTCCAGCATCATCAGAGGGTTCTTTAGTGAAGATGATCCTGATGAACTAAACCTGGAAGATCATCAGATTTTGTTAACCAGAGCTGATTTACTGGTTCAATCACCACAATCACATGGAGCGATCCTATTGGCTGCTGGGGGAGGAACCAGGAGATGACCACTTCCTGTTGGTGGAGGCACCAGTGCTGCATCTGAATTGCCAAGTGCCAACCTACGTCCTACTGCTACGACCTACCGCTACGTCCTACTCCTACAACCTAAACACGGCGGCACCATTCGGACACCCTAGAAGACTGGTGGTGAAGCACGACCTCTGCTGGCAGAGCACAGATACCACAAATAGGTAGACAGCACCAACGAAAGCCCCACCTGCTGGCCTGGCTGTCGTACTGCACTCTACTCTGAATGCACCCTTCATTCATCCTCTATTATTAAGCACATCAACGCACCTTTAGTCATCAACAACAACGACTATAAATGTTGGTGTTGCATCAGAATGGGAGACTGTTGGTGGCGTAAACTTGGCTTGCGGGTCCACAAATTTTTAGGGGACGAAGAAGAAGTCCGCGGTGCATTGTGGGCCATAGGTTGCTCCATAGGATGCACCTGAACCGACCTACAATGGCCGTGTTTAGGCTGGAATTTAGGTTGCGAAGTAGGTCGCTACTCGCGCCAGTTGTGGTTTCGGACAGCCTACGACCTGCTCTGAGACGCAGCACAGGAGACCACTTCCTGTTGGACTACTACAATATCTCATGAGCAGGAAAATAATTTCACTAACAGCAATCAATCTGATTGTGACACCAAAAAGTAAAGGCATCAGCACTCAGTTCGCCCTGAGGGGAACATGAACCACAGGGGTCCAAAGGTCAGGGAATAAATGCCCCCGTCTTATTTCAAACTGACTCGGCAGCTGCACTCAGATGCCCCACAGTGCAGGACTGCTGGATCTTTGAGTCCTGTACATGCCTGCAACATTAAATCTTGAGCTATTATGTGGTTTAAAAAAAAAAATCAGCAAATCTGTCCTATTTGGCTGTATCTATAAAAGAAGACCCCCATTCAGATCCAGCCAAGCCTCCGTTCCTCACTAAGCTCAACAATTGTAGGTTCATGGCTAGAAACAATTTTTATATTCTTGAAAAAAACAATGTTAATCAAGCCTGACTGGTGTGACTGTGCACTCAAAAGATTTCACACGCTTGTGTGAAATCTTTTGAGGATAGGAAGTGGCGGTGGGGGGGGGGGGGGGTTCTGGGTGGGGCACACAAACACATTAAGACAGAGAGGACATGCAATGATCAGTCCACACGGAGAGCTGAGAGCAACACGGTGCAGCAGGTAACGTGTTCTATATTCACATACTGAGAACATGTCAGCAAACTGCAGACGCGTTGACCTGCAGGTGTTTGGTGTCACGATCGCGCGCCCACATCCTCTCCTGGAGGGATTCGGGGGTCGTTGGGTGATTATTTGATTACATATTTGTCATTTTTCATTCCATTGCTAACGGCGTTCCGTCTCGTGTGTAAAGAAACGTTCCATCTTTTGAATGAAGCCTTCAGGTTTGTGCTGCTCTACATTTTGGCTCTGAAAGTGTAACAGTCACTGCAACTGAGTGGAACTGTCACGATCAGCCTGGTGCACCGACTGATGGTGGAACCGCCCTGAGAACCACAGTGGGACGACACCTGGTTGACGGGCAGCGTTCCTGTCTGCAGGCGCAGCGGCAGACTTTCAGGCTGTTTGTGACGTGGATCCTCGACGATTTTCTAAGTGTTTATCAGCTGCTTCTCTTTCTAGACATTCATGTGAACCGAGGTGGGCTGAACCCAGAAGGGAAACTGGTTGTGAAACTTTACCAGGGCTGTTGAGGCGTGGGCGCCTCCAGTTCCTCTTTTCTACATCCCCCCCACGCCCTCTCTCTCTAACCACGTTTCCTTTCCCCTGACAGCCTTGTTCCTTTCTTGTCGGTGATCTGTGGACGGACTTGATGAAGAAGGGTTCTGCTCGTCCAGCCAAGTCCAGCTGTGGCTCTGCTGTGACCCCAGTAATGAGTCACCACACCTCCCAGTGCCTTCTCGTCCCAGGTAGACCAGGTCCCCGTTCTCATCAACGCCGCTGGTCCGCGGATCTTTTCAGGTGTGGCCCCTCCCCCGTCAGTAGTGTGAAGAAGAGCCTGACGGAGCCCCCTTCTCCTCAGCAAAGAGTGTCCCTCCTCCGATCCCAGTCTCATTCTTCGTGCAAACGTTACTCCTGCCCCCCCACTGGGATCTCTGCAACTCGCCTGTCCTCTTCCTCCTCCTCCTCCTCTTCCTCCTGCTCCTCTCCTCCTCCTGTTCCAACGTCTGTCATCACCGGCCCCGACCCTCTGGGATGGAAGTTGCGTCCCAAGTCCTGCTCCTCCCTCCGCTCCCGCTCCAACAGGCTGTCCCTACCGGTCAGCATTCCTGTCGTCGAGTCGAGTCCCACCCCAGACGCTGATTCTGCCTCTCAACTTGACCTCACTCCCAAAACCAAACCTGTTCCCGGACCCAAACCCTTCCGTCGCCATCATTCCGACTCCTCAGCCTTCCTCAGGTCCCTGGAGAGTCCTCTGCCCGTGGTGACACTGGAGGAACTCTGCAGTGTTTGTCTCCACCCTGTCACCCAGCAGGAAGAATCTGAGGATGTGTTCCAGGAGAAGGTCACGACCCGGCCACACAAAATACCACCAGCAGTTCCCATCAAAACTCCCATGGCGGTACAGATGGCACGCCTGATAGCTCATTCCCACCAACACCAGAGGTGTGATACCGCCCAAGTGCAGCAGGAGGAAAACCTTTATGCAAGTGTGATCAAACAAAAACCAAAACCAGGACAGCCAAACTCCAAGAGCAGCCGGCACGCCGCAGCCATCGGTAGGAACTGATGGCTCCCGCATCAATAATCAATAATCACCTATCCATCATGAAATGACTGGTGGGCAGCCATGATTTGATCACACACAAGAAGGTGTGGCATGTCTGCTCAACAGAAGCCACAACTGTTAGCTTGAACAGCTACCATGTCCACTGGGTGGAGGCTGGACGTGGAGGCTAACTACGACGCTAACGCCTCCGCTAATGCTAATGACTTGACTGGTGTGGGTTTGTCAGTGGCCGACGGTGACATTTAGACCTTGAGAGCAGGAATAAAGTACAATTCAACATTAATATGCAATAAGACACGGGACTGAATTGAATCTTATTTAATCCTAATTTTATTGTCTTCATTATCTAAAAGTGTGCGTGTTGTATTTATTCGGGGTTGGAACGACCACTCAAATCACAAAGCTTGCAGGATACAATTTCAATGAAATCCCATTCAGGCACCTCTTATCAACATGAGAGAATATTCATCCATTTACAGCAGCTTGAAAAGGCTCCTATAAAATAGGACAATTATTTATGAGGTGTGCGTAGGCAGGTGGAAATGGGAGAACCAGCAGCGGTGATTTCAAAATAAATGTGCATCTTCAAGTTGGCAATATACATTAATGCTTTGATGTTGCAGTTATGCTTTGATGTAGCATTGATGCTTTGATGTAGCATTTGGTGTAGCACCAGCACATTTGTATTGGATGTTCTGTCTTCTACATGCATAATAAAAGACACTAAAAGATAAAAATGGGTAAAACATGCGAATGTTATCACAAGTACAAGATCAGTTAGGGAAGAACTCCGAATCACTCAAGAACTTACAGCAAAGTCAGAGAGAACAGAGGACAGAGAAGAGAGAGGACGGTGAAGAGAGAAGACAAAGAGAGAGGACAGAGAAGAGAGAGGACGGAGAAGAGAGAGGACAGAGAAGAGAGAGGACAGAGGATGGAGAAGAGAGGGGACAGAGAAGAGAGAGGACGGAGAAAAGAGAGGACAGAGGATGGAGAAGAGAGGGCACAGAGAAGAGAGAGGACAGAGGATGGAGAAGAGAGGGGACAGAGAAGAGAGAGGACAGAGAGGACGGAGAAGAGAGAGGACAGAGAAGAGAGAGGACGGAGAAGAGAGGGGACGGGGAGGACAGAGAAGAGAGGGGATGGAGAGGACAGAGGACGAAGAAGAAAGGACAGAGAAGAGAGGGGACGGAGAAGAGAGAGGACTTTTTTCTTTTGAGTACACTTTAGATTCTTTACTTTTAGTAAATTGGTAGAATGAGTACTTTACTGTAACCAGCTCTGAGTGAGTGTTTACTGCGCTCCAGCAGGCTCGAGTTTGGACCGCAGCTGTGACAGGGAGAGGACCGCCCCACGCTTCCCTGGCTGATGGCCTGACCAGACCCCAGGCTCCATCCAACACCAGCCACCCCTGAGCCATCACCGCCGCCCTCAGGACGAGGACCGTTTATCCCAGCAGGGACCCCCCCCCCCCCCCACACACACACACACACCACAGCGGAGACAGGCTACGACTCCAACACTCTGAATCGCGCTCAGCCTCCACACGACCGATGTGTCAGACTTCTGCTGAAAACGCCAGCTTGTGTAGAAAGAGCACTTTGATAAATCCTGGAGAATTTCCTGCTGGTTGCTCCGACAAATCATCAATCAATCAATAAATGTCCCACTGTCACTTATTTTCCTGAGCAACAGTTTCTTTAATCTGAAACATTCTAGAAATATTTGGTTGGCAAATGAATGACTTCATTACGTCAAAATCTATCAAATGAGGCTTTAAATTTTCTGAATACAAAGAATCTAGGAGCCGCACATGCGGACGGTTGAACCAGAGCAGCTGGAGGGGATGGGGGGGTCGGGGCTCAAATAAAAGCACAAACATTCCTTAAAGCTTTTAAACTGAAAATTTGCCGCTTTTCATAATTGCATATTGAATTCAATATTGAGTTTTTAAGTGATCCTCAATCATTTGTGAGGGATTCTCACAGCAGCGCAATGGCGGCGATGCTGAAAACCCCTCAGTTCATAAGTAAAAGCTGTGGAGGAAGTGAAACTGGACACCGACTGAAGCTGTGGGGGGCTGCAATCAGCCTTTAAATGGGTTTCTCTGCAAAAACGCTGTTTTGTTGTGAAGGCGCATGGCCTGAATTTGTGCGGCGCTCCAGTTGAGGTGTGACAGGCTCCTGCGCACCACGCCAAGTCACGTTTGACGTGCCGGCCGCATCCCGACTGTGGTGAACAGAATCACGCAGTTTATCTCAGGACATCACAAAGGAACATCTGCTTCCTGGGACTCACTGGAAAAACAGCAGAACAAAGTGCTGCGTCATCCCAGTAACCAGGATAAATGGTTACTGGGGCCACGCCCACCGAGCCTCGCAGGGACACGGAGCAAAATCAACGGCTGAGAAAAAAAAAAAAGTGAAACCCAAATGATAAAACTGCACATTTGTGAGTCTGCAAAAAATGTTTGCTAAATTTTTATTCAGTACTCAGAGTGTAAAAAGATCAATGGTCAAAAATGAGTACTGCACTTTTGCAGGATCTCGAAAAAGTTTTTTTTTAAATTTTGTTTTGTTCTTAATTTGGAAAAAGTGATGAGCTTTTGAGGGGAACTTAGAAAACTTTTGTGTGAGCTTGCAAAAGGTCCATGTTTCTCCATGACCCCCCAACCACACACACACACACACACACACACACACACACACACACACACACGCGCACACACACACACACACACACACACACCATACTTTTCAAATTGTGTGTTTTTCAGTTCCCTGACACTGTTTGAGACAAACAGGAGGACACGAACGGAAACGATAAGGTGACATCAGATCAAGACTCAGAGCGATCAGCAGGACACGTATTCACCCGCCCACCGGTGACCATCGATGACTGACGCGTCACCGTCTACTGGCTCTGTCTAGCAGTTCTGGCTGTAGAGAAACAAAGCGGTCCAAAACAAATCCTCATCCAAAGCTGAAAGTAAACCCCAGGATTGGTTACACACCTGCACGCAGCAGCGCAAACACACAAGAACACATGAATCAGTTCATGAATATTTCCTCAGACGGAGAGAACCGACAGCCACCAGTGTGTGTGTGTGTGTGTGTGTGTGTGTGTGTGTGTGTGAGAATGTGGGTTCGGTCCACTGAGAGGAGCTGAGAGCTGCTGCTATCAGGCCCGGCAGACAGAGATCGCCTCTGCAGGCAAGAGAGCGCGTGATCGTCCTGGGTTTTTCTCTCTCCTCTCATTTCCTCAGGTTCTCAATGCATCTTTGCAGTTCCCCATAAACGTGTGAACGTCACAAGTGCAGGAACTGGAGTTGTCAAAGTATCGATACCGAATATCATTCAATACTCTAAATTAGTGTTTAGATAAGATCCTCATTCGCAGAAGTTATCGATACCGACGCGGACCACCTCTCTGCTCCTCCCCTCACGAGGAGCTCAGTGTGTGGAGGACAAACATGGCGAGTGCTGCTGCTGGACCTTCACCACCAATTTTGGTTGAAAATGTCAAAAGCAAAAGCGCAGTATGGAAGTATTTTGCACACGAGGCAAACAGTGAGGGGGAAGTCGTAGACGGCAACAGGCCAGTCTGCAAGCGTAGCCTACGCTGAAGGGAGAGCAGAGGACGAGCCAGAGACTGAAGTGTGCCTAACAGGTGGTCATAAAGAAATACAATCAGTAGAGATTTGTAAAAAAACAAAATATAAACAAGATAAGCAGTACCAGTATTTGTAAAGTTATCGCTCCCTGCTACTGCGAAGCTCCAGTGAGCGAAGGGGGAGGAGGATGAACGGGGCAGGGCTGCAGGGCGGCCTACCGCCTTGGTAGGGAGATGCTGGCTGCAGAGATCAGAGGCCTGTACCCCAGAGTAGGTCAGGGTTAGCTCGCCATCACGCGCCCCTCATACTGGAGCGTCTCCATATTCAGGCCTGGCCTGTATTAACAGAAGACTTCATTTAACTCTGCATCTCCATGTCATCAAATAACAACAACACAAGCAAATGGTATGAAAAAAATACACATACATGAACGATATTTCATTCAGTCCATTCAAGATGTCAGAAGGTGTCTTTAAATAGAAACACCCACATACCAAAGGGCACTGTGAACCTTCCATACATGAACACAGACCAGGAGCAACCAGGGGCCAGCAAGCAGCAAGGATTCACAGGGTCGTCGTCTACAAGCCAACGGAATTCACCCACCTCACGTTAACCGCGTTAAATGTTGAGCCCTGCCGGTAACAGACGACCAACATTTCACCACCAACCTGCAGCTGCTCTCAGCATCCACCCACTTCCTGCGTGGAGCACTGAGGCCGCTCCATTGCGACTGGCTAACCAACCCACATGTCCGCCATTCACACAGTCCTACACTTAGATTTATTCACACGTTCGGCACCTGGGTTCCACAAGCACTGCCACAAGGCCACAACTGGACAAAGCCCTGAGGGACACACCCCACTCTGGAGACCGAGCTGAGGGGCAGCAAAGCTCCGCTCCAACGACACTGAAGTATGAAACGTGGTTCTGATCAGCGCTCTCAGGTTAGCGTGTCTGTGGGCGTGAGCTGGGGGATCGGGGGTTCCATCATAAACTTGTTGTGTTGTAGGCTATTCATCGACGACCACTCTTCCTAGCGTCCGCTAGGCTACATGCTATGTACTGACATGTACTTCAGCAGGACCGAGCGTGATACTTCAGGGTGAGAAACACGTGGTCATGCGTGTGTCACATGGCGAATGTGTGAGACTTGAGAGACTGAGTTATGATGAATGCTGACAGGCGCACACCTCAACCCTGAGTGAACCGGCGGGGTGGAAGAGATGTTTTGTGTTTGTATTTTCTGGACATGATTAGAAACCTTTGATGCCTGATATTTTATCATTTTTTCCCTGTGGTATTGAGTTTTTTTCTCATATTGAATCTTGAAATTCCCGTGTCGTGACAACCCGAGTAGGAACATCAGTTAACGCTTCACTAAGCCTCAACTTTTAACTTATTGTTAGTTATGGATATCAGAGCATTGGCCAGTGGTCACCTGTGCATACATTAATGATCAACTTCGCATGACTAATGTATTAATTAACATTTAACTAGGCGGTATTAATGATTAACTAAGCATTAACCAACTACCAATGAATTACTGACTGCTCTAAGAAAGCACTGACTTACAGTTAACTAAAAATGACCAACTTCAACCATGCAACAGTTAACGAATCACTCATGGTCCACTGAGCACCAACTAACTGTTAAGTATGCATGACTGGTGGTTAATAAAACATTAATTTCTGGTTAACTAGGAATTATCAATGTTAACGAGGCACTAATTGAGAGTTAATGTACCCTTATTGGTGAGAGTCATGTGGCGTCCAAACCCGGATCTTGTCTGGCCCTCACCAGGTCACCTTAGGTCAACACAAACGGTCACCGCAGCTTTGCTGGGGGGTCACAGGGTTGGGCGCTGACAAACGAGAGGCAAAAAATAAAGATTGTGTTGATTCACGGGCAGAGTTGCGACACGAGGAGGGAAACTCTGGAAGCAGGGCGTGGAAGATCTGGTCGCCGTGATGCGGCGTTTCATTTGTTATTGTGAAGATATAAATAGAACACAATCGGCCCAGATGATGCACGTCCACCCGTATCTGCTGCCTGTCAGATCTCACAGCTCGCCATAGCGATGAGTGACGAGGCTCCAGAGCGCTTGAAGATTCACGCACAAACCCTCACCCCCAAAAATCCTCACTTTACCCCGTAAATCCTGTGTCAGTATGGACGTTGGGTTCGTGCTCCACCGCACAGCCTCATGAGTTAAAACACTGCTGTTACACAAAACCTTTGGAAACGACACGAATAAAATGCACGCAAGCCTGACAACACTTAAGAAGAGAGAAGTGCAGTTGTGGATGGAGGAAGGAGCCACGCTGGCAGGAGGTCAGGAAGGAAGGGCCGTGAGCCGGGGTTTGGTGTCTCATCAGAGCAGCAACACTCCTGGAAAATAGAGCCGTTCTAACCTGAGGGATAAAAAAGGAAAAAAAAAGTCTCAAGAGCATTGATGAGAAATGCTCTAGGAGAGGAGGAGAGGAGAGGGGAGGGGAGAGGAGAAGAAGAGGAGAGGAGAGGAGAGGAGAGGGGAGGAGAGGAGAGGAGAGGAGAGGAGAGGGGAGGAGAGGGGAGAGGAGAGGAGAGGAGAGGGGAGGGGAGGGGACAGGAGAGGAGGGGAGAGGAGAGGAGAGGAGAGGGGAGAGGAGAGGAGTGGAGGAGAAGAAGAGGAGAGGAGAGGGGAGAGGAGAGGAGTGGAGGAGAAGAAGAGGAGAGGAGAGGGGAGAGGAGAGGAGAGGAGAGGAGAGGAGAGGAGAGGGGAGAGGAGAGGAGTGGAGGAGAAGAAGAGGAGAGGAGAGGGGAGAGGAGAGGGGAGGGGAGGGGAGGGGAGAGGAGAGGAGAAGAAGAGGAGGAGGGGAGAGGAGAGGAGAGGAGTGGAGAAGAAGAAGGAGAGAGGGGAGGGGAGTGGAAGAGGAGAGGAAAGGAGAGGAGAGGAAGAGGAGGAGAGAGGAGAGGAGAGGAGAGGAGTGGAGGAGAAGAAGAGGAGAGGGGAGGGGAGAGGAAGAGGAGAGGAAAGGAGAGGAGAGGAAGAGGAGAGGAAAGGAGAGGAGAGGAGAGGAAGAGGAGGAGAGAGGAGAGGAGGAGAAGAAGAGGAGAGGAAGAGGAGGAGAGAGGAGAGGAGAGGAGAGGGGAGGAGAAGAAGAGGAGATGAGAGGAGAGGAGGAGAAGAAAAGGAGAGGAGAGGAAGAGAGGAAAGAAGAGAGGAGAGGAGGGGAGAAGAGAAGAGAAGAGAAGAGAAGAGGAGAGGAGAGGAGAGGGGAGGGGAGGAGAGGAGAGGAGAAGAAAGATGAAATGACAGAGGAAGCGATCTTATTATCCCTCAGAGACACAGACCAGCTATTATTACACTTCACTTCCTGTGCGTGTGTGTGTGAGTGTGTGCGAGACCTGCCCATGCTTCTCTGTTTGTGTTTCATCTGGTGTGTATTTGCATGTGTGTGTGAGTGTGTGTTGTGGGTCCCACAACAGAAATAATGAAATCCTGAAGATAACCAGGAAAGTTCTGCTGCCGTGGCGACGCAGCAGCCGGTTTGTCTCTGCTCCGTCTCCTTGGCCAGCATCGGTCATGTATGTGCTGTATATTAACTCCTTTCCAGCCCTCCAGGGAACACGACCAGCTGTGAGTGACTCAGCCATGAGCAGCAGCGCTACGAGTCATTCTGGACTCAGTCACAACCATCCAAAACATCTTGGGGCCAAATAGGGCTGCAGCTATCGGAACTTTCACAATAAATATCAGTAGGAACATTCTTTCAATTATTACATTGATTATCAAATCAGCTGCAATCAACTTTGTTTTTTGTTTTTTTTAGAAAGTAAACCTCTCTATTGCCTGTGTGTGTGTGTGTGTGTGTGTGTGTGTTGTTATTTTCTGGAGCCAAACTTCACGAATTACAAACACTGCAGTCTGTCCTTCACAGGGGTGAAAGTGAGCCGGAACGCAGTTCCGCGAAAAAAGAAGAAGGGAGCTGTCAAAATCCCACATTAAATAAAGAAAACGACGTCTGAAGGCGGTTTCACTCTGAACGCGGCAGACGCGGCGCGGGGTGGCGTGGGGTGGGGCGCAAGCACGCGCAGCGCTACAGAGTTGCTGGGCTTTTGTTGTCCCCCTTGTGTGTGATCTTGTGGCTTAGTGACACGTTTGTCCTACTTGCTACTGTTTTTGACTGTAGCCTTGAACGTCCCAGAGACGGACTGCAGATTGACACAGTTCTGGTCCCTCTCTCTCTCTCTCTCTCTCTCTCTCCCTCCCTCCCTCTCTCCCTCCATTGGCAGGACAGTAAAGTGATTGTTCTTGAAATTCTCCACGTTCTGTGTTGTCTCTCACTGTAAAGTGAAAGCTGATACTTTGCTAAATAAATCATTGAGTGATGATGATCTGTGTTTCCATGTCTGCCTGTTCCCTGTTGTCAGCGCTGTAGTGGGCAGTTCCTGTAAAAAGCAGTTTTCAAAGCATTTCCAGGGGTCGCGTGGGAAGGGTGGGGCTATGGGGGCTGACACCTAAAAACTGTCCAAAAAATCACCCAAAACCGATTAAAAACTGTAAAACTTCGGCGGCTTTTTTTTGCCGTTCCAGCAAGACTTTGACGCCACTTTCACCCCTGGTCCTTCATCACTATGTACACCACAGACCTGATGAACACTCAGAGAGAGAATCTATATGTCAGTCTGCCTTAAAGGTCAGTCCACCTTAAACGAGGTAGGTCAGGTGACAGTGAGCAGCTGAGCTGGTTGACAGACGAGAGGTCAGTTGGGTTTGAGCAGGAACTCGCAGGCTAAAGTTCCACGATGGAAGTGATGGTTCTCTGTACTGTAGAGCTGCTTTTGATGCTGAGAGCAGTGAAACCTGCCGCCATGATTGAGAGGCGTGGAACGTTAATGAGAGCTGCTTCTCACACACACACACACACACGGTCTCTGGAACACACGTCTAATGATAAGACACACACACACACGGTCTCTGGAACACATGTCTAATGATAAGACACACACACACACACACACACACACACGGTCTCTGGAACACACGTCTAATGATAAGACACACACACACACACACACACACACACGGTCTCTGGAACACGTCTAATGATAAGACACACACACACACACACACACACACACACACACACACACACACACATCGTGATTCTTTTAAAACAACACTACAAAGACGTTTGACCCAAATATGAGTTCTGCTAATCCAAACTCAACACTGCCTGTTCTCAAGTCCCGCCGACACACTCGTCGAGGGTGAAGAGGCTCGGATGCGGAGAAGAGCGGAGAACACACTCGCATATTTCCTCTGCAGGTGAACGAGTGCCTCTTCCAGCTCCTTCAGCAGCTGCTGATGGACCCGTTTCCTGGTTCTGTCAAAGCCCCAGAAAAGCTGAATAACCAATTAGTAGCCTACTACCAAAGTCCTCCACATCCTAATCGCTCCCTCTTCTCCTCTTCGAAATGTTCATGGCACAGATGCTGGACTTCTCTGGAAATGTTTCTGAGTACGACGCACAATAATGAGGTGGAAACAAAAGCTACCAGAGAACTGCTGCTGCCGAGACAGGAGGAGGACGGCATGACGGGTCGAGCAAACGGGAATCAGGCTGAGGACGTAAATGGCGGTGCAAGGCTGGAAGGCTCGGTGGAGGAAATCAACAAACATGTTTGTGTGCCTGTAAAGAGAAGACAGAGACAAACTAGCAGAGAGAGAGAGAGAGAGAGGCTGGCAAAGGAGCAGCCGCCAGCCTGCCAGTCACCGAGGTTTCTGGGGTCCCTGCTGCTCCATCAGCAGCAGACTTGGAACGGCTGCAGAACTGCGACGGTTCCTGTACCACTCAACAAGGTGACTATTCATAGTTAACGGGACAAAACGGATCTCTGGCCCGTTCTGGCGCTCCATCCTCTGACGCAAGGCTTTCTTCTTCTGGACGTGCGCCAGCTGACAAACATCCAATTGATTTCTCCTTTTGTGAGAAGCTCCTGAAGCTTCCCCGCTGTGAGGAGGCTGATGATTAAATGGCTTTTCTGTGGCCTCTGAGCCTGCCAGTCAATACCAATAAAAACGTGTGTGTGTGTGTGTGTGAGTGTGTGTGAGTGTGTGTGTGTGATGTGTGTGTGAGAGTGAGTGTGTGTGTGAGTGTGTGTGTGTGTGAGAGTGATGTGTGTGTGTGAGAGTGAGTGTGTGTGTGTGTGTGTGTGTGAGAGTGAGTGTGTGAGAGTGAGTGTGTGAGTGTGTGTGTGTGAGAGTGAGTGTGTGTGTGTGTGTGTGTTGGTGATGTACGGTGCCATAGTAACAGCTGTAAAGCTCTGATACCAGGTTGTCCTGAAGCTTTACAACCTATTATGCTGGATACAGTAGAATAATACAACTGAGGAAGGACAGACCCATTAAGCAACGGCTCACGACAACACAGCTCTGGTATCCTGTGAGTGCCCCCCCCCCCCGCCCCATTATTTCCCTGTACACGACTGCATGGGACTCTTACAAAACCCTTTGTGTGTGTTATGAATTTAAATATGCGTCAGGATGAAGCACGTCAGCGTGCCACCATCCAGGCTTGCTGCTTTATTGAGCTAATATTACCGCTAACATTAGCAGCACAGCTAATCAAGCTAACTGTCTTAAAGCAGCAACTACAACAAGCACATTTATCTGGAGCCTCCATCGACCACCCTGGTACTGACCGCTTCAAACCAGGATCTCCTGATCTCGGAGGCGCTAACATTGTTCTGCACCAGCTCTGAGCGGTTAGCAGCAGTTAGCAGCGGCTAGTAGCAGTTAGCAGCAGTTAGTAGCAGTCGGCAGCAGTTAGCAATAGTTAGCATGCATTTTAGCAACAAATAACTTCAGAGGTCTCAGAAACTCCACAAATTTACCTGTTTAACCCAAGTTGGTGAATCAAGTAATAATCAAGTGATCAAGTTGTTTCTTCAGGAATTTGCAGAAGCTAAAAGTCACGTCAGTGACATCATAGCAGCGGTACAGCACCACAACACTCCAGGATGTCGATAACATTTAAAAGCCTCTGATAAGCTACGCGTGCAGCACATTCACATGAACACACCATCTTCAGCACAGGCAACAGAATTTGAAGTTATCAGAAGTTGCACGGTTTCTCAAGCCAAGCTTGGGTTTTGGGATCTGTGAATAGAATCTGACTGTCATGGATTTCTGTCTCTCTGGATGCTGCAGTTCAGGCCCCAAAACACGCAAAAGCTAAAGCTTAGACTGAAACTAAAAAAGAAACCCAATAATTGCAGATGTAGTTTCCATATTTGTGAATCAGCAGGATGATGGTCGGTGCAGCACAGAGGTACAATTGTGAGTTTTCAATGTTCCAGGTGACTAATAACAGTTCCCCGTCTTTGGACACGTGTACTCACAGGCGTCACGACGAGTGTATTTTCTGGGTGTGTGGCAGCAGTGCAGCCTTGAGATGCTGCTCTACAGATACAGCTGCCGTCATCTGAGAGGTTTGTTGTGACAGCTCACTGCTGTCACATGACGGAGGACAGAAATGAAGTCAGATTAAAAGCTTCATGTGTTGCAGACGACAGGTTCGCTGTCTTTGCTCTCTGTCGCGCTGACGAGGGGCCAGGATGGAGCTGAGAGGCTCGTACCAGGACCTTTCAACTGCTGTGCGAAGGCATTTTCTTTGTAATGTTTTGAAAAGACTGTCAAACCCTTCGAAGCTAACGAACATCCTGTTGGTGCGGGACACAAGAGAGAGAGGTCACAGCTAAAGAAACGTGTCTGACCCTGGAGAGCAGAGAGCGGGAGCTGTGGTGATGGTCACAGACGGCGGCGGAGGAGTGGGAGAACACACGGGTGGCAGGATGAGAGCAAAACGAGAGAGAGAAGGGACGGACGGTTAGAGAGGAGGGGACGTCCATGTCTCTACCATCCAGAAGGCTCTGCTGCTGATACGTCCACACACAGACGGGACACATGCACACACTCTTCTGTGGAAACATTTACATAAACACAAAACACATCAGCACAACTACAACTGCTAGCAGGAGGACGCTCAGAGGGGCCGACCGAAGCAGGGAGCGCCGTGCACGCTGGCGTGTCCGTCAGCAGAGGGAGAGGGAGGGACACCATGATGCTGCTCTGCCTGATTCAGGTGAAGACTTCAGTCTGACTGGGATTTTTCATCTTTCAAGA
This sequence comes from Aulostomus chinensis, assembly GCF_037954235.1. NCBI lineage: Eukaryota > Metazoa > Chordata > Actinopteri > Syngnathiformes > Aulostomidae > Aulostomus > Aulostomus chinensis. The sequence goes on from NC_141342.1 coordinate 5,661,314, forward strand.
TTCTTGCTGTTACCAGGAAGGGAGGGTCTGATGGTGTGGAGTCCAGCTGCTGCAGTTTCCTGTTCTACAGCGAAATATCAAAATTGGCCGTCTTGCTGTGGTAACGCCTTTAATGACAACACACAATGTCACGCAAATTGTAGAAGTTCTGCAAAAGAGGAAATGCAAACGACGGTCACTTCCAGTCAGTGGTTTCAGCTGAATGACCTGGCAGCACAGGCGGCACGTCGAAGGACAGACCTGGACAAACCACAGGTCTCCAGTCAGAACCACTGGAGATGTCCAGAGGAAGCACTCTCAGCTGGACAAGTAGGAATAGTACTTTGGTTGGTTCTGAACACGTTACTGCTTCTCTACAAACAAGGACAAAGAGTGGGAATAACTGGGAAGACGAGGAAACAGCGGATCAGTCACATGACTGACAGATTCCCTCCTTCAGAGTGGATCTGAATTCAGTGTTTCCTGTTGTCAGTATTCACTCTCCAAAAAAGGCCAAAACCGCTTCAAGTGAGTGTAAAAAATAATTGAAGTATAAAACGCAAAACCTTCGGAACTGCAAATGAGACTCCTGTTAGAGCAACGCCATCAGGAGTGTCAAAGCGCTTTAATTACCTGCTGCCACCAGGGGGCCAAGCTGCTCTCATCTACTGCTACTAGTGCTACTACCACTACAACGACTACTAGTCGGCCCCTAACAGACGAGTCTAAGCTGAGCTCTGTGTCCCGTGTTGTTTGGATCACATCGGATATTTGATTGCATAACTATGAACATCTGGAGCATGGAGGGTGTCCATGTCAGACCTTGACACACACACACACACACACACACACACACACACACACACACACACAGAACACAAAGCTGAAAGGTGAAAAAACTCTACTTGGAAAAAAAAAGAAAAACCACCCCTTACTGGGACCAAGCTGCACTTTGCATCCATTATAAAAAAAAAATCCCAGAGGGTAGATGAGTGTGCGTGTGTGTGTGTGTGTGTGTAATTCACAAAGAAGGCCTAACTGTTTCAGAGTTGTAATAATTAGACTTGATTAACACGAACAAACCCAGATTACTTTGCTGTGTTTGTCTCTCAGGTTGTAGCTCAGCGCTGTGCTGAACAGGTGTGACCTCTCCCCCCTCAGCAGGGATCACAGCCCACGCAGCCCACACACACACACACACACACACACACACACACACCTCTAGCCAGCATCAGAACCTCAGAGCAGCTTGCTATGCTCCTGCTGCTACGTGAACCATGTGGTGACTCTCGTCCATGAGGACTGGACGACCCGTTTCACAAACTTCATGTTGGAGACTAGTCGGTCTTTCTGCTTTTGGGTTCTTCCGTCTGTCCGTCGGACTTCTTTCTCTGTGACTTCCACCTTGACCCTCGATCTCTTCAGTCCTCTGTTGTCTTTCCTCATGAGAACAAAACCTCCAACAGATTGATGGGACTGTTCCCCATGTTTCTAGAGAAGTGACAGCTCCGTGTCTGATTCACTCTGCGGAGACAAGGCTGCCTCCTGCTTTAATGATGTCACACACACACACTCTCACACACACACACACACACACACACACACACACACACACACACACACACTTTAAGCACATCTCTTAATGTGCACACCGACTCTGGATGGCTGTGGAGCTTTGATGCTTGATGCACTTTTATATCGGTGGTATTTTGCTCATCGCTCAGTTCTGCATTCATCAAAGGAGGCTGGTGCAGCGAGGAGATGATGGGAGTGGCACTAAATGGAGCTGGAGACAGAAAATCACAGGAGGAGCAGCGTTCCCAGGACACCACGCCACTGCAAGGAGAGGAGGTCCATTTGAGGGAACAAATGACTTTGAAGCTAAGTTTTATCAACTCTCATCATTGAGCCTCCCTCTCTGTCCTTCAGTCCCTGCAGGACACAAATGAGCAGGCCCAGGTTTACTTCTGCTGGAGTATTTGAGTCATATGTAACACACACACACACACACACACACACACACACACACACACACACACACACGTGAACTAACACCATATATGGATGGAAATGTGCATAAATTCACATTTTCTTTTGCTGACAATTTGTTCAAAATGAACTCTTAGACTTGTCACCCATCAACTCAGACACCAGAGAGCAGATCCAGATGTGTGCTGGATTATTAGAAGCTCACGCAGGATGAGGTAATCATGAGTGGCAGGACAGGACCGATGTCAGAACAAGGACGAATTATGGTTTCGTCCTGGTTTTGTTCTGAACATTGAAAACCAGGACGTTTAAGGGATCAGATCAGTTGAAACTGTGAAGCTTGAAACAAAGGAGATGAGAGGAGGAGGAGGAGCTGTGGTTCCTACCTGGATGTTGTGGAAGGAGGCTTTGTTAGTGACGTCGTACAGAAGGAGCAGAGCTGAGAAGACAGAGAGGAAACAGCGTGAATCAGAGCGAAGGGTTTAATGGCTGCTGCTTTCATTTCTTCCATGAAACCAAAGACCTTCTGAAAGAATAAATTCACATGTTCAGGCTGTCAAGAGCTCCCAGGATACACGCAGCACCAACCTCAACTCTGAAATCCTACATAACGCTGCGACTTTAAATGCATCGCTTGGTTTTGTGACATCACATCAGCTGGACTATGAAACAATAATAGTTTGTTTTATCAAGGAATATTCATGATGTGCTACGAAAAATACAAAAGAATTTCATAAAACAACCGTTCCTCCTTGCTCACACTTTCTCTTATCTTCCTCGTTCATTCTGCTAACGTGGTGCCTGTTTCTGGGCTTCTACTTCCTCGCCTGCTGGAAGTAAAAAAGAGAAGAAATCAAGACAGTCCAGCCGGGTCTGTTGCTCTGCTCGGTCCCGGGAACCCAGAGATGCTGGGCACCCTTGGCCGTCATCCAGCTCCGCGTCAGTTTTGAGTTCTTTTCTGTTCTGGACTCAGTGACTTTTAGTGTCTCTCCAAGGATGTGAGAGGCCAGGAGCTCCTGCTCGTGGGAGCGACATTCAAAAGTATGAGGACATACTTGAGGCCTCCCCATCACCCGTAGACAGAAACGCCATTACTGACAACCGTCCGGATGAAAATCATGTTAATTGTGCTAAAATGTGCGTGCGCGCGCACACACACACACACACACACCAATCAGAGTTAGCACGCATCAACGCTAATAACAATGTTCTCCGCCATAATAAGAAATAATGGAAAAGAAGTGGAACTGTTTATGAGATCAGTGACAACAAAAAGACGAAGCCGACTAAATGAGAGACACTTCCATGACACGGTGGTCACAGTGAAACACGACTGATGTTGTTTTATTTGCCTCGTGACTCATGAAGCCTCACACGCTGCACTGTGGGTCGTACGCCTGGACAAAGAGGCTCCACTGGGGTCTCACCGGCGCAACAAGTCAAGCGCGCTGCAATTTCTAGTACTGGAGGAAGGGGACACACGTGCACACATGCACAAGTACTCAAATGTGACCAAGCATGCATCTTGCACTGTGTTTCCTTTGATCTTGGTATATTTACTCTTATTTTGAAAGGTCTGTGTATCTTGTTTAGTTCCTGTCTGTTCTCGGCTCCAGCTGCGTCTCACCAGTTAATCAGTCCTCGTCCGTCCCGGCGTCTCCTCAGCCAGTCAGCTCCCTGCCTGCTCTCAGGCTCGGCCCCTGATGAGCCATTACTTCTGTTGTGTTCGACCTCCATGGCGTCGCTCTGTTCAGCAGCTCCGCCTCTTTCCTGCATTCTAACCCTGCTTCAGTTCAACTCCCTGCTGGTTCCTGCTCGTGTGCAGCTGCCTCCACCTGGTCCACATCACAACCTGATAAGCAGCCGCACACGTCAGCCTGCTTGGAGCCTCAACCACAGACATTTATCAGGCATTTAACTGGAACTCCTTTCAACAATCCCACAGACAGGAACAGCGCTTCAACCATGCTAACCTCCCTCAGTGTTTGAGGGCTCAGCCACTTCACCAAGGGTCATGCTAACATAGCCAGCTAGCTTAGCCCTTTTTTCTACTTTATTTACGCTGCACATGTCACTAATTAAATAGTAATTTTATATAAACATGTATGTGTACATGTACATGTGTGCGTGGAAACTTTTGAAACTGAGTCCGGTGCTGCTGGGAACAGTTGTGTTCTGTATCAGGCCTGACAACACAAAATTAAGTCCAAGTGCACCGAGCCGCCGTCAAGATCACCTCAGGTGTTATTCAGCGTCGACTAAATGGTGCACATTATAATTCTGTCAAACAGAAAAACTCATTACACCTACATAGACAATTGTTACTCATTTTCTCTGCTGGATCAAGCACCAGTTGGAAGAATTTTCCGGAGCTAATTGCCTCCATAGCACCTCTCCTCCCACTGCATCTAATCCCTCCAGCCGTCTCTCTCTCTCTCTCTCTCCCCCTCTCCCTCCCTCTGTCCTCAACTCTTTTGCATCCTGTTTATTCCAGCCAGACGATTCCATGAAGGGTTTGTAATTAGTTGTAATCACTGTAAGCGCGTCCCGCCTCTGTCAAAGTGAGAAAACCCACAGTGGTAAAGAGAAGCGAGGGATGCAGTGCGGTAATTCCTCCTGACGTCTCCTGTGTTTATCAGCCACCAGAGAACCAGAGGGAACCAGGAGGAGATGCTCTCCTTCACCCTCCCCTAATCCAATTACCTCTGGCCAGGACCACAAGACAAATGAAGCTTCCTGCTTGCAAAGCAGCGGACGCCAGACGGAAAGAATAAATGAGTCCTGGTGAAATTGATGTCTATTCCACGTCCATGTCTTTGCATTGACTTTGTATTATGTAAATGTGTCACATCAAAAATTTTGCTTTGCCTTCACCCAGAACACACCTCCGGGAGTGGATCAGCGCCGCTCGTGTCAGCACAGAATCCCCACCTTGGGGACGACAACACAGATGTGTAACTCCCGTCTGGGCAGTCAATCTGATAACGACTCGTTTCAACAGAAAAATGAAACTTTCACCTCCAAGCATGATGCAACCCAGGAAAGCTCTCAGCACTCAACACCTCTCCGACCTTTGGAGCCGCCCTGACTGCTCCTGAACCTCCGAGCAGGAAGGGAAGAGGTGAAGTGATCCGTAAAGAGCGCTGCCATCCATCACCGCTTGGATGCAAATCTCTATCAATAATCCTCAGCTGACCTTGGGTCACTTCTACCCCTAAATAAACAGGCGATACACTCGAGCACACGCATACAAATGCAGGCCGGTTAGATCTTAATTATGCTACCAGTCCAGCAACTGCGAGAAAAACACACTCAAAGATATCAATGCCTTCAGGTTCGGATTTTAAACAAGCTCATGTAAAAGATTGCTGATTTTGTATGAACGTTCATCTCACCAAGGTGCTGAAATACGGGCTTGTGACCGCTTCAGCTTGTGAACACGCCCCTGCACCTGCCTGCATCTCTCCTGCAGTCTGGAACAGGAGGAACCTCTCAAATGTGCAGCTTCGTCACGCCACGTGACGCTTCACGTGTTGGCATGTTGTTGGGGCGCGTGTTACTGGCCTGCTGGCTGCCAACATCCACCAGAGCTGCTGCTGGTCACCTGAGTGTTCATTTCACCACCATATGACATCTCCACGATGTTTTCAAGAATTCGGCCGTACATCCAGGACGCTGATCTGAGAGCTCGCCAACATCTCCGTGGTCCTGACTGACGTTCATCAACACAACCGTCATGAGAGAAGAAACGCTTCAAAGAAGGCCTGAAGACGACTGCTCTTGACGGCTCAAACAGAGGCTGCAGCTGGCAGACAGCATGCGAGGCGGCGTGGAGCACAGTCCCTGACGGTGGCGGTGGGCGATGCTGCTGACAGGCGCAAGCTAACCAACATAGCTGCAGTTTGATTTTAGATTGAACACACAGAGACGCTGAGAAGAAGATATCTGTCCTCACGCGATTCATCCGCCGCCATCAGCTTATGTCACCATTCAGCATGTGATCAGTGTGATCCAGCAGCTAATTTGCAGCAACATGGCGCCGGCGTTGAAGAAGAGCTGAAGAACGCCTCTTTTTTGTCAACATGGAAGTGCACATTTTAGAAAGGCAAGAAATCAAGTTTCGAATGTGTTTTTTGGACTTTCTGGAGCTGCAATGATTAAAAATCTTCATGAACATTTCCATCAACTCACCAACGTCCGCTACGTACCAACAGTGACAGTTCTGGTCCATGATGCCTTCTAAAGGACACCTGTCATTATGTCACACGCGCCAACGAACAGACCCGGCTGATGAGTTCCCATGAGCCCCCTCAGGCAGACTGCTGCCCGGCGCTGATGTTACCATACCAACAGGACACAATGACATTGACTGCTGCCGGCGACTCGTCGCTTCACCTTCATTAATTCTGTGACACTTCCAGCATTTGTCGGACGCCAGCTCAGCGTGCGTACTTTCCGGCCTCACCTCAGAACATGGTGGACCCCATCAAACCACAAGCCATGACTTCGCTCCCCGGTGCTCTGACACCTGAATCCATACTTGGAATCAGTAGGTTCAGATAAACCTGAAGCGTGTAGGATGTGACAGCACAATGAATATTTAACAATCATCAAGTGAGCCAAGATACACAACAGTGGTAAAACTATAGACATCAATAAAGACGAAGGCGGAGGTAAAAACACACCAGATGCATGCAAGTGTTATTGTGCGGAAAACTTAGCTGCTACAGCAAACGTGGAACATGTCACCCTGAAATGAACTGAAAAGCTTCAGAGCCTCATCGATCCCTGAGGGTGGCTCAGGAAGTCTGGACTGTCCCTGAAGGTTGAAAGCTCACATTTCTCCAGATGTCGTTGATCTTGTCTCAGCACGTAGGGCAGTAGCGAGTGGGCTGCTAATGCCAGTGCGAAGGCAGAGAGCAAATCCCGTCTCCCTACAGTAACACTGTGAACTCTGAGGTTGCTGACGGCACCAAGAGCTGGGTGTCACCTGCTCGTGCTGTCTGTCTGCTTCTCCTACGAGATTCCTCAAACGCACAGTTTCTCAAACTGTGGTGGTACGCAAGCTCCCTGAAGTGGCACGTGGAGGAATACCAGGAATAATTGTTTGAAAAGGAGGGAAATTAAAACAATTAAATTCAAAGAATACAAACAAAATAGTAAAAACTTTGGAATGAAAGTACTTTTAATTTGACAGGGTTTTTTTCTTGTAATATTTCGGTGTCAGACGCTATGTGGTGTCGTTCATTCATGTTGCGCACAGCTGGAGCTCAATGCACCTGCTGATGCTAATGTTAGCTGCTAATGTTAGACTGAGGCAGTCCAGGTCTGCGACATGAGCTCTGGTAGTAGCTCACTAGCAGGTGATCTGGCAGGAAGGAATCATGGATCTGGTGATGGAGGAGAAGAAGATCCTGGTGGTGATCAGCCTGAAAGAGACGGCGATGGAGCCAGAGATCCCGGAACGCTCCACCTTCCGTGTTGTCCTGAGGAGGAACACGCCTCCACTGTAACGGCCTGGGCTTCCCGGCGCGGGTGATCATGGCCGGACTGATGCGATGACGCTCATTCACACAGAAGTGGTGCAGGTTTTCCTCCTGGTGTTGGCTCACAGCACTGAGGCGCTGTTTGCTCATCAGTGTTTTTACAGCTGATTTCACCTTCGGGAGCGACAGCAGTTCTTTCCTTCTCATTTGCAGACATTTAGCAGGCCAATTGGAGCCTCAGTTTCTTAACGGTCTTTGCTCCTTTTCATCCTTCCATTGTGTCGTCCTTTCTCTCATTCCTTCTTTCTCATCCTCATCTCTTGATCATGGTTTCCTCTGCTGCTATCCATCGTTGTCGGTTCCGCCTCCGCGAGCTGCTGCTGATTGAGGCCTACAGTCGCTCATTAGTGATGAAAGTGGGAACAGAGGGAATAGAAGAGCCTGCAGGCGGGATGGAGGGATGAGGCAGACACGCAGAGGTAATGACACTTGTTGGTATTGGAAGGAGCAGATGTCGCCTCTGTGGGTCCCTCTGCTGTTATGAGTCACCGCGTCTTTGCTGCTGTAGCTCTTTGTGGCCATGCTGGTGTCATTTTTTGGCAAAGGAAAAAAGAAGTAAAAGCAAAAAAAGTAAAATTTATCTCGCAAAGTAACTATTTTAAGACAGCGAGTGGCCTCAGACATCTGCCTGCTGACATGTGACCTCACCTCCTTTCTGAATCTGACTCACTGGTGAAGAGTTTTTAACAATTAAAGCAGCTGTGGTGTATTTCCCTTAATTGTAAAAACACAATAACAGAGAGTCCAGCAGCGCCGCGGGTCTTCAGAGACTGAACGCCTTGTTGATGTAGTCATTGGAGGAAAAAATCCATCCATCTTGGTGTAGATGAGGAAGCAGTCACATGATTTCAAGAGCCGCTTCCACCAGTTTTTCTCTTCCAGCTGAAAATCCCAGGTGCTCTTCCTGATGCCCAGATGGAAGCATGGTACACCACTTTAGTGGTGCAGAGAGATGCTTCGGTTGCTATGATACGAAATATGGACCCACCGGTGTGTGTGTGTGTGTGAGTGAGAGAGAGAGAGAGAGAGAGAGAGAGAGAGAAAGGCACCACATTTCGCAGCATCAGTGCTTCGTGACCTTGTTCATATTATAGAACAAAAACAACATGGATACGCTGACCTCAGGGAACCTCTGGTGAAGATGATCACATCTGCGGTGTGGAGGCACCAACCGCCACTGGACGTGGATCTCACGCAGCCAGCGTGATGGAGGGAGCCAAAGATCACAGCGAGGGATCAAGAGCAAAGTCAGAAGCTTGCATGGCTGCTAGCTGAATGCATCAAGGTGTATCAAGGTGTATCTCAGGTGTGACCACTGCGGGGACCTCTCAGGACGATGTGGCGACGTGCGTGGGGCTGTTGTAGGCATGCTAGCTAGTGTCAACAGGCCTGACTGCCAGACTCACAGTTCCTGCAGACTCACAGTACCTGCAGACTCAGAGGTCACACCAGACTCACACGTCACACCAGACTCACAGTTCCTGCAGACTCACACGTCACACCAGACCCACAGGTCACACCAGACTCACAGTTCCTGCAGACTCACACGTCACACCAGACTCACAGTTCCTGCAGACTCACACGTCACACCAGACCCACAGGTCACACCAGACTCACAGTTCCTGCAGACTCACACGTCACACCAGACTCACACGTCACACCAGACTCAGTTCCTGCAGACTCACACGTCACACCAGACTCACACGTCACACCAGATTCAGTTCCTGCAGACTCACGCGTCACACCAGACTCAGTTCCTGCAGACTCACACGTCACACCAGACTCACACGTCACACCAGACTCAGTTCCTGCAGACTCACGCGTCACACCAGACTCAGTTCCTGCAGACTCACGCGTCACACCAGACTCAGTTCCTGCAGACTCACATCACACCAGACTCACAGTTCCAGCAGACTCACAGGTCACACCAGACTCACAGTTCCTGCAGACTCACAGTTCCTGCAGACTCACATGTCACACCAGACTCACAGTTCCTGCAGACTCACACGTCACACCAGACCCACAGGTCACACCAGACTCAGTTCCTGCAGACTCACACGTCACACCAGACTCACAGTTCCTGCAGACTCACGCGTCACATCAGACTCACAGTTCCTGCAGACTCACGCGTCACACCAGACTCACAGTTCCTGCAGACTCACAGGTCACACCAGACTCACAGTTCCTGCAGATGCACTTGTCACACCAGACTCACAGTTCCAGCAGACTCACAGGTCACACCAGACTCACACGTCACACCAGACTCAGTTCCTGCAGACTCACAGGTCACACCAGACTCACATCACACCAGACTCACAGTTCCAGCAGACTCACAGGTCACACCAGACTCACAGTTCCTGCAGACTCACAGTTCCTGCAGACTCACATGTCACACCAGACTCACAGTTCCTGCAGACTCACACGTCACACCAGACCCACAGGTCACACCAGACTCAGTTCCTGCAGACTCACACGTCACACCAGACTCACAGTTCCTGCAGACTCACGCGTCACATCAGACTCACAGTTCCTGCAGACTCACGCGTCACACCAGACTCACAGTTCCTGCAGACTCACAGGTCACACCAGACTCACAGTTCCTGCAGATGCACTTGTCACACCAGACTCACAGTTCCTGCAGACTCACGCGTCACACCAGACTCACAGTTCCAGCAGACTCACAGGTCACACCAGACTCACACGTCACACCAGACTCAGTTCCTGCAGACTCACACGTCACACCAGACTCACACGTCACACCAGACTCAGTTCCTGCAGACTCACGCGTCACACCAGACTCACACGTCACACCAGACTCAGTTCCTGCAGACTCACACGTCACACCAGACTCAGTTCCTGCAGACTCACGCGTCACACCAGACTCAGTTCCTGCAGACTCACACGTCACACCAGACTCACAGTTCCTGCAGACTCACGCGTCACACCAGACTCACAGTTCCTGCAGACTCACGCGTCACACCAGACTCACAGTTTCTGCAGACTCACATCACACCAGACTCACAGTTCCAGCAGACTCACAGTTCCTGCAGACTCACAGGTCACACCAGACTCACAGTTCCTGCAGACTCACAGGTCACACCAGACTCACAGTTCCTGCAGACTCACAGTTCCTGCAGACTCACAGGTCACACCAGACTCACAGTTCCTGCAGACTCACAGTTCCTGCAGACTCACACGTCACACCAGACTCACAGTTCCTGCAGACTCACAGGTCACACCAGACTCACAGTTCCTGCAGATGCACTTGTCACACCAGACTCACAGTTCCTGCAGACTCACGCGTCACACCAGACTCACAGTTCCAGCAGACTCACAGGTCACACCAGACTCACACGTCACACCAGACTCAGTTCCTGCAGACTCACACGTCACACCAGACTCACACGTCACACCAGACTCAGTTCCTGCAGACTCACGCGTCACACCAGACTCACACGTCACACCAGACTCAGTTCCTGCAGACTCACACGTCACACCAGACTCAGTTCCTGCAGACTCACGCGTCACACCAGACTCAGTTCCTGCAGACTCACACGTCACACCAGACTCACAGTTCCTGCAGACTCACGCGTCACACCAGACTCACAGTTCCTGCAGACTCACGCGTCACACCAGACTCACAGTTTCTGCAGACTCACATCACACCAGACTCACAGTTCCAGCAGACTCACAGTTCCTGCAGACTCACAGGTCACACCAGACTCACAGTTCCTGCAGACTCACAGGTCACACCAGACTCACAGTTCCTGCAGACTCACAGTTCCTGCAGACTCACAGGTCACACCAGACTCACAGTTCCTGCAGACTCACAGTTCCTGCAGACTCACACGTCACACCAGACTCACAGTTCCTGCAGACTCACAGGTCACACCAGACTCACAGGTCACACCAGACTCACAGTTCCAGCAGACTCACAGGTCACACCAGACTCACAGTTCCTGCAGACTCACGCGTCACACCAGACACACAGGTCACACCAGACTCACAGTTCCAGCAGACTCACAGGTCACACCAGACTCACAGTTCCTGCAGACTCACAGTTCCAGCAGACTCACAGGTCACACCAGACTCACAGTTCCAGCAGACTCACACGTCACACCAGACTCAGTTCCTGCAGACTCACACGTCACACCAGACTCACAGTTCCTGCAGACTCACGCGTCACACCAGACTCAGTTCCTGCAGACTCACACGTCACACCAGACCCACAGGTCACACCAGACCCACAGGTCACACCAGACTCACAGTTCCTGCAGACTCACACGTCACACCAGACTCACAGTTCCTGCAGACTTTCGGGTCACACCAGACTCACAGTTCCTGCAGACTCACAGGTCACACCAGACTCACAGTTCCTGCAGATGCACTTGTCACACCAGACTCACAGGTCACACCAGACTCACAGTTCCAGCAGACTCACACGTCACACCAGACTCACAGTTCCTGCAGACTCACAGGTCGCAGGGATCTCCAAGAGTAGTAGTAATGTGCAGTGAAAATTCTTTGTGTTGTGAGTGACTACAACTTGGACAGGCAACATTTGCCCTCAAGGAGATCTTTGCGTCCTCATCCTGGCTCCAAAATAAACGCTAGCAACAACAGTGTGATGAGCTATAATGAGCTGATTTATCTGCGAGGATCGGATCGTGGACAGAACCCCCAGGAAACGTTCTCAGGGCTCCAGTGATATTCCTGTTGCAACAAGGCTCATTTATTCACCATCACCCACTAACTGCTGTCTTTACTGCCTAATGTGAGCACCGTGATTACACAGATGAATCTGAAAAAGACATTCATATTCAACGGCATTAAAATGACAGTGTTACATATTCAAATGAGAGCAGTTTCCCCGGCAAAGACCAGAGCTGAAGGCCATTAGAGGAAAATGAGGCAGCCAAAGCCCCTCGTGGGGACACAACGCCTCTCAATCATACAGCGCCGTCGGGAGCAGCGCAGGAAACCTACCAGCTCCATGTCATCCTGCCTTCTTCAGATTCATGACGGTGGGTGTTTTTAGGGTAATGAAGATAGTGGACGTGTTTCTTTTGAAGTCGAGACAAATACGGGACATCTGTATGACTAAAAGACTGAAAACACCGACACAAAGGAGGGTTTTAGAGGCGATGGTGCTGATTTCCAGTGCAGTCAGCGACCACAATAGAGCAGCTTTGCATGATTTATAGTTTAGAAGAAAAAAAGTCCACCCTTTCATCTCAGTCCTTCCAGAAAAATGCTGAGTTTTTTATGATTGTTGCAGGCAAAACTCCTTGGTTATGCAGCAGGTTTCCTTAAAAGATGCGATGAGATATGCGGGATATTTATGCAATGTTCTGTGACAGCGTTTTGATAAGAAAAAAAAAGTGGTTCTCCAACCCTCCGTTCTCACGGCGCTACGACCTTCATGTAAACAGTGGTTTCTCATGACTTCCTGTGATGAGCGAGCGCACTGCGCCACAGGAAGTGCTGGAATGAACGCGTTCCAAGCTTGCTTTTGTTGGCAAATGAGACAGATTAACAGACTTCATCGTGTCTTCTTGCTGGGTTTAATGCTTTCTGATGATGTCACTTCACAAAGTTCCCAAGGAAACAGGAGGAAAATGCCGGCTCTTGTGGGAAGTAAATGTAACATTTCCCAACTTTATGCGACAACGTGTGTGACTTTATTTTCAACAAAAATGTGGGGATTATGACATCATGCATGCCCCGCAAATTTTGCCCATTTTGCACGGAAACTTGCGAAAACTGCGGCATCTTTGAAAAATGCCGATCCCGCAGAAATGTGTGACTTTGGCTGCAGTGTTGAATTATGCGAACGCATTATGGCGTTTTTCTGGAGGGACTGTTATCTACACTGGCATTTTTTAACGGTCCCTGAAAGCTGACTTTCTTCTGATTGGCCACCTCCAGGGAGCCTGCTGGGGGGCAGCACCTGGAGAGGCAGAAAGAAGGAATCATTGTTGGAACTGTTTAAAGGCTCGCTCGGATGTGAGGCCACGTTCAAGGGAAGTTGTTTGCTCGCTGCTCACATGGCAGCTCATCATTTGATGAATGCCAAAATAATAGAAGTAGACGATTGGTTTCCCAGTGTGACTGAACCGCATTCCTGTTTCTGTAAAAGTTCCTGCCCTTTGATTTCCTCTGACTTCAATCCTGCTTCAACTACTTCAGCTTCCTCTTGTATTTGTATTCAAGCAGGTGAAGAGTACATAGGTCAGCGGCCAAGAAAGGTCAAGCGATCTGGGAAAAGTTGACTTTGAATGACAGCCTCCTCATTTGCATAATGATGCTGAAAAAATCATGAAGAAAAATAAAAAGAATACAGAGAAATGCATATAAATACAGGGTTCAGAAGAACTAAATACTAGAGATACGAATACAAATACGAAGAATATAAAATGTGTGCAAAGTAAAACAATGAAATGACGAATTTTGAGGAACTATATTCTTTGATGCGTTTCCTTCTGTTGTTTATGGTCATTTGGTTTTGACCCCGGTGACCTCCATCCTTTTGACGAAACAGGACGTGGACACAGGTGTTTCTAACTTGGCTTGTATGAAGGTTCTGTTCGGTCGAACTTCTGTGCAGTGGTTCTCCTGCAGCGCCGGTCCCTGCAGGACTCGCTCAGCCTGCTCACTTCCACTGATTGTCTGGATCCTCTTGCTCTCCTATTAAGGACGTAATCACGTCTGAGGACAAAGCTGAATAAATCAAACATCAGTGGCTATCTGGGGGCCAAGGACCATGATGGAGTCATGCTGTCCTCCCCCATGAGACCTACGGAGCTGCTCCTGACTCAGGCAGCTAAACCAGAAGAATCAAGGACTTCTTAACAACCCATCGCCCGTTTTTAGGGTTCAGACCTGCTGACGTCCACCTGTCAGAGCTCGCAAATGAGGCTGAGCTCTGCAACTGTCCGATCTTTAGGTTTCCAAGTCTGAGAAGAAAACATCCATTAGTTCCCAGGAATTGACAGCTTTCATACCAGCTGTGTTCAGGTCTGCATCCTCTCCCCTGATCCTGGCTGTCAGAATGAATGAGCTTTATTTAAAACTCAACGACAGACAAACTGTTCGAGGCTCTTGTTACAGATGAAGGAAAAGAATAACACCCAGCAACTGGAGACAAACACACACACACACACACACACACACACAGACACACACAGACACATACACACACAGGAAATACCAAACACATGAAGTTCATTCAGATAACACACCTACATAGAGATACAACAGGAACACAAATTCACCACATCCACCGATCACCATGCTATTTGGTATGCTGCTCAACAGACTAGTGTTTCAGCTAATATATGTATGAGTGTGTGTATGAGTGTGTGTGTGAGTGTGTGTGTGTGGGGGGGGGGTGTTTCAAAACACCTGCTCATTCATGTTGGCCTGAGGCGACATGCTTCTCTCTGTACTCAGTGGGGCTGTTTGGGAGTGTTGCAGATAGAAACTGTGCACACGCGTGCGCACACACACTCTCCCTCCCACACCAACACACACACACACACACACAAACACACTCTCTCACACACTCACACACTAAAAGATATCCCGCCCCTGACTGAGACAGAGGTAGACTCATTCACCTGCTCATCACAGAGCCTGCTGCTAATTCCTGCACACATCTGCAGCGTGGTGTGCAGAGTGCCAATCACACATCGGAGGAAAACAAAGTCTCAGCGTGAGTCAGGAGGAAGTGAAAGATGGAGAAGGACGAGTCCTACCGTGGGCGTCCCGGTAGTACGCGTGGGTGACGCTCCGAAACCGCTCCTGACCAGCAGTGTCCCAAATCTAGGAGAGAGGAAGAAAATCAACTGTCAAAGTCAAGTCAACTCCCGCTCACTCACCACAGGTGGCATCTCCTCGCTCTACAACCGTCACACTCGTGCCGACGGCAGCAGGACTTCAGAGTTCGTGGTGAGATCACAGTCGTAATTCTGAGGGTGAACTCAGACTGAATCATCACTGTCAGTCTTCTTGTCACTCACAGTGATGTCATCTGGCAGTCATCATCATGGTCACGTCCTATAATAGCACGACTTCATCTGACAAAGGAGAGAAAAGTTCTCCTGGAAACAAACCACCACAACCACACCCACATCAACCCAAAGACGACCGTCTGACGCCTCTTGTTCAGACATTCTGTTCAAGGTTTAAGGAAATAAACATGAATTCTAAGGAACAGCGTTGGCAGGATGAACCGGTAAAGAATTTTCACCATTTAACGTCACTGGCACAAACACCAGATGGTGAAAATGGTGATGTGCTTTTTCTATTTTGCAACATGCTACATGTACAATAAACATGTACTATATGCACATGTTTATTGTACATGTTTACTTCAGGATCCTTTTGATCAAAGTTTGTGTTGTCTTCTGTTCTTTTTCTATACGCGTGAACAAGTGATTGGGGCTGAGGTGGCGCTGTCTTCGCTGTCATGGCTACTACCTGTGTCCCAATCACCTGCTCGACCTTAAGTCTCGTTACTGTACTATTTGGGTTGCCATCTTGTAACCCTAACCCAACAACAACCTTGACAGTTTTGGCGCTAATGTGAAGCTGACATGTTTTCTCTTTCAGCTATGGAGACCGAGCAAAATACAAGAGGAATGCCTGAGGAAATACCTGGAATCAGAGGGAATACCTTTGTCTTGTGTTGGATGCAATTGGACAGAGTCTCACAAAACTCCGTTGGACCAGACACCTCAGAGCAGCCAGTCCCTCAGCGACTCCTCCCTGAGTGAGCCTGAAGATGCCTCAGACGAGAACACACTCAAATGCAACATGAGGACGACCACCGACACGACACGTGCCTGGTGGCAAAAGGAGGAGGAGGAGGAGGAGGAAGATGACAGGCAAGAAGAATCCAGCACAGAAAGTGCTGAGTCCCTTCAATACTCTTCAGAGAGTGAGGATGATGAAAGGGCAGCGTCTCCTCTGTCGGTGGAGGATCTGCAGGAGTTCGCCATGCGTGCTGCTCCTGAAGAGGAAGTCATCCAGTGCAGGATCACCAGGGACCGGAGCAGTTTTTACCCGGTTTATTACCTCCACATGGAGAGGGAAGACGGAGAGAATGTGTTTCTAATGAGCGCCAGAAAAAGGAAGAAGTGCAGAACTTCAAACTATGTGATTTCTACAGATTACTCGAATCTGTCAAGAAAGGCCAGCGGCTACATTGGAAAACTGAGGTCCAATTTGCTGGGTACCAAGTACACAGTTTATGACTGTGGAGAAAACCCGGAGAAAACAAACTGGAAAGGGAGTGAAGCAGTGCGGCAAGAGCTAGCAGCCGTTAGCTATGAGAGGAGTGATCATGGGTTTTGGGGTCCCAGGAAAATGAAAGTGGTCATCCCTGGTATCCAGGAGAATGATGCCAGAGTGAGCATTCGTCCGAAAAATAAGCAGGAAACCCTCCTGATGCGGCTAGCAAACGATGACACGGATCAACTGATCAGCCTGCAGAGCAAGAGCCCCAGCTGGGATGACCAGGCTCAGGTATTCTCTCTCGACTTCAACGAGCGAGTCAAAGAGACGTCTGAGAAAAACTTCCAGCTCGTCCACCCTGAAAATGAGGACTATGTGGTGATGCAGTTTGGGCGCGTGTCTGAGGACGTCTTCACCATGGACTACTCCTTCCCCATGTGTGCCTTTCAGGCGTTTGCCATTGCCCTCTCCTCCTTTGATGGCAAACTGCCATTTGGTGAGGTGATTTCCTCGTGGACAAAAGGCACTCAGAAGTCCTACAGGACCACCCAATATGAGAGCGCAAGTGAGGACGAAGAGGAAGAAGACAATGATGAGAGGCTTGTCTCTCCATCTTCAAGTGATGGAAGCCAACTGTGTGATGAGGAAATTCAGGACATAGAAGACGACACAGATTGGAAGAGAGAAGGGACAGCTTCACCAGGTGTGTTGTCCCCTCTCTCCACCCCCAGGCACGAACCCACAGGGAGTGAACCGAACTTAAGGTCATCATCTCCTCTGTTTGTGGACGATCTGCATGAGCTTGCCATGTGTCCTGCTCCCAGAGAGGAGACCATCAAGTGCAGGATCACAAGGGACCAGAGCAACGGCTTCCCCGTTTATCAGCTCCACACGGACGGGGAAGACGGAGAGAAGGAGTTTCTAATGGCCGCCAGAAAAAAGACGTGCAAAACATCCTACTACCTGATTTCCACTGACCCAACAAATGAGTCCAGAAAAGCCAGGAGCTGCATTGGAAAACTGAGGTCCAATTTCCTGGGTACCAAGTTCACAGTTTACGACAGTGGAGAAAACCCAGAGGAAGCTACTGTCGCAGAGAGTGAAGCAGTGCGACAAGAGCTAGCATCCATTTGCTACGAGGCGAATGTTCTCGGGATGTATGGTCCCAGGAAAATGAGGGTGGTGATCCCTGGCATCCTAGAGAACGATGCCAGAGTTTGTGTTCGTCCCATAAATAAACAGGAAACCCTTGTGATGCGCCAGGCCAACAACAACATGGATCAACTGATCACCCTGCAGAGCAAGAGCCCCATCTGGAATGACCAGAGTGAGTCCTACACTCTTGATTTTGGAGGGCGAGCCACACTGACGTCTGTCAAAAACTTCCAGCTCGTCCACCCTGACAATGAGGACTATGTGGTGATGCAGTGTGGGCGCGTGTCAGAGGACGTCTTCACCTTGGATTACTCCTTCCCCATGTGTGCCTTTCAGGCGTTTGCCATCGCCCTCTCCTCCTTGGATGGCAAACTGGCCTGTGAGTAATGCAGTCGTGCCTGCAGTGCCCTTCACTCAGACCCCCTAAGACGGCCGCGGCCAAATCCAGTCCTACATGGGCCATCTTGACTGTGCAACGGAGGCCTTTCAACCTTTCAGCAGTGGTGAAAATACAGTGCAACTATGGGACCTACAAGTCTGATGGCTGACATGCAGAAACATTTCAGGGAAGGGTGTTGAATATTTCTCTTTCCCAAAGCCAAAACCAAAGAAGAGAGATGGTAGGAACATCTGGATCCTGCACAGAACCTGCAAACTGCCAGCTCTCTGATCGAGGATCCAAGCTTGAAGAAGGGGGGAGGGGATTTCTTATGAGTTACTTTTATTCAAATTGTTTTTGTAGTGTCATTGTTATTAAAAGACAACACAAAGCCAACACAACATTATTTTTAAAAGCTATGTGGATGATGAAGTGTCATATTCAGAGTTGTTTCTTTTTATGTTATTTATTGATGTGTTCCAATCCATATGGGATTATTATGAATTATAAATGCGTTAAGGGTTTGATAAAGGGGTCAACACTCGTCAAACATATAACGCTTGTTTTTATATTGTATTGTTTTAAATAAATGTTCTCATTCATCAGAAATTAAAAAACAAATGGATGATAAAAACTCAGCAACGGTGCTCATCTTTCATAGAAAAGTGATGTTGTTGCCATAGAGACAGAACAGCGCTGTGTTTTCTGCGTTTCATCGTAAGTGCATCCTGTCAGAGCTTTGATGGCCCCATCAGAGACGAGCTGGTGTGTGAAGACGCTCGTCTCCATCGACTGTCAGAGTACACGCGAGGACAGAACTTTAAAAATGAAATTTTCCAAAGTTGTTGCATCGACCATCAAATGAAAACGGTGTCATTTCTTCGTCGTGACGGCTGGAGATTTGTTCAACGTGCCTTTGTAGCAGGAACCATGCTTCCAACACAGAATGTGTTCTTAATTTGTTCTTCTTCTTTAAACACTGTTGCGTTTTATTGTTTCATTTCTTGCTCTTCCTTCTTCTCATCCCTCCTTTGTGTTTACGGAGCTCTGCTGTCATGTGATCTACTCGGTGGCGTGTTCTGGAGCCTCCCAGCCATCCATCCGATACGACCCAACACAAGAGGTGTTACTGATGCCATGGTTCAGGATGTTTCGTGCCACCAGAGGCTGAAAAAGCATCTTCTCATAGTTTTATTAAAACTGCTGCTGAGATATCACCTCCATGTGACAGAGGAACGCAGATCCATTAAAAGATGTAGGAGGGGAGAGCGCGAACCCATCAGTGCTCATCCAACGCCGCTGAACTTTGAGGATTCATCAGCGTCTCTGCCGCTGATAACGTCCAGGTTTGATAGCCTGATGGGAGAGTCTGCTGCTCCCTGGAGAGCCCTCCGTCAGCCACAGCAGCCGGCTAATTGACTGATACAGACTAACTGAGCCCTCATTAAATCCCCATTTGACCTTCTTCACCCCCCAGCAGCTAATGAAGATGTATGGGAGCTCTTTGCACCGTGGAGAACACTCGCAGGTTATCAGTCATTCGAACAAACAAAAAAACTACAAATGGACACAAAGAGATTTGGGTTCTCACCTGAAGTTTCACCTTCACAGCATCGATGGTCATCACTTTATTCTGCAACACACACAAAGTAAAGATGTTACATGGCGTGATCCTGGCAGACGATGGCAGTAAAGGCGACATTCACGACTGCGACTTTAAGAAACAGTCGAAGAAGAGCCGTCTATCAGAAGGAGGTCTTGAGGAATGACCGTCAGTCGGACAAGTCCTGATTATTGAGAAGCACCAGCTCGTATCTGACGCGTCGCTGCTGTCCAGAGAATCAGCAGCTCAGTCGCCTGCGTTCAGACTCGCTGCGTCAGCGTTCAGCTCCTGTTTGGAGCCTTTACTCCATTCATTAAAAACCTCATACACGCAAAACTGGGGGTTCAATTTTAACCGTTTCCCTCAATATTTCCTACGTGAGGAATGAATTCCACAGCGGCTTTCAGACAACAGTAGAGGGGAAAATGTGACCACTCAATGTAAAATTAGAAGAACTGAAATAAAAAAATGCATGAAGGCAACATTTCTGTCAATACTGTAGTATTTACATGTGCCATGTTTTAAATCATCTTGTACAAGCTGAGTCGCCGCTCCTGAGCTGCAGTGTTCACGCTCTGTCCACACACGAATGGTTTGAGGATGCGTCATTCTCTACCATTGTCCCATGGATGTTGGGTGCACCAGGGTCAAGGCAGCAGAGAAACCTTGATCGAAAAGATGTGCTGGGAACAATCTGGCGGTTCATGTTTAGTTCCGAGCGCTACTGCTGCTGGAACCAACACGGCTTTGGAGAGAGAGTGATTGACACCTGAGCGGGGGGGGGGGAGGGCAGAGACGACAGCTCGACAGCTACGACACGAATGGAGTTAAAGATTTTATATCTGGAGCCCAGACGCTGTTTAAAACTTGTCTCCCATCATGAGTGTGATATTTCTGGCTGAGGCGAATCAGAGCGAGATCATGAATCCCTCCATCAGGGATGAGGTGAGAAGCTCCATCATCCATGAGCGACTCAATGTTGCTGCTCCTTACTCGCTGCCACCTGGGCACCGCCCTCAAGTGGTGTTCCAGGCACATCAAGTGGGAGGGAGACCAGAAGTACCGGGGAGGACTACGTCTCCACGCTGGCCCGTGAACACCGCAGGATCCCCCAGTTTGTGCTGGTCAATGTAGCACAGGAAGGGGAAGTTTGGGGTTCCTGTCGTAGGCAGTGTTGGGCAAATTACTTTGAAATAGTAATTAGTTACAGTTACTTGTTACTTCTCCCAAAAAGTAACTGAGTTAGTAACTGAGTTACTCCACTACGAAAGTAACTAGTTACCAGGGAAAGTAACTTTTGCGTTACTCTTTTTTCTTTTAAGTTTAAAATGTCAAAGAATTTGGAGGGTTTTTTGGGGGGGGGGGTGCCTATGAGGGCTCTGAAGGAGTCTGAATCACCAGCTGACAACGGCAGCCTGTTTTCAACATAAAGGCCTATCAGTTCGTTAAGTTCTGTCTGTGTCACAAGTTTTTGTGGAGCGGAGCAGAAAAATCCTGCTGTGGCTGCTGGGACGCGTGGCTCCTGTCCTTCTCTGTTAGCGGAGCTCACCTGAACAGCACCTGCTTGCTATCACCACTAGGGGTGTCAACGCAGTTTCTGGCCACTAGTTTAGTAGAAGAAGAGTAGGGCCGTCGAGAGGCGCTTCATTAAATTGGAGTTGCTGACATTGGACGTTGACAGCCTCTTCACTCTCGCTCTGGGACGACATAACGCCCCCTCAATATGTACGTTTTGACCTTTGACCGCCACGAAGTTAAAGTAGTGCCTCTATTTCCATCTAGAAAACGCTGTCTTTCCCCCAGACTCGCCGTCTCTGATAGTTAGCGTGAGTGCTGCTCTGTGCTGGGTTCCTGAGTAAACACCCGCCCACCTGATGTCTCTGGTTGGCTCAACGTGAAAGCTTTACTCTGTCTTAGCCAATCAGCATTAAGCGCTTATCTCGCCCCGCCCCTCCCCCGCACCAAAGGAGAAAAACAAAAAAACACGCATTTGCGGCTCCTGTGTCTGTGAGCCGAGCCGGATGGCAGCTTCAGTGAGTCGCTTCAGTAACGCAGAGTAACGACGTGTTGGTAACGGTAACGGCGTTGTAACGATAGACAAAGTAATTAGTTAGATTACCCGTTACTGAAAAAAGTAGTTGTAACGATAGACAAAGTAATTAGTTAGATTACCCGTTACTGAAAAAAGTAATGCCGTTAGTAATGCCGTTTATTTTAACGCCGTTATTCCCATCATTGGTCGTAGGTGATACCCCCCCACCCAATTGCAGATGAGCAGTTGACGATGGATGGCAGCTATGGAGGTATTTGTTGCAAAGGAGAATAGAAATCAGCTGTTTGTTGTTTCTAAGCATCTTTTCATCTTTGTAAACCCTGAGGGCAAGCAGAGGACCAGACCAGTGTCATCCTACTGAGACCAACGTCACTATTTGAAGCGTCCATGGTGTCTGCTGCCTCCGAATGAAGAAACCGGGGAGGCGAAACAAGGATGGTGCTTAAATGAGTACTGGGAACACATGTCCACCTGCACCAGCTGCCTCTCAACACCAGGAACACCAACAGAGTCAAAGCAGCACTGGAGCACAGAAATCAGAAGATGCTGAAGCAGCCCTGCAGGCGCTCCATCCTGGCATAAACCTGTGACCGGCTGGAAGAAACATTTCAGAGACAAAACAGGACTCTAAAGGGCCGCTAAGATTCTCAGTGCAGCTGAGAAGAACAAAAGCAAAAGAACAATAAACGTGACGAGAACAAACAACATCCTGGGCCTCATTAGTAATGCATTTCATCCATATTGCATGGGATAGTGTACATTATAGCTAGATTACCTGGCCACTTAACATACGGAGGGAAATGCAGAGCATTTTCTAAAGCCTCCTTTGGTACAGAGCACCTCAGTTAATCATCTGGAGAGAGGAGCTGCTCAGCAGAAACTTCTGTAAAAGTTTCTCAGTGCAGAACTGCATGAAGCTCCGGAGAAGAGAAAAGTCTGGGTGAGCTACCTCCTCCAAGTCATCTCTGCAGAGCAACTCAAGTTTGACTTCAGCATTCAACTGTCAATGTCAAGGTAGGAAAAACCACCAGGCAGCACGGTGCTGCAGTGGTCAGCACTGTGGCCTCACAGCAAGAAGGTTCCAGGATCAAGTCCTGGTTCGTGCACGGGGTCTTTCTGGGTGAGTCTCCATGTTCTCCCTGTTCCTGTGTGGGTTCTCTCTGGTACTCCAGCTTCCTCCACAGTCCAAAGACATCAAGAGGGGACCAGGTTAATCCAGACTCTAAATTGACCGTAGGCGTGGCTGGGAGAGCCAATGGTTGTCTGTCTCTATGTGTTGGCCCTGCCATGGACTGGGGACCTGTCCAGGGTGAACCCCGCCTCTCGCTCGTAGCCGATGGGATAGGCTCCAGCCCCCCGCGACCCTTAACAGGAATAAGCGGAAGAAAATGGATGGATGGATGGAAAAACTACCATGTAATTAAGTTGGAGGAATGTCGGCTTCCTGAAGAATGAGTTAACCTGCGTCACCTTCAGGCTCAGACAACCGCTCATTATCAGCCTGAGCAAGAAAAGCAGTCATCGTGTCCCTGAAATGCAAAACTGTCAACAGATCAGGCTTTCAGGCTTGGCTTTTTTTAAAACTCACACAACTGTCAGGTGTACCTGCACCGTCACTCCCGGGTCTCCAGCCCCGCATGGAGGAAGCGAACATGACACGCACGCTGAGGGATTACTGACCTGCATGGAATAGATTTTCAAAAACAGAACAAAGTCTGTTAGTTGAATAAATCTAGTTTGTTTCTCTATCTATCAGATCAATATTTATAGGTATTTATCGATGTAGTGAAGACCTGGATGGCCGTGACAATTATGATTTTCCAATAACCAGAGGCTCCAACACTCATCGCATCTCCCATCACATCCTCTCTGTCTCTCTCTCTCTCTCTCGCCGTCTCTCTGTCTCTATCTCTCCGTCTGTCTCACTGGCTCCGATCATCTTATTATAACCCAGATGAACTCTGCTGGAGCTGCTTCATAACCACAGACATCAAAGTGTGACCAGAGGAAAGAGGGAGCCAAGTTTCTGGAGGTACAAGACACTTCAAAGAAGTTCAGGAGGTGCAAGATAAGAGCTTTGGTGATTGTCGTCTTCCTCTGTTCAGCTAAGCTGTTACTTTCTAACTCCTGCTCCTTTTCTTCTCAGCGCTGTTGTCACGCCAACAGCATCTGTTACACCAGAAATCCCAGCTGCTCTCTGAGGGTCGTTTCAGGAGGAACGCACACAACAAGCTCCCAGCCAGTCAGTTTAAATGAACACATCGGTTTATGGGGAGATCCTGTTATTGCCCATCATGTTCAGAACCAGAAAGAGAGGTTTCTCTCCTCCCTGCTGCTGCACAGAGCTCCACACCTCGCTAAGCTAACTAGCTGACCGCTAGTTAGCTTAGCAGCTGTGAACGCTCGCAGCGGGGCAGTTGAGGAGGATGCCTCAAAAGTCATCTGACACACTTTTCTCAAAACTAGACAGCTGTGACTGTTCATGAGGAGGAGGAGGATTCCTGCTGGAAACACCAGCATCCTGGACCTGAGCTAGCTGATGCTAACACTTCCCACCCACTACCACCCGTTGTGCTAAGCTAACTAGCATCCTGGAGCTGTTCGTCAAAGCAGAACCACAGCAAATGCTGGAAGAACCTTCCTGAGGATCTGAGATGAGCTCAGTAATACATATCATGTTTAATTTGAATTCTAATGTACTTGTTGGAAAGATGCCGGTCTCATAAAGTTTGATTGATACTGATTTATTTGAGGAGGAAGACACCCAGAGGTCACTAAAATGTAAACGCATCGTCCTCGGTGGCTTGAATGAGGCTCGCGACTCCAGAAAACCCAGTGGAAGCTGCTTTCATTTAACTGCTGCTGACACTGGAGACATTGGGAGCTTATCAAGCTTCTGCCATATGTGACGGTCACTGCGTCGGATTAGTCACTCACACACCTTCACTCCAACTGGTCCAGCATGAACTAGCAGCTGGGCGCGTCTGTCACAGCTGAGCATGATGAGACGAGTCACACAACGTGTCATTCCGTCTGACTGACTATCCTTTAATCCCTCCATCATCCCACGACAGCAGAACTACAATACTTCCACGGACTGGGGAGTTGGTGACCCATGAACGAGCCAAACTCGCATAGCAACACTCACAGTTCACCGACCTGCCAAGAAATATGGGTGGGAATCCTGTAAAACATCCTGAATGGTTGCCCTTTATTTTCACTGCATACACCAGTTCTATCCACCTGTCTTTAATTGTATTTTCTATCAGGGAGAACACACAGAAATATAACAACCATGACCTGTCAAAGTAATATTTCACTCAAGAAGTATGCTTCACCTATCAAGGTCTCACCAATGGCTGCCATGAGGTCAAGGCAGCTACAATGAACGGAAACGGTCCTTTAAAACACTCTCCAGCTCATCGTCTACGATAATCCAGGTCTTCTTAATCCAGACGTTTGCTCAGGAATAGGGATGCACCGATACCACTTTTTTACACACTCGAGTACGAATACTTACATTTGGGTACTTGCCGATACCGAGTACCGATACGAGTGCTTAGCTGGGAATGTCATATCTCGGCTCCAGTGTACCGAGAAGATGCCGAAAACCCACATCGTCAACAACCGAAAATGGCTGGTCATCGAGAGCAATGTATTGGGTAAGAGCCTCCGTTGCTTTCACCGCCCGCGGGTTGCCTTCTGACATTTTTTCTCTCTTTGCTAGCGTTTGCTGCAAAGTTGGTTGTTGTTGCTTGCGGGAATTCACAAACTCCCAGAACTCGTCGGCGTGTCGGTTCTTCAGGTGTTTAATCAAGCTGCTGGTGTTGTAAGCGCTGCTGTTCGTCCCTCCTCTCGAGATTTCCGACGGGCATAATTGGCAGTTAGCTTTGCTTTTGTCGCTGTCGTTTACCTTGGAAATAGTTCTGTACTGCGAATATCTCTACTCCCTTTGCTGCCTTCCTGCTGTGCTGAGCTAAGGTGGGTTGTTTGCGTCCTCTTTAAGGGGGCACATCCTTTGTGCGTCATAAGTGTGTGTCGTGTTTTGGCTTCTGTCTTTCAGACGCGGGCAGACGCGCCGCCAACATATGTACTTGGGCAAGAGTGGTATCGGTTGTTGTGGTATCGGAGTTCTTTTGCGAGTACGAGTACAAGTATGCACATGGAGTATCGGTGCCGATACCCCATACCGGTATCGGGGCGTCCCTACTCAGGAATCCACTAACCAGGCACCTGTTGATCAGTGCTGCTGTGAGTAGATGAGCCGGTTCAACGCTCAACGCTCTCACATCAGGACGGTTCGACTCACGGTGTATCGGTTGATTCACAAGGAGTGGTTTTCAGATTCGTTATGATAAATTCAAGAAAATGATCACCGCGATCAAAAAATGCCAACAATGCAGCAAATCTGTCTTGACCTTCAAATACTCTAAGCGTCCATTCATGCTGACACAGCACAAACCCAGTCGTGCGTTTTCTTTCCGAGTCTGAACCCCACTGGTGTTTGGGAGGAACTCCAGCTTTCAAAGACAGAACTAATCTGTTGGAGTCCCAACCCTGACAGACTGAATATGTGACGCTAGTCATCAGATAACGTAAGTAAGAGGGTTCCTTTTCCTGGGCCTGGTGTCAGAGCGACCGTGCTAGCAGCCGCCCCTCACAGTCCTGCACCCCCACTCAGTCATTGCACATAAACGCACTGTGGGAGCTGATGATG
This sequence comes from Aulostomus chinensis, assembly GCF_037954235.1. Lineage (NCBI taxonomy): Eukaryota > Metazoa > Chordata > Actinopteri > Syngnathiformes > Aulostomidae > Aulostomus > Aulostomus chinensis. Next base: position 5,687,972 of record NC_141342.1, read on the forward strand.
GTAACAGCTGTGTCGGACGCCGGCTTACCTGAGCCATGAGGCCATTTCTCTGTTGATGCTTTATCAAATAATGGTGGTGCAAATGTGTGTGTGTGTGTGTGTGTGTATGTGTGTGTGTCAGAGAGAGAGACAGAGAGAGAGAGCAGATAAGAACGGCTGCAGGCGATTGGCAGGTTTTGGAATGAGCTTTGACAGAGAGACTGTGTGTAACAAACCACACATTTAACACAATCAGCTCACCCCCCCCCCCCCCACACACACACAGTCATTAAACGGAAACATGATGGCTACTAGGATAATGCAGCCTCACACACAGCCATGCTGAGTTTAGATGTAAACACACAGCGCTGAACGACAGACTAACAAACAATGACTGAATGAATGAATATTCAACAGCAGCTGGAGGGGCAGCTGTCAATCAAACTGGCAGCCCGACTGCAGCCGTGCGATGGATCAGAACCCAGAGGAAGTCTTCGAAGCGAGAAATGGGACAATCCCAACTGAACATGACCGACTGGTGCACGGCACCATGTTACGCGATGTCCTGGCGTTAGCGATGTCCTGCAGTAGAGGGCGCTAACGTGCATCGAGCATCACAGCACATAAATGTCTAGTCAACTTTCTTGTCCTCAGCTTTTTGTCCAGCAGTTCTTGTTGAATTCAGCCACTGATACAGAAAAGAAGGATGAACTCAAAATGATCTTCCTTCAGTCAACAACCCGTTCAGTTTTTCACAGCACAAAATGTTCTGATGATGTCCACCGGCCAGCGGTGAGTGTGAAACTGCCCTCATCCGTGCAGCGCTCTGACATCACTAACAGCAGCCTTCCTCTCCCGCTGTGCTGGAGTGACGCGATGAATACTAACATCAGGTGTGTCGAATCGTAGACCTCGAGAACACGGAGGTGGATTTGTTCCACGCAGCAGGTGCGACCTCATCAACATCCACGGCATCTCTGACCATTGCATCAACCCGATCCGAGTTTTCCTGAACCTCTGGGATGTTCATGACCTCAGGTGCACTCAGGTGCATTCTGATTGGCCCTCAGTGTTTCTGCCATCACAGTTACAGCATGGACCTCAACTCGAGAACCATATAGTTGTATTTATGGTTTTATTATCATTCTTGGTGAGTTTCTTTTGGAAACGAGTTTGTTTAATGTGCCTGAAATGTAAACAAAGGCTTCAGTGAGATCTCATTCATTCCTTCCAGTCGTTTGTGGGTTTCGTTTCCCAGCAGCACGTCAGCTTGAACAGCAGGAGTCTCAGCAGCAGCGCTCCACCCTAAACTGTCCATCCAGCCCCTCCCAAACAGGTTTAGGGGGAGGGGCTAGGGAATGTATTACGTCGATGAAAGTCCTCACAAAGATATAAGTACAAGGATGTGTGTGTGTTGTTCTGTACTGTACATAGTAAAAGGTTTGAGCTCATGTCCCAGCCTGAGTTCAGGGCAGTAATCCGGGGTCCTTTCCTATCATTCCTGACGCAGGAGGACCGTCCTCGTCATTCACCTTCCAGGTTTGACTTGGACGTGGAAACCCAGGTTGATTAGCACTGACTTTGAATTCCTAACAGCTGTATGTGCAAGCTTCTCCTGAGGAGCTTTGGCTGCCTCAGCACCAGGACAATCACAAATCACTATTTTACTGAGAAGGATTTCTTTCAATCGCAGGATAAATGTTAATTGTGTCAAAATGCCACTTCCAGTGAAATGTGTTGCAAGACTTCCTGCCTGCACTTCAGCTTCTGCCGACTGCCACTTCTGCCACTCAATCCCGCCCATCATCATTTAAATAGGTCGCTACTGAAAACGAGAACGTTGAAATAAAAATGGAGATTCCGTCTAAAATCCCAGAACCAGTCAAAATAACCGCAGCTCCATATTTGATCCTCCTATCGCAGCCCTCGTTAGCTCAGCAACAGTCAGCAGCCACCAACACGACAGCTGTTCACCTGTCACCTGACCTCCCACCACCACACCTTCCTCACATCCTTCAGTCCCAGTGGAGAAGGATGTAACTTCACAAAAGCTCCAGCAGAGACCAGCAATCGCGAAATGTCCTTCAGGAGAATCTGGCCGGCCAGGTGAGTCGGGCAGGTGTAAGGACAGCACACATGCTTCAGCTACAGTCTTCGTCCCAACGCTGGTTTACTGGTGTTTTTGTGAAGCGGCGTGTCATCATAAGTCCTCCAGAGACTTCTGCCCTGGTGACCATCTCTCTGACCCCTGAACTAGCTCCCTCCCATTAGCAGGGACCCAGTGAGAGGGGATGATGGCGGCTCCAAGGGTTTCAGGAGGAAACGAACACTCAGGTAAACACAGATTAGCAAGCCAGAGATGAAGACAGACAGCGAACAATGTGACCAAAAAAGGAAGAGCTCAGGAATGAAAGGGAAATAAAAGGAAGTTGTTTCCCCCTCGCCAACCTCGAGTTCAACCAGAGCAGGGCAGCACGAACGGGCTGACAAAGACTCTGCAGACGTCTGGAGCATCGATGGAATCCTGCTCTCACACGCTGTCATCAGAATAACGCGCCTCGCTGATTCCACCAGCACGCCGGCACTTTGAACTGCCTCAACGCCACAGCAAAGTTCACGAAGTACAATACTGTAAACATGCAGATTCCAAAGCAATTATGTGGTTGTTGCTGACGGAGGTGGAACGCCGTGACAGACGAGCCAGCCAACAAGCAGTAAACGCAACACTGTCATACACACCAGGGCGTTTCTCTATAAATTCAGGACTGCAGATCCACAGGTACAGCACTTCAACCAGCAAACGGGATCTAATGGGGAAGGCTGGGCTCTCATGAACGCTGTCCTGTCAGCTCTCAAGTGTGTTTCCAGGCCGTCTCACTTCGATGTGCCTCCATCTGTAGACCACTGATTGATTGAATTTCATTTATTTCAAGCAGTACAGCTTTTTTTTAACCACATAAATGAACTGCATACAACTCAGACTAATCAGGCAAATACTTTGAATAGGAGACGTGCAGGTTCGATGTTCAGATGAATACTCGAGAAGGAGCGGGACGATGAAAACCTGAAGGTGACATAAACAGGTCCACCTCGAAAAATTAGAATATCGTGCAAAAGTTCATTTGTTTCAGTATTTCAACTTAAGAGGTGAGGATCATTTATTATGTAGACTCAAAACGTAGAAAGTGAGATCTTTCAAGCCTTTGTTTGTAATAATTTTCAGGATTATGGCGAAGTTTATGAAAACCCCAAATTCAAAATATCAGAAAGTCAGAATATTGTGAAAAGGTTCAATATTGTAGGCTCCAAGTGTCACACACTCAGCTAATTAATCTAAAACCCCTGCACAGGGTTCCTCAGCCTCTCCAAGGGCTCTCCGTCTGGCTCGGTAGAATTCAGACTGCTGACCTGACACTTGTGCAGAAAACCCCCACCGACACCTCCACAAGGAGGGAAGGTAATTGTAAAACAAGATGGATGTTCACAAAGTGCTGTATCAAAGCACATTAATAGAAAGTTAAGTGGAAGGGGAAAGTGTGGAAGAAAAAGGTGCTCAAGCAGCAGGGACGACACAGCCTGGAGAGGACGGTCAGGGAGAGGCCATTCACTGGAGGAAGAAAGGAGAGGCACGCGATCCAAGATGCCTGACGTGCAGCGTGAAGGTCCCACAGTCGGTGTCGACTTGGGGGGCCATGCCGTCTGCTGGTGCTGGTCCACTGTGTCTCTGCAGTCCAGAGTCCAACGCAGGCACAGCACATTTAGAAACTTCATGCTTCCCTCAGCAGACAAGCTCATGGAGATGCGGACTTCATTTCCCCGCAGGACTTGGCACCTGCCCACATGGCCAAAAGTACCAAACCTGGTTGAGTGACCATGGGACTGATTGGCTGGCAAACTCGCCTGACCTGAACCCTCAGAGAGTAAACCCTAACACCTCAGCAGTGCCACGGGCTGCTAGCATCCCCGCGACGCCGCATCGAGGCAGTAGCTCATGCACAGGGGGCCCCGACCAGGTCCTGAGTACACGCGATACTCTTCAGACGGCCAACATTTCTGTATTCAAAATCCCTTTTTCACCTGATTTCATGTAATATTCTAATTTTCTGAGATTTTGAGCCACAATCATCATAATTATAACAAATAAAGGCTTGACATTGCTCTCTATGTAATGAGTCTCTTTAATATATTAGTTTCACCTTTTAAGTTGAATTAATGGAAGAAATGAACTTTTGCACGATATTCGAATTTTTCAAGATTCCCCTGTAGTTTAATCCTCCTGTGGCGTGGAAGGCACTGACGACGATGACGACGATGGTGTAAGGATGTTTGGTTTGTTGTTAATCACTGAGGCGGATGAATTCCACATGCGATGGGTCACTTCAGTTACCACACACGGAAGTAAAACATCATTCATTCATGCATTTGTTGGTTGGTGCCGGTGGATGAAGGCGCCGGTGTTTGCTCTCCCTCCAGCTGTGCTATGACCTCTGCTGACCTCTGCTGCAGACGAGCTTTTCTGACACCGGCTGCCTCGGGTCCTGTCTGTCTGCTCTGGCCAGGTCGTCTGGAGCCTTCATGAGCTCTTCTGCTGCTGGAGATGAGATTGATGGACCGAAACAATGAGCTGGAAACCACTAGGAAAACAACCCTGCAGCACTGAGAACCGCAGTTCCAGCTGATTCACTGTTGTGCGTCCACACAGTTATCGACAAGCTGATGCAAGCGCGTGGTGTGACAGGAACAGCAGGGCCAGCAGCTCTGGACCAGGGCTCCCTTGAGTTCGTCTGGATGGAGCGCCACATTTTCAAGGTCGTGCTTCTAAGGCCAGCGATGTGTCAAGGCACTGAACATCGACTGAGTTGAAAAATGTGTTTCCATTGGTCCACATCTCGCTTATCCAACTGCTAGGCAACATTGGAGGAGATCAAGACCTGGACCGAGTTTTTAACCCACAAAATCTACAGAACCGACACAGACGAGCGGGTCTGTCGTTCTCCCTGTGTGATGTTTATCTGGTGTAAACGCCTCCACACTGACCTCTACACTCCCCGCCGACAGCTTTCAGGAGGGCGCCCGGCTGGACACGGGACCTTAAGCCGCTGAAACCAGAGGCGGTGACACGGTGACGCTCTGTTGGGCTTATAAATGTTGAGCAGTGTTAAAGTCATATTTTGAAAAACGACAACCCCAAGAGGACCTCAGAACAGAGGAGCTGGCGTGGAGACGAGCGTGCGGAAACAGAAGCAAACACGGCGTGCAGCTACGGCTGAGTGGAGCTGCACGCGGTTTTTCTATAAATCAAGAGAAGTGTCATCAGGATAATCCTCCTTGGTGTTCGTCAAACCTCCTTCACAGTCGACGGTCATGTGAGCCATCATTCACATGGATGTACTGACAAGTGCTGGACGTGCTTCATGTGCCGAGGAGAAGCAGCGCAGCTGTAAATGGCTTTCATGACCGGCTGCGATCCATTTAGCTGCGTCAGTCTCAAGGTCCTGGAAATGTGCAACTGCCACGGCTTTAAAAACTAGTGGCAACACAACAGAGCCGTCAGATATATAAGGAGTAACTGTGTGGCGAGGCTAGGAAATGCTGCAGACGGACGAGCTTGTGTTAAAGTAATACTTCACCAAAAGCTGTAATTTGCCTTTCAGGTACTCACAAATACACGTCTTGAGCTGAGAAAGAGGTTTTTCCCTCCTGCACCACTTCTTTGTGACTCTTCTGTGTAGAACGAGCCAGCTACAAATATTTAGCTTGAAGCTGAGTGACTGGCCGCAAACAACGGCTAAAAAAGGTCATCATTATGATATCGCTATCATCCATGAGTTCATCAGCCGATGTATGATCAATAATACATAAACACTTTGATCTGAGATCAAAAAAACAAACTAAACTTTTAGCTTGTTAGCAGTCTGTCTTCATTAGCTTCACTAGCTAGCACATGGCTGGATCTTTCCACATTCCAAAGTCTCAGAATAATTACACAGGAGGAAAATAACATCTTTGTGAGCTCAAGAATTTCTCTTTGAGTAAAAAATTGCTTTAAATTAACCTCCGAGCATCACGGCTGAACCACATGAGTCGATGGCGTCCGGCTCTTTCAGCTACTTGCTGTTGTGTAAACTCAGGGGTTGTTGGCTACATTTATTACCACACGGCACTCATCTGCGCGGTGACTGCTGCAGGTAAGCTGCTAACGAGCTCCTTAGCCATTAGCAGGAGACTCTCACAGGGAATGTTCTTGGTGGGTCCCTCATTAATTAAAGGTGCAGGACGAGGAGGAGCAGCTGGTGGGTTGTGGTGCAGAGTCCTGGGTCTCGCCATCATGGAGCCACGCCTTCCTCTTGATGGATGCAAGATCTGATGAACATCATCTAATTGAGTTTGGGTGGGGGGGCTGTGTGTGTGTGTGTGTGTGTGGGGGGGGGGGGGCTGGGTGGGAACCACCAGAGAAAGATTTTCAAATATTAAATTTCACTGCAGTGGCTGGAGCCGAATTCATGGCCTCCCCTCACGGCTGGCTGGCCAGCTCCCACCACGCCTCCACCAGTAAGAGCGGCTAATCCTGGATTTGTCACCCTCCGTGACTCTTGGACACCCTCTGCCGCTCTTTCACTGTCCTTCTCTGTCCTGAATGTCCCTTTGTGTTTGTCTCATCACCCTCATAGCTTCTCTTTCAAAACTTCATTTTTCCTGCCCAGATGATTTCTTCCTCCCTCTCCTGCCTCGTGGAGATTTATTCCCTCATGCTGGTTCTGGTCTGACCTCGGCTCCATCCGTCCATCTTCAGATCTCTAAATTTGCGCTCATTTTTCCATCAAACTTCTGAGGTGAGAACTGTTCTTTGCCTTTTCATCATCCTTCTCTCTTATAGAATTCCATGTCATATCCCTCCTTAGGCAGATTATTCCCTTTGAAGTCTGGCATCACTGTGCCACGTCCTCCCGTCTGTGTACGGAGAGAGAAGTCGGGATTAAGTCTGGATTGCTGCGAACCCACGGGGGCTCGCACGGTTTAACTCTGTCCCCCTGTCAAGACCCAGAGATTTAGCCTTGGGAGCAGCCAACCATCGTGGATCCAACGTGCCCGCTGTAAAGCTGTGCCACCTGTCCTCTCTGTGCTTCTCTGGGGGAAACCTAACGTTCCTCTTCACCGCCCTCATGATGCCACTCAGCGCTTCAGCCATCGTACAGTTGTAACGGGTCACAGTTGGCGAGCTAGTTTCCTTCCGTGCGTCCTCGCAACAGTCGTCATGACCTTTGATTTGACACGTGAACATCATGTGGGGCCCAACATGAACCCTGCTGTTGCTGGACAACTGCTGACCCATGACATTCACATTTACCTCATATTGCTGTACTTGTAAGACTCTGCCGCGTATTTCCAGAGTCATGCGTCATGGTCCAGTTGTGGATTTGCATGTTGTGGAGGGGTGGGCTTTGGCTTGGGCGGCGGTCTTGGCTCTCTAAGTGTATTTCTAGAAAATCAAGCAGACACGGAGCATTGGCATGCACCTGGAGTTGAGTTTCTGAAGTTCTTCACTCCACAGCCAGAGAGAGATTTGCCCTCATTTCATCTGGATTTCTTTCCTTTGCAGTCACAGAGAGAGAAAAATAGTTCAAGGCTGTAAGACTACACATTCCCATGACTAAGTTATTCTGAGGGCAGAAAATAAAACTTACTCCCTGAATTCACTGCAAATACATAACTTGTCCAAAAATACAAAATAACTACGACCACAAATTAATCAAAAATTGTGGCTCCACAATATTGTTGTCCCTCTCTATGTGCCCCCCCCCAAAGACCCTATCCGATCAAAGGTAACACACAGTGTTACTGGTGAGGTTCTGCAAGGACAAACACGCTGAATGAGACAGTTGTTCAGCAGCGTGCCAGGATCATCCCTGAGGAAATTATGTGGAATCGTTTTCAAAGGTTGTTCTCTCTCTCGGTGCTTTGGAACGAACTCAACAGAACCCCGTTTATTTAAGAATGCAGCCCAGCGCCCCATCCAGCGTTTGATGCTGGCGCAGACCTGGGAATGATGCGAACAAATGGCCTGAAATCCCTCCATGATAAAACTTCTGCCTCTCCATATTTGAGTTTGCTTCAAATGCTCAGGGAGTATTTTGTTCTACTACAGTATTTTGTTAAAGTTTTGATACAGTAAAGTAAAGGAAATTGGTTCTGACAGTTTGATGAATAGTCCCTGTGTCTCTGCACTTTGACGAAGGCGATGAGTTCGCTGCCGTCCTGCGTGGCTTGTATGTGTAGGAGGAAGGTGTTCCCGTCTGATAATCAAAAGCTGGAGCGTAAATTAGTTTCCCATCATGGTAGCTGTTCCCCTATCCCTCATCCCCTCCGCCCTGGTTTTCTGTGGAACCAGAGTTTGATTATTGTGTGATTATTACTGAGCGCTGCTGTCTAATGGAACAAGGAACAAGTGGTAAAACGGCACTGGAGTTAATATTGAGTTGAAGGGAGTGAAGATATGAAAGGATGGAGGACGGGAGACTCGGCCAAGAGAGGATTCCTCTGCGTGCAGCTCATTGCTCCCTGGATTGCTCCGGTGTGTGTTTGTGTGTTAGCGCTGCTGCTGGGGTGTCGCTCTCTCTCCCTCCAGGGTCATTAGCGAGCCGCACTGTTATGCTGTGATAAAGTAGCCAGAATAGCATTAGCGCAGCAACACGCACCTTCTGCTTCTGCCATCCAGCTGGTTTTTACACGTTGACTGGGTCCAGCTCAAGTCCCCCTTCAGCCTGGGGGTTTAAATCAAGCGACTAACTGGTTGTCATCAACCAATACTGGGAGCTTTTTATAAAACTACTGCTGCACTTTTATGTGTTGCATGGGTCTGAAGAACCCCCGTGGATTAGCTTGGCTTGCCTGGATGAGGGAGGGCGGTTTCAGGCAGGAAACAGAGCGATGCGGTTGCTCCTGCTCCGTGTCTGGTCTTCAGCACCAGTGGACATTTGTGGCATATATGAGGGACATTTGCTCTTTCAGAAACGACCAGACTATTCCCACCTACAAGTGAGGTCACAGTGACCTTTGACCCCTGAAGTCAGTCAGTAGCATGAAAACATGGTTTCCATGGAGAAAAGCCTTCAGTGGCATTCTCCTCCATCAAAGATGCCCTCAAGTTCCGATGTCACCGATGCTGCAGCAGCAGCCACGCCCCCTCAACCAACCACTACAGCAAAACTGGCAGGATGTTACTGGCATGTGTCCATGACAAATGAGCCTATCAGAGGCCATGAAGCTGAGGGAGCCTGACGGGAGCACTGAGCCCGCATGCTAACGTACTGGTCAGAGCGCTCAGCTGCCGTCTTCACCGTCAGCATCTCACAGCTTCATTCTCTCGGTGACCTTGAGTTCCTCTCTTAGGTTGACCTTGAGTTCCTCTCAGCCACTGCACCTCTGAAAATTGCTGCTGTTTCCATGTCGGCTCTGCCACCCACGGTCTGGAGCTGCATTCTCGCCAGCAGCACGACGATGTGGCAGGACCATGGGAGACTGGTGACATTAGATGAAGACCGCTGGTTTCTGTGTGGCCGCCACAACGTCACTGCTTCCCCTTTGGTCAGCGGCATTACTTGCTGTATCCAGCTCAACCACAGAGGTGGAGACACAATATCCTGACATTCAGCTCTTAAAATGAATTTACTTGCTTCCCCGACTACAATTTGGTCAAAGAATAAAATTATGGGGAAAAAAAACAGTCCTTCCAGAAAAATGCAGAGGTTTTTTGAGATTGTTGGGGGTTCAAATATTTGATCATGCAGCACATTTTCTTAAAAAGCGTGATGGAGGCTTGCTCAGGAGGTCGAGTGGTTGGAGCGCGTGTCACACACGCATTTGACACTGGTTCGAATCCAAGCCAGAGGTCCTTTGCTGCATGTCACCCCCCCCCCCCCACACACACACACACCACCTGTTTCCTGTCTATTTGCTGTTCAACAAAGGTGTCTTTGCCAAATACGTTTTTTTTTTTTTAATGCAATGGGCTATGTGGGTTATTTATGCAATTTTGTGCGATGAAATTGCAGGGTTTCGCAAAAACTGCAGTTTGATGAATGAGAGAAAAAAAAGTGATTCTCCAACCCTCTGTTCTCACGGCGCTACGACCTTCATGTAAAGAGTCGTTTCTAATGACTTCCTGTGATGAGCGAGCGCACTGCGCCACAGGAAGTGCTGGAATAATGAAGCATCTCGTTCAATTTCAGACTGAAATAAACACAACTTACAAAACCTTGATGAGTCAAACGAGATCAGCTTGTTTCAAGCTTATTTTTGATGGCAGGTGAGACGGATTTGCGGACTTCATCATGTCTTCGAGAGGTTTGCAGCTTTCCGATGACATCACTTCACAACGTTCCCAAGGCAACAGGAGGAAAGCGGCTGCTTTAGGAAGTAAACGCAACATTTTCAACTCTTTGTGCGACTTTTAGACAGACAAGTCATGCGGTCCGGCTCGTCACCATGGTGATGATGCCACACACTAACAACAACATGAACCTGTCATAGGCTAATGTTGCTAACTTGAGCTATTGCTATCATTTGTTAGCAACCGTTAGCTTAGCTGTCCATCAGAAGGGGGCCCCCTCAGCATGGCCGTTCACCACTCTTGGTCCCCCAGCCCAGACCAGTGTAGACCTGCTGAACCAGCATTGACCCTCGTCCTGCTGCTTTGTTGGTCCAACAGCATTTGAGACGCTAACAGAACGAAGCCTCAGGTTCCTCAGACGCTTCTCTGGTTAATCAGCACCTGCAGCTCCTGATTCTTTTTGTTTTCTTCAAATGGTCTCTCACACCTTTAGGTTGACACAAGCACGTGTGAAATAAAATCACTCTTTCAGCGTGGCAGGTCAGTGGAAATGAGAAAAGATATTTTTACAGTGCTTATACACGTCAGGTCGTGTTTCTATATTCGTAGCATGTGTGAGTTCGGTTGTGCTCCGTCGCTCCCTGAACTCCTCAGTTACTGTCAGATTGTAAGTTTTTTCCCTTTTTATTTGTTTTCTGTACTTCCGTGTTTTGCAAATGGCATTGCCTGAAGGCACTAATACAGAGCTTTTACTACCTGCTGCTGTTTAAATATCTCTGCTCCTGCTGCTGGTACTACCACCACCACTCATGTACTGTAGATTCCATCTGACTTCATGATCCCAGGAGAGACATCTCCAGTCATTTTCCTTTATTGATCCAGAATGGACTCCTGCCAGTAATATTGTTCTGCTCTTTGCTGTTCAGGTTCTGACTGTCTGTGTCTGACATGCAGCCTTGTCGTACCTGCCAGACGGGAGCTGACTGTTTCCATATGGTCTTTGTGTGACCCCTCCGGTGTTCCGCACATTTCTATCCATTTACAAACAACCAGAACAGACAAGCTCAGAACACAGCGAATCAAACTGGATCGAGAGAACCGAAGTTGTTACTGACTCCTGGCCCACTTTGTCTCATACAATTAAATGAGAGATTTTGTTTACAAGCCCGTTCTGCGCATCATCTGGCAGGAATTCTTTCTCTCAAGAGTTCCTTTGATGCAGCATCTTCACATTTGTACATATCTAATTATAACCCATCTCACCAGCAGCGGCGGCGGCAGCGGTAACCTGAAGGTTACCAGCAGACTTCTCAAAGTCGAACAGATATTTATAAAACTGCATGAGAAGAACCAGATCAAAGACCACATGAAGCCAATTAAAATACCAGCTCACAGGTACATGATGGGCTGCCAGCTAGTGTGAATCTGGCCAAGAAAGGATGGATGTGGAATACAAACCCACAACGGTGGGTTCTGATTCAATAATCCAACAGACCTGGTTCACGACACAAAGTCACATCCTGACCCGAGTTTCTCTCCCTGGAGGAGGAGACGGCGGACAGCTTCTGAGGAGGAGATGTCTGGTTAGCAGTTGTCAACTTTACGGCCAGTAAAGGGAACTGACACCTTTATGAGGGAGGTGAGGTGCAGCGGGTGGACAGGAGTCACAACATTCCCCTCCAATGGGGACAACAGGAGGAGTTCTGGTTGCCATATTTTACCGCATTACAAACATTACGTATCAGATGTAAACTCACTTTGGCTTAGCCGCCTATTGCCACCGCTAATCGAAATGCTTTAGAGCGCCGTAGCCTCAGATCTGTTAGCAGCCTTTCTGGTTCCGTTAGTCCTGCAGGCCCCGCAGCTCAAACTGACTTGGTTCCAGGTTTCTGTCGTTCCAAGTGTCAGGAGGGCACAAGGAAGGAAAAACAGATCGGCTGCACAATCACCAGTTGACACAAACGCGTCCATGTCGCCAGCTGTTGTTAGGCTCATGTTACACGTGGAGGACAGATGTGGTGTGTTGAGGCATCGACCCGTTCCTGAAACATCTAGAATGCATGAATGCTTTGTCTTTTTTGAAAAATAAAACAGTAAAAATCACAAATTCACTGTCCAACTGTTGTTTACCATAATTGAGCACTGAGTTTTTGGATTTGGTCAAACGTCCCGTAATGTTCGCTGCATGTAAGGACGTTACTGAGTAGCCGCTCTGATCTTAAAAGTCCATCATTGAGGACGAAACGAAACTTAAGAGTTTTAAAAACAAGAAATTTGATGGCTCCTGCGACCAACAGAAACGATGACGCCGGTGCTTACTCGCATCTCTTTGCAACAGGCGTCAGATAGAAATCTGATCCAGGCTGCATCCAACCCTGCCACTGCCTTCCTCCTCTCTCTGCCAGGAATACAACTGGGACGTGGATGTCACGATGATCGTCACATCCACGTTGCCCTCGGGTCATCCTGGAGTCCCAGTGGATGTTTTTACTATATTCGGGAAATTCTCTAAGATCGTTCTGGAGAATTTATGTTCATTTGAGGTCACATTGCCCCCCAAAATCATTTCAGTACATCCTTGAGTCCCAGTGGATGTTTTTACTATATTCGGGAAATTCTCTAAGATCGTTCTGGAGAATTTATGTTCATCTGAGGTCACATTGCCCCCCAAAATCATTTCAGTACATCCTTGAGTCCCAGTGGACACTGGAGTCAAATTAGATGAATTCTTTCTGGGTGTTGCAGAGACTTCATACTAACCAAACACTGGCGATCCGGACAGAAAGCCTCAAATGATGATTAGTTTTTAGTATCAACTCATGATGTGAGCTGATTGTGTGTCAGGATGCAGGCTGGAACCTGTGTGTGTGTGTGTGTGTGTGTGTGTGTGTCTGTTCTCAATCGTCCCATCATGGACACACATCTGGTCCCTGCGTGAAATCGCGTCGAGGAAACACGGCGCCATGTTAGCCTGACGTGCTCCAACTGAGCTGCTCGGCAGAACACTGATTGAAATGGAACGCGTCCAGTTCTGAGCTCGGCAAACTGTGAGGGTGTGAAGCTAAACCGCTGTCACACCGACCTGCCAGAGAGGATCCCTGTTGACACATGCAGATGGTGATGGCGTCCTCCGTCACTACTACAACGCTCCCTGTCCCCAGTTGACAACCTTTGTCCTGCCTACCAAACCAGTAGATTCTGCTGAGAGCAGTTTATACACGTGCACTGCGTTGTCATGGTTACTGGTCCATAATAACAGTCTCCTGGAAACACAACACTTGAGAAGTCACATGATGTAGAGGATAAAGGCAGACCAAGATCCCTGACAATGAAGGTACAAGTCCTCTGGAGCCACTTCACAGGAAACAAGATCCAATGGGAGTCATGTACTGCATATACTACAGGTAGTAGTGCCAGAGAGAGAAGTACGTGTGTGTGACTTTGAAGCACGAAGGCAACAGGAGCAGCAGTGCGAGCTCAGGTATGAGACACATGAAGCTGTGCTCTCCTCCAGGTGATGCCGTCACGAGTGTGTCTGATCCTTCTGCCTGCACGTTTCCATCGCCTCAGGAGAGGAGCAGACCCAGGAAATGCTTGTCATGGTGCCGTTTTTCCTTCTTTTGCTGGTTTTGCATGTAAGAGGGAATTTACTCCCATCATTTTTGCAGAGGAGCCAAATCCTATTAAATATTACTACTATATTAAAACAGCAGCAGACAAAAACCTACACGAGGAGAGATGAATGACTCCATAAATTCTGCTTCATATATTTGACATCTTGAGTACGGATCTACAACGTAGAAAGTAGTAAAAATAAAGAAGACCGATGACTGAGAGGATGGGTTCATACTTTTGACTGGTAGTTTATATTTATCAACACACACACGCGCACACACACACACACACACACACACAGTCTGGTGCCAAAGGAACCATCTACAGTTCAACACCTCAGAAACTAAGGAGCTGGTCATTGACTTTGAGAAGTCCAGATCACTCCCACGACCAGTTATGATCAAGAGAGATGAGCAGAGGAAAGAAGATGAGGAGGACAGGAGGACTTCAGGAGGACTTCAGGAGGAGAGGAGGTCAGGAGGAGAGGAGGTCAGGAGGAGAGGAGGAGAGGACGTCAGGAGGAGAGGAGGACAGGAGGACGTCAGGAGGAGAGGAGGAAGTCAGGAGGAGAGGAGGTCAGGAGGACAGGAGGAGGTCAGGAGGAGAGGAGGAAGTCAGGAGGAGAGGAGGTCAGGAGGACAGGAGGACGTCAGGAGGAGAGGAGGTCAGGAGGAGAGGAGAGGACGTCAGGAGGAGAGGAGGTCAGGAGGAGAGGAGAGGACGTCAGGAGGACGTCAGGAGGACAGGACATTGGACATCTGCTTATGAATACTATCACTTTGCTATAATGTAACTTTACCTGTACAAATATGCATATTGTGCATACAAGAATATTATGTACGATTATACATAGATTATAATGTAATAAACTAGGTTATTATTTATCCAACATTATTATTTATACTATACAATACTACAATACATATTATAGTAGAACATAATAAGGTACTCATTACTTCCACTACTGCTGCTTGTTCCTGCCAGTACTCTACAATGTGCAACTGTTTTTTTGTGTTTTTTTTGTTCACAACTGTGTTAATAACTTTGTTGGTTGTTATAGTTTCTGATAGCTGGTAGTGATTCTGTTGCACTATTAATTTTTGTATTTCTCTGGCTTTTTTCTTGTATGTACACTCGGTGTCTGTGCTGCGACTGGAACCTGCATTTCCTGAGGGCTGTGCCCAAAGGATCAATAAAGTTCTATCTAATCTAATCTAAAACACTACAGGACCCTCAAACTAGCAGACCTCTGGAATGTAGAAAAAAAGCAGTCAGGTATTTTTGGCTCGTAGCCAATGGAGACTAATGGCCAACCGCAGCCACAGAGGGTTTCAATGCGTTTATTTCGACACTGATCATGACGGGTTGGATGTGAATGCTCCTGGACGACAACATGGAGAATTTATAAACTGGTGTGTGTGGATTAGGGCTGAGCAATTTTATCAATTCTGCGATATATTTATCCATATTTGTTTCCTCAGAGTATCGATTTTTCAGCCGTGAGTATCGATACATTGAGCCCCATTCCAATTCCCCGTGTCCCACAGTGTGCACGAAGAGCAGTTCTGTCTGCCAGCTGCTGGTGTCGCTGTAGAGCATTTCTAGTTAACCACACGCCGACGCCTCTCTCTTCAGGTGAGAGCTGAGAGATTCAGGAGAATGGCGGCGAGTATAAATCCAGCGCCTGCAGGCTTAAACGCAGATGTGTGGGAGCATTTTGGGTTCAAAGACAAAAAGGACAGTTAAGATTTAGACAAAAGTGTGGCAGTTTGTGAGCTGAGTCACACCAACGTGAAGTCCTCTGGAAGCACCACCACCTGCGAGCCTCCTAAAACGTCACCACCGGACAAGGACATGCCAACTGAGACCGAGCCCAAGAAGCTGTGGCGTGACCCCAAACAAACCACGCTGGACAGTGACGGCGGTTGTTGCCACAAGTTCCCATCTTCTTCACCGAGGTTGCAGAAAATGATGGAGTCCATTGATTTGAGAGCTTATTGGGTGGTGGCAAACACCGGCTTTAGGCGCCTGGTGAACGCGATGGAGCCCCGCCATGCTACCGTCACCCATGAATTGAATTATTGGCTGCCATTGTTTATTTTTGGTGAAGCTGGTGGCTGGACTGGCTAGCAGCTCCCTCCTATGTTCAGTATCTAGCTGAAACCCTAAGAAGGCCAGTGGCTGCACTTTAACTCTCAATGTTCACTCTTCTAAAGCTTGAAAGCTACAATTTGCACTCAGTTTCAATAAATGAAACTAATTTTCTCAGCACGTCTTTGATTCACTTTGTCCAGCATTTGTGAGCTGCCAGTCAGAGCCTCATGTTGTGTACTTGATGCTTTCAGTTCAGTTCATTCAATCCAAGTCAAAGGAACTCAAGATGTCACCAAAGTCACTTTGTCCCTTTAAAACCTCTCAGAAAAGGATGTAAGTATCGAATTGAATCGTGAGCTGAATATTGTGATATATATCGTATCGTGAGACGAATATCGTATCGTATCGCGAGATTCGTGTATCACTACAGCCCTAGTGTGGATGGTAGGGCAGTTTTGGTGGGCTAGCCATCAGTATCCAGTAGTATCATGCTACTATATGTGGCTGGTTCTGTCTGCATTCTGGAGTCACAGTGTGCAAGACTCCTATTAGTGAGTACTTTGGAGGTATAATACACTTTGTCAGTGAAGTACTGCTTCAGGAGTAAAAGGGCAGCTAAAAAGGGTTGAATCAACCGTGTTCTGATGTGTGTGTTACCAAGGCTGTGGTGCTGACCCTCCTCCTCCTCTCAGACAGTTGTGTAAAGTTACAAGGTACTTAGCATGAGCTGATGACATCATATTCAGCTGTATCTGATTCCACACAGACATAAATGATTCATGTTGCTTTGAGAGTGTGTCCTGAGGAGTCTATTTAGTTACGACTGTGTGGGAAAACATGAATAATCTAAGTAACCTTCCACCTTTCCCTTTGTTGCGGATGGACAATTGTGCATCATCACCATGACAACCGGTCTTGTCCAGTGTGCTCGACAATGAATTTCAAAGCAGACAGTCAAGCATGAAGAAGTGATTACATTTGCCTGCAGCTGAGATATACAGTCTGCAGGTTCCAGCAGGGGAATTAAGATTCACAGCCACAAACTGGGATCGATGGAGGACGTCTGGAGCCCGGCGAGCCACACAGGGACAGCCATCGCCATCATCTCCTGAATGATTGCAGTCCATCGATGAGGCTACAAAGGCCACCCACACATGAGCCTGCACACATGGAGTGTAAATCTCACCAGCTGCACCTTCAGTGCAACACTTCATCTCCAGAATCATCCAGCAGCTACGAGCCCTGCAGCACCTGCACCACCAGAACCACCATCCGCACCTGCACCACCAGAACCACCTGCACCACCAGAACCACCATCCGCACCTGCACCACCAGAACCACCATCCGCACCTGCACCACCAGAACCACCTGCATCACCAGAACCACCATCTGCACCTGCACCACCAGAACCACCATCCGCACCTGCACCACCAGAACCACCATCCACACCTGCACCACCAGAACCACCATCCACACCTGCACCACCAGAAACACCATCTACACCTGCACCACCAGAAACACCGTCCACACCTGCACCACCAGAACCACCGTCCACGCCTGCACCATCAGAATCACCATCTACACCAGCACTACCAGTACCTCCAGCTTCACCAGTACCAGCTGGAAAATGGGGGCAGCAGCAAACAGACTGTTGGACTGGCCAGAGATTTTTTTTTTGGGGGGGGGGGGGGATAAAGAGAAAAAACTGAATTTGAATATTTCTAGAATTTTCTTGAATAACTTGTTTGTTGCCTTGATTGAATTCATTGACACAAATTCTAACTCGTTCCCTCAGTTCAGTGATTTGAGACCAGAGGAAATGTTGCTAATTTTTATCAGCCAGTTGTTCTCACAGTTTCATTAATATGCAGCAACAAAGTATAATTTGTACCCACAATTTAGGCATTAACTGAGTCCTTCAATGTAATGAATCTGTGGACGCGTTTGGCTACAACTTGTTCCCCCAACTTGGGTATTTTGGGGCCACGACAGATAAGTTGTTACCTCAGTTTAGTTCATTTGTAGATATGAGTAACTTTCCTATGCTAAACGTCACTGCTCCTCCTCTCCTACCTTCCATAATAAAATAACTCTACCAGCTTCTTCTTTTTCTTCCACAGTGTGACATCATTTCCGTCAAACCGCTCAAAAATAAAAACTTTTGATTCTAGATTTCTCTCTTCTCTGTTTCTTCTGTGGCCATTTTCAATTAAAAACTTGCACCTTCACTACCAATTAATTATTTTCCATCACAATATCAACTTTATACTGATTATGTTTGTATTTTCAACACGACCTTGTGAATATTACTCATGATGGCGGGGAAATCTCCTGAATGGTTGGGACGAGTTGGTGGTGATTTTTAAACGTAAGTACTGACCATCTTGCCTGTGGTGCTGCGTGCGTCCTGTCATATCGAGCCTCCCTGGTTGTACTGATGTCACTGAATATTTTTATAATGATGAATAAGACATGAACGCAACAGACAGAGAAGATGCAACTTAAATGTGACTCCTGCTGAGGAGCGGCGGATCGACCGCCGCTACAACCACATTCACAAACCCTGTCACATGGCAATTAGCTCTGAAAGGGCAGTAAGGGTAGTCAACATTACCACCCTGACACACACACACACACGCACGCACGCAGGCAGAAAGCATCTGTGTGAGCAGAGCAACACTTTGTATAATGATTAAGCGGGCCGCTGCTTCGTCGTTTCACGCAGAGTGAATACGTGGTGAAAGAAAATGAGCGGTGGCATACATTAATACACACACACACACACACACACACACACACAAAATGCACCAACACCTCAGAGACACAAATCTCATCACCAATCCTGACAAACTTCTTCCAGTATAAAGAAGAGCAGCAAGACCAGAGTTCCAGTTCTGACTCATCATTTCATGACTTTGAACATTCATCAAGTCATCTCAGCGCCCCAGGAGGCAACTGGACCCGGTTCCGGAGGGGCCAAGGCCTTCTTCGGTTCTAACTGGCTGGTTGAATGAGCCGAAACGTCCAGCTGCCTTCAAATGGCAGTGAGACGTCTGTCAGGAAATACAGAAGCAGACAGGAGCACATTAGCTTGCCCACCAGCTGCTGACTCGATTTCTCATTATTTTAAATGTGAAAGGTCAAATTCCTGACCGTGCTAAAAACTTTCACACTCACTCAGACAGGATGTTAACAACTTTTAGCTGAAGAGCAACATATCATAGCAAATCCTGTTCAACACTCCTGTCAGTTTCACAGTTCCACAGTCACATTTCTGTCAAGCAGAGCTGTCAGATTAGCAGTCAGATTAGCTGGTGTATGAATGGATAACAAACTTGTTGCCATCATGATACGATTCAATTTGTCACATCATTGTAACTTCATGGACTTGATTAAATGTAATACAAAATTTGTATATTCTCCTCCCCCCTTGGACCCACAACCTGCAGGAGGAACCAGAAGGTTTCCGGTGTTGTGTGGTTTGGGCAGCAGACCAAAAGGGGACTTCGCTGTCTCATCCCCAGACACGGAAGCTGGCTCTTGGGACATGGAATGTCACCTCTCTGGCGGGGAAGGAGCCAGAGCTGGTTGAAGAGGTTGAGCGTTACCAGCTGGATATAGTCAGCCTCATCTCAACACATATTTCTGGGTTCGGAACCCAAGTCCTTGAGTCCTTCACTGGAGTTGCTCCAGGTGAGAGGCGGAGGACCAGGATGGGCTTTTTGATAGCCCCCAGACTCTCTGTCAGTACGTTGGGGTTTACTCCAGTGGATGAAAGGGTTGCTTCCCTGCGCCTTCGGGTCGGGGAACGGGTCCTGACTGTTGTCTGCACCTATGCGCCGAACACCAGTTCAGATTACCCACCCTTTTTGGAGTCCTTGGGAAGGGTGCTGGATGGCGTCCCGACTGGGGACTCCATTGTCCTACTGGGGGACTTCAACGCTCACATGGGCAATGACAGCGTGACCTGAAGGGGCCTGATTGGGAGGAAGGGATGGGCCGACCTGAACCCGAGTGGTGTGCAGTTATTGGACTCATGTGCGAGTCGGAGTTTGTCCATAACTAAACACCGTGTTCGACCATAAGAATGTCCATCGGTGTACGTGGCGCCAGGACATCCCAGGTTGTAGGTCTATGACCGATTTTGTAGTCGTATCATCTGATCTGCAGCCGTATGCTCTGGATACTCGGGTGAAGAGAGGAGCTGAGCTGTCAACTGATCACTATCTGGTGATGGTGAACGAGTAGTGAGGGTTTGCTGGGAACACATGGCTGAAGAACCTGTCTGGATGAACTTCAACTCCCACCTCTGGCAGAGCTTTGACCGCATCCTGGGGACAGTGGGGGACATTGAGTCCAATTGGACCATGTTCTGCACTGCCATTGTCGAGGTGGCTGTTGTGAGCTGCAGCCGTAAAGCTGCTGCGGCCGGTCATGGCAGTAATCCCCAGACCCGCTGGTGGACACCAGAGGTGAGGGGAGCTGCCAGCCTGAAGGAGGAGGCCTACAGGGCGAGGCTCGTCTGTGGGTCTCCAGAGGCAGCCGACCAGTACCAGCAGGCCAAGTGGTGTGTGGCCATGGCGGTCGCCGAGACAAAAACTCTGGCGTGGGAGGAGCTCAGTGAGGGCATGGAGAGTGACCATTGGTCGGCTTTGAAAAGGTTCTGGCAAACCATCAGTCGCCTCGGGGGGGGGGGGGGCAACTTCCCCACACTGTTTACAGTGGGGACAGGAGGCTGCTGATGTCAAATGGGGAGATAATTGGATGGTGGAAGGAATACTTTGAGGAACTCCTCAATCCCACTATTACGTACTCCATGGAGGAAAAAGAGTTGGGGGAGTACTTGTGTGTGTGTGTGTGTGTGTGTGTGTGTGGGGGGGGATATCGCCCATTCTCTGGGGCAGAAGTCGCTGATGCAGTAAAACAACTCCGTTGCAGCTCCTCCACGTCGAGAGGAGTCAGTTGAGGTGGTTCGGGCATGTCTGACCAGGCAGAGGCCTCCGGGCCGACCCAGGACAGACTGGAGGGATTATATCTCTCTGCTAGCCTGGGAACGCATTGGGATCCCCCCAGAGGAGCTGGTGGACGTGGCTGGGAGAGGACAGTCATAATGAGGCTGCTGCCCCTGAAACCCAGACCAACCGGATAAGAGGAGGACGATGGCGGCGACGACGACATATATTCTCTATCCAAGATTCATTAGTACAGAACCGTCCTCATGCGCCTGCTGGATGAGATATGGCTGAGACGAATGAAAGCAGGCGACCATCGAAACATCGTCAAACAGAGACAGTATAAGCTAAGAAGCCATTAGCTTAGCATCAAAATAGTTCATAAAAACAAGGACAAAACTAGTTCTGCTAGTTTTTGCGTGTGCAATTGTATTTTTTGTAAAACGGAAATTTAGTATGAATCTAAAAATGTCATGGAAAGTTAAATCCAAAAAATATGAAAATAGTTCATTGAGGCTTCCACGCTGCTCATATATGGAACGACGTGCCAGTTATCCAGGCTAGGACCTTCCTGCCCACCATGGCTTGTAAGTAACTGCTGTATTTTGTTTTCTTGTTGGTGTTGTTTGATTTGAATTTAATCGTGTACTTTGCTTTTCATTTTCACTTTATATTCCCCTTTTGTTTCCTGTTATACTCAATAAATCGCTTTGACTTGCCGGTAGGTGTGAAAACAGGCTATTTTCGATGTTCCTCGCCTAATCACCAGTTCTATAAAAATCCCTCCTCAAACAGCAGCTAACTGACCGTTAGATTCAGCAGGGATGATGAGCCGTGGAAGCGTCCGGTTGCAGGTGTGAACCGGTGAATATCCTACCTGGTGTCAGAGGGTGAAGGGGCCAGTGAGGGCCAGTACAGACGCAGCATCTGTAGCTGGTCAGGTTGAGGCTATCAGCTGCTGAGCTCGACCCTCGCTCTGCTGCAGGTTAATGGCCCCGGTGCTGAACGGCTCCTCTACTATGAGTGCAGACCTCTTTTCTATTTTTGCCTCTTTACCGCCTGTAGTACTTCTTGTAAATAGACTGCTAAGTTTTGTTTAGTACAAAGAAAGCTTGTCCTATTTTTCAGTCGTTGCTGGAGGAAAGCAAGTGTTTGTTTCAGAGACGCTCTCTCATGTGGCACATGGTGCTGATTGCACTTTTACATCCTCGGTTAGCTGATCCATCGCTTAATAGAGTGAGACATCGGGTAATAGAATCACCAGACACACTCACTATGCTAATATGCACCAGGATGCTTCCTGCTGTTTCCATTAACAGTGTTTCAGCTCTTGATTCTATTTTGTCCTACTAGAAGATGCTGTTGATGACAGCATCAGAAATCCAGGACTGAAATTCCTGCGGGGGGGGGGGGGGGTCCAAGCAGCCGTGTCAGATCCTGCAGTTTCAGCAGGGATCTGGTCAGAGACAGTGAAGACCGGCACAGGTCACTGCTTCTAGGCCGCTGCTTTAAAGCTTAAGTGGCAGCTATTTTTTACCAGCATTGTAACCCTCAACTGCAGTTTTCCCAAAGGCACTATAGGCAAGAAATGGCTTAGGCATTAGCAGTAAAAAAGGATTAGTCTGTCAATAAATAACCTCCCTTCAAATGGCCCTTTTAATGTAGCTTAATTCAGTTGAAATGTGTTGTGTCCCATAGGAGACGTGTGGGTAGAAGTCAGGTAAGTAACTTCCTCCTCTGCCTGCGGGACATTAACTTTTAAAGTCTGGAAGGCCACCACACGTTTCCGCCAAATAAAGATGGACTCCTCTAAATCTTTGACATGAAAGACACGGTGATATTAGGAAACACTGGTGGGCGGTGTGGGAGCTAACGAGCAATCAGGCAACCAGGATGAGAAATGACACGGAAATATTCCCAGTTAAAGGATCGGGGGTAGACAAACGGTTAAAAATGATGGACCAATGAAGAACAACTGGTGGGTTTCACGGGTTTGTGGAGACGGACGTTTCATCAACCTTCAGATTAACTGTGTACGAGTTGGTGAAATGAAATGTCATTAATAGGGAAATTAATGACCTTCTCTAAAATTAAAACAAAGAGCTGTAGAGCACCACTGGAAGCTTTATTCGTCAAGCTCGACGTGAAAAAAAGGTTTAATTAGTTTTGCAGGACAAATTAATACTTGGCAAACCAGTGGCAAACAAAATCCTTGCCAATACTAGAGAACCAGGAGGCTTTCAAGTACATATTGGTATTTTTAAGCATTTTTATAGTAAAGATGTCCGCTAACATCTTGTCAAACAATTAAAGTGTTAAAAGTACTTGGAACAGCACTTTATTTAGTCTGTTCAAAAGCAGAAGTGCAAGTATAAGTAGGCTAATGGATTAAACATCTGTCAGCAAAGATTAGCATACCTGGCTAGCTACCTAAGGGCTACCTAGCTTCCGGGGGGAACATGAGTGTGAGCTTATCAGCTGTTAGTGCGCACTAGACGGACAAAATACTCTTTCTGGGTGAAGTTTTGTGTCAAGAATTCATGTTAGAAGGTGAAGGACGATACAGAAATGACCAGAATAGAACTTCTTCCTGACAGCGGTTTTGTCAACACAGGTGGTGCTAACATTGTTCCAGCATCACCTGAGACACACACAGCTAATGCTAACATGCTAATGTGCTTTCAGATCGTATCAGCGGCCTTAGATGAGGAAACACTGCTGTTTGTCAGCTGTACGCTGGATTGGAGACGATAATGTTAAGGACTGATCAGCTGAGCTTCATCAACTTTCACAATATGTTCTTTAAAAGAACTGAGCAGTCAAAAAGAAAAGAGTGTGAAATCCAAGGATTATAGATCAATAAATGTGTCAGTATTCATCGTAGGCTATCAGTAGCAGCATATTTTAGCAGCCAGTCGGTTTGTTTTATCTGTTGAACATTTGATGATGTAAAAACTGCATTCATGTTAGCAGGAATACTGCAGTTACTATACTGATGTCAGAGATGGCTGTGGCAAAGAAGCATGACGACAACACACACGTGTGAACTGATGAGAGTAGAAGCGTTAGCATGCAACCTGAGTTACCATATAACACGAGTTACAGTGAAACGTGAGTTAGCGTGTAACGTGAGCCGGTGTGTAACGTGAGCCGGTGTGTAACGTGAGTCGGTGTGTAACGTGAGCCGGTGTGTAACGTGAGCCGGTGTGTAACGTGAGCCGGTGTGTAATGTGAGTCGTGTGTAACGTGAGCTGGTGTGTAACGTGAGTTAGCTTGTAGCGGGAGTTAGCATGTGTGGTGTGAGTTTGCGTGTGGTGTAAGCTAGTGTGTAGCATGAGTTAGCAGTTGGTGTAAGCTAGCGTATAGCGTGTTAGAATGCAGCATGCATTAGTATGTGCTCACCCGGAAGTCGATGCCCACAGTGGAGATGAAGCTCCCAGCTAGAAAGGCTCCGTCTTTGAAGCGAACCAGCAGACAGGTCTTCCCCACACCCGAGTCCCCCACCAGCATCACCTGAGAAACACACACAGCTAATGCTAACATGCTAATGTGCTTTAAGAGTGTATCAGCAGCCTTTGAAACACTGCTGTTTGTCCGCTGTACACTGGATTACAGACATGTGTGTGTGTGTGTATATATATATATATATATATATATATATATATATATATATATATATATATATATATATATATATATAAAGATAGATAGATGGATAAACATATCTATCTTTCTATCTAACATTTGATTTACCAATTTTATTTTTCCATTCAGTTAAGAGAAACTTTGCAGCAAGACCCTTTGATGTTTATCCCCCAAAAAATGTAGTTTTGGGGGATTCATTTATGACTCATTCATTATTTCTTCCGTTATCAGCTGGTATCAGTTGTCGGGCACAGTGGCGCAGAAGAAAATATCTTCACGATTTGAAAGAAAAAGTAAATATTTCCCAGAGCGCACATTGGAAGACATGACTAGAAATCACTGAGTATAAGATAAATATACTACATTGACCTGAAACAAAAAAAAATTAAACTAAATCAGACTTTAAAGGTCCAAAAATTTCAACTTTATGTTGTTCAGATACCAAAACTGCAAGTGATGAGCCAAATGCTGCCTGACGTCAGAGCCGCGACACAAACGCTCTTGGTTTGATGCCGATTTGTGATCAAAAATATGAAAGTGAAGGTCAGGAGGGAGGGGGCACCGGCGGGGGCTCCGCTCCGAAGCCGTGGCTTCATTTCTCCTCCGGAACCTTCGAACGTGAAGCAGCTTTAATATGAAAATGCAAATTAATCAATCAGCGCTAATAAGTCACGCGCAATCTACTACGTCACGTTATGGGACATTTAGTCGAAATTCTACGTGTCAAACGTTTCGGTTTAATCGCTTTTTTTTCCCCCTAGAAAAAAAAAGTCGAATCTCAACTTCTGAGGAAACTTTGGCGTGGTTGGAGATCAGCGACCGTCACGTGACCGACGAGCAGCTCAGCCGCGGCTCGGCTCACCTTGAAGGCGACGTCGTAGAACTCCCCGCTGCTGCTGATGGACGGTCGGCTCGGGTAGACCAGCCCGGAGGACGGAGCCGCGGCCACGCTCAGACCCTTCCCCGTCCTGCCGCCGCTCGGAGACGCCTTGGGGCTCCTGGAGCCGCTCCTGCCTTTCCCGCTCTTCTTCCTGGACATGGCTCTGATCAGCAGCTCCGCTCCCAGCGTTCACGACGAGCCCGGGGAGGTGGTGGAGAAGGAGCAACACTTGTGGCTGGAGAGGCGCGTGGAGGAGGAGGAGCAGCAGCAGCAGGAGGAGGTTCACCTGTGCGTCCCAATCATGACTGTGCGTAACGCGTAAATTGGCGTCGACCTCAGGCGCTGGAGCTTCTATGAAGTGACACAGCTGTTTGAGCTGGAGCTGGTAGACCAGACTTGAGCCTCCCCCCCCCCCCCATCTCTCTCTCTCTCTCTCTCTCTCTCTCTCTCTCTCTCTCTCTCTCTCTCTCTCTCTCTCTCTCTCTCTCTCTCGTTTGGAGTAACGGGATCACATAGGTGTCTCGCGGGTTTAAAGGGAGATTCCGCCCTAAAACCGGGTCCAACTCGTCCTGTCCCCGGTGCGCTGGCACTGGGAACGCGTCCTCCTCTCACCAGCTCACCTGGGACTGCAGGTGCGGCTGCACAGGTCTAAATTTTCTCAGGCAAATGTCAAACCCAGAGTTTCTACCTGCAGATGTGTCACACAGCATTAAAAAAACAAGTTATGCTAACAACTGTGGCACATTTTCTATGTTTATGTTGGTAATTTTTGATCAGCGCCACCTACTGGGAAGGAGGACGCCAGCGGGGGACAGGCTCCAGTATCCACGTGAATTCTGTCTGCAGGTGCTGAGCTGGCTAGCTGATTTAAGGATTGCGAAGTTTATCAAAGCAGGAGGACAAGGACGAGGACATGTGAGTGCGAGGAAGCAGCGTCTCCGCCAGGTGGAGTTCAGAGGCAAACTGGCAAACCGTAGCAGCAGCTGGGGGACACACAAGTGCATGAGGTTTGTTTGGAGTCTGAGCCGCTCTCCAAGCAGAAGGATCCATGTCAAACCATAGGCCAGCGGGTGCAGTAACCTGGAGGAGGAGCGTTACATTTAAATCTCAAGCGTTCAAGTCTCTGGATGCAACTTGCACTGATTTGACGCCCTCTAGTGGCTGTTTGTAGAACTGCACATCCAAGTAGTTCAATCAACACTGATCCTGCATGTGTGAGGGGTTCCTGACCAGGACCCTTGATCTGGGTCAGCTGTGTAGGAGCACAGAGACCTCAAGAGCCTGCACACATATGCGTGCACTGATATTACAGCTACATGACCTTTCGATGGCGTTTACAGAAGAAACATCCAAACTCACAGCGACCGACAAGCATCCAGATCACTTCTACACTTCAGTGACGGTCTCAAGTCTCTCGTCCGTTTTACCAACATGAACGGTGGATGAACTCCACTCCTGCAGGGATTAGAAGTCAACCGGAGCAGAGACGACGAAGGCGACTGGTCCAGAGGGGCTGCGAAGTAAACCGTAGACCCGCGTCCAACACCTGGAAAACCTTGTTTACACGAGTCCCTAATCATACGATGTAAAAGTCCTAACTCTGATTACTTTCTAAACATGGCAGTATGACGGTGTCGTAAGGAGACAATGAATTCTTAAAAAGCCACCTCGGACATTTCAAAGATTCTTCTTTAGATTTGTCGCCGTTCCTCCACTTCCATGAGTTAGAGAAGTCCAGATGTTTCACCCCGTATGCGTTGTACTGCTGCTGCTGTTGCACCAACATCTTGCCTTCTCTCTGTTTCCAGCATGAAAAAAGAGAAGCAGTCACATGACATGAACTCAACAAAGCAGAAAACAGTGTGCGTTGATCAGATCTCTCCTAATCCAGCAGAGACCATCAGGCTGTGCTCCTCACCCTGAATAATCCCGTAACTCCAGAGATCGGATGACGACCTTCGTCAGTGTTGCTTTACGTCCACGTTCATTGATGGACCTGATTTTTGGAAAGTGGGGTAAATCTGCGTGGAACCCTGGTGACTCACTGGTTACGTCAACTCTGTGCTGTGGTGATGCAGAAGCATTTTATGTAACCGTGAACAAAGACCTGGACCAGAGCATCAGTGACTCACTTCCTGGGACGTATATCACAGCCTCCAGAGGAGACGAGCTGGGCAGCCTTTTCTCCGGCTCTCTCTCACTCACGTCTGTGCAGAAACTGACCAGTGGGACCAGTAGCAGCTCCACTGGGTACAAAAGTCAGGCTGCTGGTCAAACAGCGGGAATCAAACCAACAACCACAAAGTCCTCATGCAGTAGAGATCTCTCTCTCTCTCTCTCACACACACACACACGCCTGCATGATACCTCAGATGTGATGTCACAGTGATGGTGAACTCAGGGGAGGCTACATTTCCTTCTTCAAGTATTACATCCACAACTGTTGCTGCGCTGTGAAAAACCAAGGATGTCAGAGTGGAATTTGAACCCACGCCTCCAGGGGAGACCGCGACCTGAACGCGGCGCCTTAGACCGCTCGGCCATCCGCACCCTCCCAGCTGCTGTATGAGCGCACACACCATCCATTGCAATACTGTCGCTGTTACTTTCAATAACAAACGGGAGAGCACAATCGCAATGATGAGGCGCATCATCCCGCGTCACTGGAGTCACGTGACTGCTAACAGGTTGTAGAGATGCGAGCAGTTGGACGTCTGCATCCTCGTCCTTCAAGTGAACATCACATCAGTCCGAACGCTCAACAACCCAAGCTGCACGTGCAGACGCGCTAAGGTCAGGGGAGGGTTAGTCACCTGGTTACACATTCATTTCCTGCTGCCCAGCTTGTCCTCGCTCTAGTCCCACTGACCCCCCCCCCTCCCCCCCCACACACACACACACACCAGCAGGCTGACAGTGTATTTGTTGGAGGAAGCCGAGTGGAAATACTTTTGTCAGCCTCATTCTTCAACTGCTCCCGTCTGTCGTGTCCAGCGTTGGTTCGAGTCTGCATGAGCAGCAGCGTGACGTGAGGATGAGGACCCGCCTCCTTCAGCTGGATCAGAGTCCTGGCGTGCACATGTTGACCGACGCCTCACTTATGTCCAGGCCAACAGAAACTCGCATGTACTGCTTGAAGCGATACCTCACCACAGAAATGCATTTTTCATTTTGAGTGTTTACTCACTGGCGTCTTGAGCCCACAATGACAAACAACGACACGTCTTCACTCCTGCATTCCTCTGCAGAAGGAGCCAGCCATGTGCGTTTAGCTTGAAGCTAACAGATGAACGCCAACTGTCCTTCCACGCCCTTTTACAAACCCTCCGGGTCATCGTCCGATATGATCCCTTTCTTCTTTCTGCAGACACGTTCTGGTTTGAGCTACAAACCCACTCGACAAGAACAGAACCAGAAGAACTCTGGTTCATCTTCACCCCACATCAAAGTGTTTGTGGATTACTAAACAGTTTCTGGATGAGGAATACGCAGATTACAGTGGACCTGGAGAGGCTGTGAGGGGTGTTTGTGGACAGTTTTACGATTGTTAGCCGTCAGGCTCCGTTAGCATCAAGCTGAATATGCGTGACTGACTCAAAGCTTTCAGTCCATGTCAAACCTCTGACACGAAATGAGTGGACTGACAGTGGACCCCCTTTAATGTTGGAATCTGATCCCATTCATGAGTATGTTGACAGCATACAAACGTCAGACGTCAACAGCGACGATCACACAATTCAAACCACAACAACCATCATTTTACAAAAACATGCAGGTTCGTCTGACAGCAGGAACCTCGGACGGCCTCCTTCATCCTGGTCCTGCCTGACTGCAGCAGCCTCACACCTCCATCAGTGCTTCACATCTCAGCTCACAATCTCAGTTCCGTTGGTGAGGGATATGAGGATGGGGCCAGTTCCTGGACTGGAAGTAGCCCCTGAGTGCCTCCAGGTCCACGGCGGGGAAGTAGGCGCCGATACGTTTCCTCACCCACCACTTCCCCTGAGCTGCGCTGGTACTGCCCGGCTGAGTGAACTTGTAGCGGAAATGTTCCCCTCGAACCCACCTGAGGGGGCACAGGCGAGACGGTCATGAACCCGGGGCTTAGAGGTCAGACAGTGAGTTACGCAGCAGGTACATGACCCCCAAAACACAACACTGAAGGAACATTTTTAGATTTTCAGCTTCCTGCACTTCCTCCTCTGAGCCTGCCTGGCAAAATCCACCTGTTTTGATTTTGATCACATGACTAAGAATGTGTATTTGGGGGGCCATTTTTGAATTTAGACCTCAGCTACTATGAAAGAGCCATAACCCACTTTGAGAAAGAAATGGTATGTTTGTGCTCTTAAGCAGAAAACAATGTGCTGTATGGTGACGGCGTAGCAGCCATCAGAGCTTCACCACACGCCTCCTCATTGCTCCGCCTCTCCCTGCACGTGTGCCTTATGTGTGACGTGTAACTGTATTACACAAAATCAAAATAGAGTCATGAGGGCAACACGTGTCACTGTGGTCAGATGTGTCAACGTGTGTGTGTGTGTGTGTGTGTGTGTCCAGGTGCTACTGACCTGGGAGGGTCTCTGCCCTGGAAGGGGTTGTGGTCCAGCAGGGACAGAACTGAGCTGTCATTGGCCAGCAGGCGTCCTGCGATGTGAATGATCCACTCGCTCTGCTCGTAGGTCTGAGGGAGACGTGATGAAGACCTTTACTGTGGCATCAGGGGACACAGGAGGTTGAAAGCATGTGGAGTACTGCCCCCTGGTGTCGAAACACAGCTACTACTGCAGTACTGAGCTACCTCGGCATCAATTAGCTCACAGGCAGGAAACAGACAGCGTCCCTCCCCCTGCAGCGGCTCACCTGGAAGGCAGCGAACCACATGAGCCAGTCCAGCCGGTAGTGATAGGGGGAGACGAGGCAAGGACGTCGGTGCAGGTCTCCCGGCTTGCACAAGAACTGGTACTCCTCCCAGACCGCCTCTGGGGCCTTGGGATCCAGACTCAGAGTCCCCTGGAAAATGACCTCAGTGCGCTCCTTGGTGATACTGAAAGGTAGTGGTGGGGGAGGGGGGCTTTTTATTTCGTCTCACATTTCATGCAACACAACTGACTTGGTGCAGATGAGCACAACACCGCTTCTGGGAGCCAAACTGTATATGAAATTTCTACAGAAACGAACACATAGAATTAAAACAAGACGCAGACAAGAAATACTGTGCACCTGCCAAAGGCCCCATAGGTGTTGACGATGCGTAGCGGGTCGAAGGAGGTGTTCATCACCTGCCTGGAACTCAGCAGGTTCATCACCACGGGAACGCTCAGACAGCCAATCAGAATCCCCAAAGACACGTTGACAACCCGGCGAATCAGCATCCCTGATGCACACGTGTGAGACCTCAGTGTTGCAGACTAGAGTACCGTGCTACAACTGGATACGGTTCCTGTCCTAAACAATACAGAGGGTCCGTCTGCTGTGACACAAGTCGTCTCCACACCACTGGCAGCCATATTTGATGGAGACGTAGGAGGTGATGTCACTGTTCCTGCATGACCTGAAGGAGCGGGTACGCTACCTGGTATGAGCTGATGGGAACACTGGTTTTAGTCTGGGTAAGAAGTCCTGCTTGAATTTAGAAGTGATGTTGTTGCATGTTTTGTCCAGTAGAGTGCGCTGACAGCACTCACTCTGTACAATGAAATGTGTTTAGTGTTAAAAGGTCAATGCACAGCTTTCAATATATGTCTGTCACAAAGTCAGAACATTTTTTAAATATAAACATAAATAAGACCAGCAAATGATTTAGCTATCAACGTTTTATTCTTAAATATCAACAATGGCCTCTAAAATTCCACATCAGTCAAGCACTTGTTTACATGATCACATTAGGAGAAATAATTCAACTCAAAGCTTCCCTCCAGGACTTCTACACCAAACTCTCCGCTTATTTGAGGCTGTATAAGAGCTTCAATCAAGGGGGCATGTTTGTTGGTGCAGGTCTATGGAGGGGCCTCCCTGCAGGGGTCCTGCAGGGAGGCCCCTCCATAGACCTGCAGGGGTCCTGCAGGTCTATGGAGGGACGTTCCTGCAGAACATGAGTTCTGTGTGGATCAAGTCCCTGCGTGTGATCACTAACACTCCCTGGGTAGAAGACTGCTCCCTCCCTCACGTGTCTGCCTGCTGATCTCAGGCATGTTAAAGGCATCAAACCAAGTCAAACGTCGGCACTTTCAGACTTCCTGGGTCAGTTCTAATGATTAAAACATGCTAGGGAGCAAAGACACTCCCGGGTCCAAAGGGCCCCATAAGGAGGAGGCCCCACTCACACCTCTACCACATTAGAGGCACTCTGCACTGTAAAAATCCCAATAAAGCCATCAAAATTAAATCCAATCACCCCCAGCTGTGCAGGTGCTTCCTCCCATAATTCCCTCTCCAATATTGGGGGGGGGGACCTTCGCCACCTCCTTCACACAGTCCTGATGTCCGATTAACTCCAAAATAAGACCCTGACAGAGGAAGCAAGCAGGTAGAAAGAGTAAACCCACCAACCCAGCCCAGCGATGCATCGTCAAAACAGGCCAGACTGGGAACTATGGTCAGCCAGTTGAGGAAACTGAGGTTCCCACTCACGATCAGAACCACCTGCAGCCCAACAGACCCAGCAGAACCACGCTGTTCAACACCTGGCTCTCTGAGGGATTATGGGTCGGCTGAATCCTCAACATTACGCTTCATGGTCAGCCTGGGAACTCAGAGCTAAAATCAGCTCATGGCCAGTTGTTATTGGGATTCTCACCATATGAAGCAGAAGCTGAACAACCAGTGTGTTAATGAGAATAACAATCACTGACTTACCAAGTGACTACATACTTCCTCCATCTCCGCTGACCTCATACGAGGTAGTTTTGGTTCCAGTTTTTGCAGGTTTTTAGGTGATATTTCTCTGTCTAACCCGCCTGTACAGTGGTTGTAGAATGAATGTGATCTCTTCAAAATGTTTCCTTGACACCAAAAATTCATCCCTCCATGTTCTCCCTCTTCTTCTGTTGAGGGTGGTGGGGGTGGAGCCTATCCCAGCAGCCTTCCCCCTGGACAGGTCACCAGTCCATCAACACATAGAGACAGACAACCATTGGCTCTCCCAGCCACGCCTACGGTCAATGTAGAGTCTGGATTAACCTGCCGCCCTGAACACCACAAATACTTAGAGATATCAGGAATTGTTGATGACATGTTCTTCCTACAATGAAGCAGGAATGAGTCCTGACAGGGCAGCCCGGTGGAGCAGTGGTCCTCACTGTGGCCCCCCAGCAAGAAGGTTGTGGGTGGAGCCCCGGCTGCAGCACAGGGTCTTTCTGTGTGAGTCTCCATGTTCTCCCTGTTCCTGCTGGGTTCTCTCTGGTACTCCAGCTTCCTCCACAGTCCAAAGACATCAAGAGGGGACCAGGTTAATCCAGACTCTAAATTGACCGTAGGCGTGGCTGGGAGAGCCAGTGGTTGTCTGTCTCTATGTGTTGGCCCTGCCATGGACTGGTGACCTGTCCAGGGGGAAGGCTGCTGGGATAGGCTCCACCCCCACCACCCTCAACAGGAGAAGAGGGAGAGAATGGGTGGATGGATGGAGGGATGGATGGATGGAGGGATGGATGGATGGATGGATGGATGAGTCCTGACATGGAAGTAAGAGAGCAGTGCTGTAAAAAATTGAATGCCTTAAAAACCTGGGTTGCTAACAAGAGTCTAGAGGAGCCTACAGAGGTCATTAAAGGTCATCAGGGGAAACACAAGAAGCCTGGAGCTCAGTGGTGGGGACCTTGAAGTCATGTGACCCTGGTGTAGCTCCTCCATAGGCTACCTTTAGCTTAGCACTGCTAACCGTAGCATCCAGGCTTCCAGCATCATCAGAGGGTTCATTAGTGAGGATGATCCTGATGAACTAAACCTGGAAGATCATCGACTTTTGTTCACCAGAGCTGATTTACTGGTTCGATCACGTGGAACAATCCTTTAATGGTCTACATGTGGGATGTCTGGACCGGTACCAACAGCTCATCTTATCTCAGCTCTTTTAAATGCTGAGTCAGATCTGAATGTCTCCTCAACAGCGCTGTGGTTGAAATACACTGGAAAAACAAAAATCATTTCCTCTACTTCAATGAACATGTGCCTCATTTTTTGTCACTCCAAATGGCGTCAGGCTTGTTATCATCAACCCCTGAGTATCTGTGTGCAATTGTGTTACCTGGAACAGAACCTGGATTGCTCCGTTGACCACGCACATCCGCCTGCCCAGGAAGGTGAAGAAGGGGACGATGAGCTCGATGAAGTGATTGGAGAGGGTCTCGAAGCGGTGGAACCACCACGGCGAGTAATGCATGTAGTAGGACATGGGGTTAGGAACCGGCTGGGTCTGGAAGGAGAAGGGGGGGCAGACAACGGAGCTGAAAACAGTGAAACCAGGAATACAGCATAACCTGATGCCACAGACGGGAGTCTGACTCCTACAGACAGGCAGCAAATGGGGCTCACCAGGGTTTTTCTCCAGGCTCCAAGCTTCACACTGCTGCTGCTCTATTTCGGCCCTGTCTCCGACCGGGATGGAGACTGATTTATGGCGCCACACGTTGGGGGAAATATTTCCATGTCCAAATAAATTTGGAACTTTATTGAAATACTGTCTGTCCACCCACACAGCTCAGCACACTCAGGGCGTTCATCCATGGCTGTTTGTGTTGGTGGGTTTCAGTGTGAGGAAATCGCATGCAAACCGTCTAATGGCTGAACATGCAAACAGTGTGAGGTCACAGGGGCGGGGGGGGGGGGGGGGGGTAAGCACGCTGGTCTGTGCTCTTATTGTTCTTACAGAGTCTGGAAAAAATGGAGCGTATTTGAACTTGCTAAAACAGGTAACTTTAAATACTCCGGTGCTACCTGCCCTGGAATCTCAGCCACCAACCAGCCATCATCTGCTCATCTCGAAGGTTTGTCTTTACGTTTGTCTTGTGGTGTTTGTTCTCCATTCCAAGCTAACGTGAGCTAACATTAGTTCTCAGTTCTACTGCTCCTCAACACACCAGTATGTCTCCTCAAGTGCCAAGACTTGAAATGGGCTTCGGAAAGACAAAATCAAAGTTCACCCCCTTTAGGCAAGACTGGACGGTCAGCTACCCCCCACCTCCCCAGCTAGAAAGAGACAGGTCGATGACGCCCAACGAGACCTCACCAGGACATCAGGACATGGGAAATGTAGTTGGGCTGTGGGACGAGCGCAGAACGAGCATTCAAAGGTCGTCATGCAGGCACGGGGCCAACGTAGAGGGCCATTCTGCTCCATGTAAGACTCAACGAGTGTAGGCAACATAATCAAGCACATATTTTCTTTCTGCCATCGGAATTCAGATCTGGTGGATTTGATTCTTTTTTGTTGTAAATTGTCCCTGAAGGGCTCAATGTTTTCCGGAGGTTCTTTCACCGCTGCCTAATTATGGCGAGTCACTCCACCAAAAAGAAAAACAATCATTGCGACTGGTTCCAGTGAGGTGTTCTGATGTTCGGGGATGGTTTGTGTTTCTCCGCTGATGAATGTTTTTCTACATCGACAAGAAAAAAAAAACCTATCTACATTATGCAGATCAGTTGCGGCAACAACTGCTGTTTTGCTTGATTATGAAACCAGTTTTCATATAAACTCAATTAAATTCATACGTTTGTGCAATGGATAAGCTGAGCTGAGACGGGTGGAACTCTGGCAACTTAACATCAGGAAATAAACTACACTGACAAGGCCGACTGGCAGAAAACCAAACCAAACATTTCCTCAGCGAGAGAAAAGGAAACCGAACTGCTCCAATCCCTCCGCTGCTCTGCAGAGTTCAACGCTCAATTTGTAGCCGGTGCCTAAACCAGATAACCAATTAACCACCTCTGGACCCCAAAGGTTTAGCTGGTCCAGAACCAAGAACCTCCTACAAAGATACTCAACAGGTGATCTTTCACGACGAACCCCATCAAGAGTCTGACTTCCTGGCTCCAGAGTCTGTGTGGTCACCAAATGCCTCGCCTCGTTTGGAGGTGTTGTGAGGATCATCTAGATGAATAAAAGTGAGTTTTCTTCCATTCTAACTTTTAATAATGACTTGACAAATAAGTAGTTTTAAATTCCAATTGATCAGGCTGGAAAGTGAAGCTAGCAGCACGGCAGCGACCACCAACCGCTGGTTCAGCCCCACGACAGAGAGGAGATCTCGTGACAGCCTTGCGACAACGACACGGCACAAAAACAGTTAATTTTCTCGTCAAGGGCTGGGAGCAGGATTAGCCTGACCACCGTGACCAACCAAAAACCAGATCTCCACCAGTGTAGCGTCCAGTCCGCCTCCCTCTGCGTCCTGCTAACACAACAGTATTAGGTCAGACTGACTTAGCGTCCCACGCTGGAAAAACAAACACTCCTTGCACAACCTCGCAGTCTGTGAGGTTGAAGTCGTGAAACCCATGACAGCGGTTCCAAAATGAGCTGCCTTGGTGTGGTCAGCTGACTGGGAGCTCAGTGCTGTCTGCTCATTATGGGGGAGACAAAGCAAAGGCGCGGTGTCCTGGATCAGCCGATACGATGGCCAGCTGGTCAGAAGGCTGCAAGATATTTAGAACTCAGCATTTCAGAGTGATTGGGCCTTTTTATTAAGTTGGGTGGAAAAATGCCCTCAGTAAAGCTCAGCTCTGCTGTAACAAGTGTGAAGTCTTGGTGTCAGGAGCTCATTGCTGCCGTGTTTTCACACTCTAGGTTCCAGACGTCAGCAGACGAACCGACTGACGACCAACTGTTTCAAACAGGAACCTGAAGTTCCTCCTACAATTTCAGGAAATAACAAACACATTTTCCATGAGAAGTTGAGCTCGAGAATTTTGAGGAGGATTTTCTGTTTCTTTTTTCAAAAGAGTTCATGAGAACGTGTGAGAATTAACAGGACATTTGGGGGGTAAATTACACTCCATGAGGCAAAATCAAAACTCCAGTCCGGAGGATTCGCAGATTTCTACATTTCCATTCTGCTGTTCACTTCCCTCATGAGTCTTCAATCTCAACTTCCACTTGTCATTGCTGGCCTGTCAATTGCGCCACCTGCTGTCAATCACCTGGTGTTCCATCCAAGAGCACAACGACACACCTTCTTTGACAGCCAATCGGCTCACTGCTGTCTCTGTGCTTCATGTATTCATGCCTCTGTTTACACACCCCTCCACTTCCCCATCGCCGCTTCATCAGCCTGACACACGCCACACATGTGGAACGACAACTGGAGAATCATCACACACACCATTCAGTAAAGATAGAGAAGTCACATATACGTCTAACAAGTCTGAATGGTCATCCAATGAGCTAAATGCTAATTAGCCATGAAAGAAGCAAAGGTGGCTGATGAAAGTTTCATCGTTGTTACACACACACACACACACACACACACACACACACACACACACACCTCATAGTGATAATCCATGCAGGTGAGGTCTCTCCAACATTGGTCCCCTCTGATTTTAATGAGACCCTGAAAACATACACAAAACATTTGTAGTATTAGTAGTAGTAGTAGTAGTATTGGTAACAGTGGTAAATCACCACATAAAGAAATATAGGAAAACTAAATAACAAATAAATATGAGTTCAGTGGTCCCATCAGTGACTGAAAGCACTGATCACCCCCGTCCACGCTCGGTTCCTCTTGTAGATGAACACAGCCAGAACCAAGTCAGTGGAACGAAGAGCTTCAGGAGGCGAACGTGATCGCTAAAAGCTAACGTTTGGGGTTTTTAGGGTGTTTGCTCTGATTTCCAGCACTAGAAAACTCTAAAAGATTGAGTCCATTACGAACGCAAAACTTCAGAATGCACATTCAAATACTTTGAGGTCAAACTGACTCTTAAGACTGGGACAGCATTGTAGCCTTTCAGGTTTGACCTAGTAAAAGTCCAATGCTAGGCTAGGCTAATCACTGCATGCTTTCACATGGCAAACATCCTCATGACGCCACATCGTCTCCTCTAATGGACACAGTCAGGTTTAAATGACACAAAAAGCTCAACTGTCAGGAAAAGTAAATATGTATCATCTGATTATTGGACTGAAAAGGGAAGAACAGAACCAACCGGACTGGGACTGTTTAGGAGGGGAATATTTTCTCTTGGTGGTGAAACCAGGTTGGGGTCTACATTCACAGTGGAAACCGTCTAACAGCAAGACTCCACATGTGGTTGAATGGAAAAGCGCTGCTCCAAATGTACGGGTCTAGAACCAGGAGCAGAACCTCTGCAGCAGAGGGCTTGTGCTGTGCCAATCATGGATGTATTGAGAGAAAAATGGTGATTTCTTTCCAAACATATGAATATTCAGATAAATCATGTTGTTCTCTGGTATTGTTGGTCTACTGCTGGCAACCCAAGACCCAGACGTATGTGGACAGCAGGGGGGCAGTGGTGTACTCACGGCTCCAAGCATGATGCGGACAGTCAGCCACCGGAAGGTCCAGATGCAGATGAGGGAGGGGGGACAGCAGCGGGGGACCTGAGACAGAGTCCACATCGGACACAGGAAGATGGCCAGGAACCCAGTTTCCAACAGCTGACTCTCCCAACCTGGACGGAGCGTCAGATCAGAGCATCAGCTGACAGCTTCTCCTCTACTATCAGTGGTGAATGTTAACGGTCGGCTGGACCGCTGGGACAGTCTCTGGTGCTGTGGAGGAACCAGACGCTCCCACCCACGAGTCTCAGCTCTCATCTGGGACCAGAACTTGTTTGTAGTTACATCATGACAATGCTTCTTATCACAAGAGCAGAAAAAACTCACAAATGCAGTACTTTCAGATATATTCCAGAACATTTTTTTCCAACATATAGATCAGTACAATGTCTCAGGCTACTGTGGGTTCATGATCCGGTGGCAGATATGGATGGGACCTGGATCAGTACCGTCATTCTGAAGCCCAATCCCAGCAAGTCAGCTGATCCGTGGATATCGTCAGAACCAGGCACCTGACTGATGTTCCTGATCTGACATCTCATCTCTAGACCCGACGAGAGCAGGACCGAGTCAGACTGTACCTGCTCACAAGACAACCTCTCCTGAGCGGGAGAGTGGCGCCGTCTATGAGGCAATACAACACGAGTAGTCCCAAATAATCACACGCTCTCCTCACCAAATGTGTCAAGTTCTTATTTTCTTCTAAAAAAAAAAGAAGGCTTATTTCAATCTGCCTGTCAAGCTCTTCTCGGAACTACTGCCTGTAACAGGAGCTTCCTCAGCCACGGAGCGATACCACATCCAAGAGAGGAGGAGGAGGACAGAGACAGTGAGAATGGAACAAAGAAAATACGGGGAATGGAAGCCACAGCTCCCAACCACAGGCGCTGTCCTGGCGTCTCTGACTACTAAGTGTCATTAACCAATGCATCTGGACCAGAGCCCCACATGCAACCTCCTATTTAACTTTCCTACGCTGCTCCCGTCTGCCTGCCCTGGACTGTTACTGCGGCCACTGGGTTCACCGGCGCTTCATCTTGCGCAGTGAAGCCTCCCAGGAGCACTGGAGCTGCGTGTCAGCCGTTGGAGGAAAAATCCAGAGAAAACAAATCATCAAAGTAGAACAATGAGCAGCAGACACACGGTAACATTCTTCACTATTATTCTGCCAATCGGCACATTCCTTGGTGAATAAATCAGGAGCTTGCAAGAACGCTGACTGACAGCCAAACCTGTGCGCCTCATGTCAATCTTCAGATCCACTTCTTCTAATGACAGCAGAGGAACACAGGAAGCAGAAGGGAACCAAGTGTGAAGGTGCGTGGCCAGGACACCCATGTTCACTTACCAAAGGAGTACCTGCAGAAATAAAACAAAAACCAACACAAACGTTGGTGCATTCAAAATAAGAGACCCAGATTCAGATTCTAGATCAAGTCGGACTAATCTTCATTTTGTCTTTCCTCCTGCGTGGCTTCTTTGAAACTCCAGAATGCAGAAAGATCCAGCCATGTGTATTTAGCTTGAAGCTAACGGAGACTGCGGAACTACGCACCTCTTCTTCACCCAGACGTACGATCAGTCACCCACAGATGCTTCCGTTTGAGGTACAAACACACAAGATAACGCCTCTGGTTCGGCGCTACCGAGACCGCCATTAGCCATTAGCTGCCATTAGCTGCCATTAGCTTCAATCCAAACAAACATGCTGGCTCAATGAAAGAGGGAATAAATGTCTTGTGAACTCCAGACACTTGTTTGTACTTGAAAAGCAAAAATACTTTGGTGAAGTAATACTTAAACTGCACTCCAGTATGAATGATTCCTCTCACTTGTTCAGGTTGATCAATATCTTTGACCAAAAGTACATTTTAAGCGTCCTGCCATGTTGCTGCACATTTGACAAACGAAACCTGATGATTTTATTGTGAAAAACTGCACACGCGGGGTTCTTGCATGTGAGCCTCCTCACTCACCACAGCTGTCCCACGTTGACCAGTGAGTGGTAAAGCACCCAGAGTGACACCATCATCACCATATTGGCCATTCCTGTCACCAGGACGAAGCCCGCCAGGACCATCCCCAGCAGGGCGATCCCATCCAGGTTGGCGTCCATGTCGCTCCAGTCCAGGAACCAGAGGATGGAGGGCGTGTAGGCCAGGGCGGCCATGCCGATCTTCCCCCCTACGTAGCGCTTGACACTGTTCAGGTAGTCCTTGCAGGGCATCAGGCCACGCCTCCCTATCAGCTGCTTGTTCTGGCTGTAGGCAACGCTGAAGGCCACGACTGCAGAACCAGACAGATGCTTTTCTGTTACAGGTGCCATCAGAAAACAGGCTGTAAAGACATCTGTCTCTTTAAAAGTCACGTCTTTGTTCGTCTACAGCCTACAGTTCCCTGACAGTGACATGAACAAATAAACAAACACAACGGAGACGACGAGCACAAGAAGCTTCTGTTAGTTTGTGTTCACGTCTCCCCTGAGGTCCTGTGATTCGAGCTTCTTTGTCCTGAAAGTCCATGCTAACGGTGAGCCTTAAGTCTCACATGATGACCAGGAAAGAGTCAGAGCTAAAAGTTGAGTGTTGCCAACAGTTCTCAGGACCATCACCTGCTCAGGTGTCTGTGGGGAGTGACGATCATTCACTGCTGCCTGTAGAAACGAGTTACAGAGGTTTCAAACTGATAAAAACAACACTCGTGGTTACGTTTGCTAACTTGGACTCGAGACTCGCCCCTCAGAGACTTTCCACGTTTTTAGCTCATTGGCTCTGGAAGCCGTGTGGAAACGCTCCTCCGGGTCGACCCCCACTGCCAGGGGCAGAGAGGCCGCCAGCCTCCTCTCACAGGTCCAGGTCGGGTGTGGAGGCACCAGGCTGATCTCAGGGCCCCTCCACTCCCCAGGAGCTCTTCTAGCTCCGTGAGACGTGCTTCACCTGTCAACCACTCCTTGTTAGCCCTTTAGCTCAGTTTGGGTCCTGAGGCTAACTTTTCCCTCGTCGTCACGTGAACGCCAACGCGTTGGCCTGGCTAGCTAAACTTGACGACACAAGGAGTAAACTAACTAACTAACGCCTTCCCTTCTCTGGGTGAGAGCCTCAGCCTGGTCCTCCCCCCGGGTGAGTGACCGTGGTGAGGGAGGCTGACTCACAGTAGATGAAGGCGACGGAGCGCAGCAGAACGACGCGCGTAAGCCAGAAGGTTCCGGTCCGCAGCGACCGGGGCTTCCTCCCGGTCTCCTCGCCTCCTTCAGTCGGGTTCTCCGCGGCATCTCCGCCGCTTCCGAGCTCGGTGGTCTCTGTTTTACTACGGTCCACGCGCCTCTTCCTCACGGAGGGTTGTGTACCGTCACCGGGGGCCGCCATGTTGACGCGTCATGCAGTCACGTGACCAAACACGGGCTTAAAAAACCGTTTTCAAAACATTCGGCAACGCGCTCCACGTGCCTCGTTCATTTTATTATCACATTTTCAACAAAGCGTTAAGAAGCTGATGATTAAAAAAGTGTT
The DNA here is from genome assembly GCF_037954235.1 of Aulostomus chinensis. NCBI lineage: Eukaryota > Metazoa > Chordata > Actinopteri > Syngnathiformes > Aulostomidae > Aulostomus > Aulostomus chinensis. Next base: position 5,729,499 of record NC_141342.1, read on the forward strand.
CAAGTTACTGGAGGAGTGGAGAAAATAAGTTATTCATCATTCCATAGGAGAGCAGGTGAAGTGTCACGTGAGGGTCGCGCGGCTCGGAGTGAAGGATGGGTGCTAGAAGACGGGAGGTCAGTGGAAACTCATTCAGGTCCCCACGGTTTGATTCCCGGGTTCGTGTCAAACAGGGGCTGGAGAACTGACAAGCAGGCAGTAAATCATTCCACATGAGCGGCTGCTGCCAGAGCAGGAGGAACCCAGCCGGCCCACCCCATCCGGGTGAGGGCGGGGTGCTTCCCTCCACACCTGGAGAGTTCGACAGGGCAGTGCAGCGTCTAAGACACTTTTACCGGCCAAACATGACCGAGGAGAACACGCCCTTGACGGCCCACCCGCGCAGCCCGTCAGCGGGCACCGCCGGATCAGACTGTCCTCCCGGAGGAGCAGCGCGCACTGCCGTGAGCGGCCCGGAGGACGAGCGCTTCCCCACCTGCATCCGAGACGCGGTGTCGCAGGTGCTGGAGGGGTACGGGTGGTCGCTGGTGCCCGCGTCCAGTCAGGGGGGCCGAGGCCAGAAGAACAAATGTCACGTGAAGCGGCCGATGAACGCGTTCATGGTGTGGGCGCAGGCGGCGCGGAGGCGGCTGGCGGACCAGTATCCTCACCTGCACAACGCGGAGCTGAGCAAGACCCTGGGCCGGCTGTGGAGGTGAGTCCGAGCCCGGCAGAGCGCACCACTGTTGGGTATGTGCGCCCAAATCATGGTGGTTCCCTCCAGAAGGTCCATCGGTAACGGTTCCTTTACGGCTGCGTCCCAGACCAGAGCGTTACAGCAATGTGGTCCGTGCCGGCTGACCAGTGAACCGGTTCGCCTGCCTGAAGGTGCCAGTAAATGTTCAGGGCTTTTGGAATTCATCAGCCGCGTTGTTGCCTCCAGTTTGTTTTTTAATAATTCTCAACTCTCGAAACAGAGGCGCCAGGGGGACGCAGCGTCTGGTTTTAACTGAATATTTTTTGAAAGATAAAAAGAAAATAATCGCAGCCTCTGTGTATGTGTGTCCAGCACCCCCCCCCCCGCTGCTGTTTGCATTCATGTCTCCATGTGACGTATTACAGTAAACATCCTGAAACAGAGAGAACTCATCCAGCGCTGCAGTGATTGATCGTGTTTTTACTCTCTCTGCTCCTCAGACTTCTCTCTGAACCTGAGAAGCGACCTTTCATTGACGAGGCTGAGAGGCTGAGGTTGCAGCACAAGCGAGACTACCCGGACTACAAGTACCAGCCACGGAGACGCAAGAGTGCCAAACCAGGGGGTCGGGCGGACTGCAGACCTGGTCCGGCCCAGCAGCATCAGCAGGGCTCGTTTAGGGCAGAAGCAGGGAAAGCGAGGCCGGCTGACAGGACAGGTGAGGGGGTAGCGGAGTCTGACATCATCACTGGAGGGGAAATATGACCACAGCTGAAGAATAGAGTGAGTTTCATTTAAATGCCATCAAATCTGAGCTGTCATTGTTTTCTTTGTGCTGGCGTGCAGGTCCGTCTCACGGGCCTCCGACACCCCCCACTACTCCTAAAACTGACCATCAGGTGGGGATCAAACAGGAGGGCCAGAGGACTACTGATAGCAGCAGCTGCGCTCCTGCAACCGGCCGCCAGAAGATTGACTTCAGTCACGTGGACATCGCTGAGCTCAGCACCGACGTCATAGGCAACATCAACGGCATCGATGTGCATGAGTTTGACCAGTACTTGCGCCCTGACAGCAGCACCGCCGCTGCTCCACCCCTGCCAAACAACAGCCACGGACATAAAGCCTCGGGGTCATGCGTCCCCCCCAGCATCCGCCCCTCCATCCACACACCCCAAACTGGGGCGTCCCCCGTACCATCACCTCCCAGTCACAGATGTCTCAAGGAGAGCAGCCACAGACGTCAGATTAAAACAGAGCAACTGAGTCCAGGATGCTCCCAGTGCTCCTCCCCTCCTCCCCCACCTCCGCACCTACCTGAGAGCACCCCCGGCTCAGCCGCCTGCCCCTCCTCCACAGCCTCAGCCAGCCAGTCTGACCCTCAGACCTCTGGTATCTACAGCACCTTTGCAGGCTACCCTGCCAGTCTTTATCAGTACCAGTACTTCCACTCCTCTCGCGGGCCGTACGCTGCTCCTCTCATCAACAGCCTGGCCTCGGCGCCGCCTGCACACACGCCTCCGTCCAGCTGGGAGCAGCCGGTCTACGCAGCCCCCAGCAGGCCCTGAAGACGACAAAACCCTCAACACATTGAGGAAACAAGGAATGAACGGGAAGTTCGGAGCCTCTACTGTGACTGTGGCTCGGACTGGAGCGGAGGGTTCATAGCTGCATCGGTGTACTGATGTATTTGTTGATTACATAACCTTGCCAAAGACTGACGTGGTGCATTCAAACTGCAGCGTCTGCTGTCGAGCAGCTCGTGTTGCACTGACTGGTGTACATCATTAACTCTTTTCACTGTCAGAGTGCTGGTGGAAGCAATGAGTGGCAGTGAAGGCTTCACGCTAGTGGAATTTACTGTTACCCTCAAGACAAGACGCCTGAAGTACTGAAGTATGAAAGAAAGAACAACCTTGACGCAGCGTTGCGTGCGAGCTGTTGGCAGGGAACTTGGTCATAATGGCCCACAAAACCACAGGTTCTCCTGTTTGCTTTTTCTCTTGTGAAGATTAAATCTGAAATGTTTTACTGAGCTTCATGGTAGCGACTGTCTGTTGTTTTAATTTGGGAACACAAACAGCTAGCTGCTATGCTAAGCTAAGCACCTTAAGAGCGTAGTCTATGGTTGTTAGCTAATTCTCTGCAGTTACACTATCGCTATATTTCTCCAAATATGGAACTGAACAGTCAAATGGCATCGATGAGAATTACTCTTTTTCTAATATCAAACACAAAATAGACCAAATATGAGTCAATAAAAGCTGTCACAACGGATCATGTGATCATCTCCCCTGCAGCAGCTGCAGCCAATGTTAGCAGCACGACTGCAAAACCATGTTGCTTATTCAGCAGAGGTTAGACTATGACTTCCCCCAAAAAGTGTGTATTTACTTTCAAGTACTCACAGATAAATAGGCATCTTTTCATTGATGAGCATAGATTGCAGGAAGAGCCAGCAACATATATTTAGCTTAAAGCTAATATAGAATGGTGGCTAACAAAAGTTCAGCAATCCACCAACACTCTGAGTTGAGCAAAAACAAACTAGCACTGATGAGGGGATAAAACCCGGTGAGGTGATTTGTAAATGTACATTTGAAACAGTTTAGCTGTCGTTAGCCTTGAGGCTCCATTAGCTTCAACCCTAACACAGGTGGCTGGATCTTTCTGCACACTGGAATACAAGGGAGCGATGCAGGAAGGGAGAATGTCTTTTATGAGCTCCAGACACCTACTTACAAGTATTTGTAAGGCAAAATACACTTTCTGGATCAAGTTTCTCTTAAATACAAAATAGTGAAATTACATGAGCTAAACCTGTGTCTTCATTTTGTCGTGATCACTTGTATTTTAGAAAAAAATGCTACAAAAATATCTTATAATGATTTGATTTGTTTAAACACCCCATTTTTCAATACTTGCTTCTTCCGATCGTCAGACATTCAGCTGACTCTATGAGGTGCGGTCGTTATACCGCCTCGCTCCGGATGCTAATGGTCACCGTCGCACATAGTAAGCAATAAAAACAAGACAAAATAAATGACAGATGACGCCGTACGTGTTCTTCGCTGGACTTGTTCCCGTTCCTTTGGGCTTCTTCATTTCCAGCTTGTTTCCGGTCTAAGAGCCGGTTCTGCTGGGTTTCCTGTGTGGAGATTAGCTAATTTCACAGTCCGGCTGGAGTGGGGCGGGCAGGGCCTGGTGTGCAGGACAGCTGGAGCCCTTTACCACACTGACGAACGGAGGCTGAGCCGCTAAATACACATCCTGTACTCAGGGAATGTTCTGAAATCATACGAGAACAAGACCGTGTAATTCAAAAATAGTCACCACAAATGGCAGCTCCACCATTATTATCATTTTCTCTGCTGGCTGAGTGAGCCTGCTTGCGCCTCACGGACCAGATTATCTTCAGGACAAACATGGTGGCTGCTGAGTCCTGGTCCCACCCGCTTTTAAATGCTTCCTGGCCTGTGCAAGTCCAACCTGGTTTCTACTGCAGCTCAGTGGCTCCCTGTCTGAGCAGTTTACCATGACAACCCTGTTGCCAATGACAACAAGGCTGCCAGACAGAAGCAACATTGATTTAACCATAATTGCGTGACATTCTGGAGCCGGTTGGAAGTTTGTGTAAGAGTGGCGAGAACATCAGGTGACATTTACACCAATAGTTGACGCGTACATGTCGGTCTCCTCATGCTGGAGACGGGGAGGGCTTTGATGAAGTGGAAAACACTGGTGGTGACCTTCAGCAGGCACACGAGACAAAATACAGCAGCAAACCGTCTGTCAGGTTTAACAGCATCATGACCTATTCAACCAGCTGCCGCTAACTCTCCCACTGATTTTTCCATCCATGTCAGATGACAGTGAAGGCAACATCATTTTCATGTGCAGCAAAGACTCTGTGGACCCGGGGCTGCTGCGTTTGTCTGCTCCTTGATTCAGATTTGATCCCTCTGAGGAACGAGGAGGAGACACGTGCTTCTGTCCTGATGAGGAGGTTCAGTAACGAGGTGGCGTTCATCCAGAATTCCATGTGTTTGCCAACTACATGAAGCCGATGGAATGTTGGAGTGTGTGGGATTAATAAAGGACCACTGTACGGCAATAACAAGAAGACATTAATAAAGTCAGTCCTATGTTTTATCATCTAAAAATACACGTGTTATGATGCTGTGTGTGTGTGTGTGTGTGTGTGTGTGTGTGTGTGTGTGTCACAGCCCTGTAGATCATTCAGGTCATGAAACCTGACAACTTTTGAATTTCAGATAAAGGAGGAGATATTTGGGGTTTAAAACAATTCCTGGTTTCATGGAGAATCGTCCAAATTTGCTGGCCGCCACGACCACAAACGATGACAGTTTGAAAAGTTTTGAAATTTGACGTTGCCAAGGTGTCTCGTCTATGTGGGTCACACTGGAGGAGGATCGGATGAAGACGCTGGGAGGTACAGACAAAATTCAAAATGGCAGACTCCCTGTTGGGTGACATCATGGCACCAGTAGACTATTTTGTAGGTCTTGCTGTGTTGCATGTGCCTACTAATCATCATGTATGTGGCTTAGACACGCGTTCATGTTAACAGCGCAGACACAGCGGATGTTGGCTGCTGCTCGTTACGCCTCGTTGGTGTTCTGGCGCGCTGGAAGATGTGTCTGTTATTGACTGAATGTGAATTCAATCGGCCCAGACGTACGCGCACGTCCGTCATCTTGCTAGCAGGCATTGCTGTTTAAACTGAGGTAAAATCATCATTGATCACTTTTTGATCATGGCACCCTTTTGTCATTGACTGGTTTGATCAGTGCTCCTGGAAGGGTGTTTGCAAATGTCTTTCAAACAACAATCCCTGGTTCGTTTGCAGTTTGCAGGAGTGTGAGGTGGCGTCGGCGTCATGTGACTTAACCATCACTGCAGGCGTGACGGCAGTTTGTAAACAGTGTTAAAATGCAGGTTGGTGGTTTTTGGTTTGACTGAAGGTGGTGTTGTGTAGCTTTCTGTTGCTAATCGGTTTAGACAAAGTATTTGAATGCATCACCAAGGTTCTGTATGAGTTACATCATGTTCAGGCATCTTGTAGACGCCTCGTGGTCGTAGCCATCGCTCTCAGGCTCCACCTGGAGAACTGTAGCCTGCCTCCAGCATGGTGCCACCATGTTACATGACTTCTGTAGAAGACCCATGTTACCATCCCTTTTCGCGCTCGTTGTGGTTTGTGATGAGTTTCCCAGCTGACTGGGAGAAGCCACAAGCTGGTCAACCAGCAGACAGGAAGCTGGGAGTGATGTGGGATTTTGACTCAATGACTCAAACTGAAACTGATTTTGTATTTGTGTTTTCCAATCAATTTTTCTTTTATTTTTCCAGTTTGGACTTGTTGTAGTGAGGACTGTCCCTCCGGGTGATGTCCACACCAGGGCTCGTGCAGCTGAGCTGGGACGGAGGTCCTGCATGCTGTTGGGTCCCGTCCACCCGAGGTGTTGCGTCTCCTGGCTCCCAGCAACAACGTGAGGCGGAGCAGGAGCTCAGCCAGGCGGGAGCAGACTTCAGTGAGCGCTGGCCAGCGGTCAGTCTACCGGTGTTGTTTTTGGTAGTTATTGGTTTTAGGGGTAAATGTGATTGGTTGTACACATTCACAGGGACAGACCAGGAGGTTCAGCTGCTGGCAGCACCGCTGCGTACGTGACTCTTGACCTGTGACACCGACTCATGTTCTTCTCTTCAGTTTCCTCTCCATACAACAGGAAGTCTTTGGAAATGTTTGCATGTGAGAGCTGGTGAATATCAGCATGTCTTTTAGAATGTTAATAGTTGTGTCCTCCGCTGTCTATGGTATTAATGCTGTGTGAAAGGGTTGAACCATCCGCCAACACACGAGGTCAACGTTTTGCAGAACAGAAAAGGTTTCTCTAATCTTTTGAGGCATTTTAGTAAAGAGTGACTGTCATCGGTGTGTCAGGTGTGACACGCGCGGCTGCTGCTGACCACTTCCCCTGGAACTGCTGCGGTGCAGAGATGGTGCGAGTGAAGATAACGTTGTGATGCAGGAAGTGTGACACGTTTCTGTTGGTGGAAAGGAGGGTAATCATCGTTGAGTGTTTCCTCCTTCCACTAACGTTGGGCATGTGACTGGTGAGGGTTCACTGAGTGACAGTGGCGGGGTGAAGATCCTGGTTCAGCTGCTGAGCTGTGCTGCTAATCTGCATTCTGCAGATCTGCAATCTGGAGACCAGAACCCAGCAGGATCCAGTCCCTCACAGACCCAAGGGTGCCTGGGAGCAGACACAGCAGCATTTTGAGAGACACCCTGTTTGTCTTTCATTCCAAGAACCAGATAGAGACCAGCTCGCCGCTAGTTAGCTTAGCACAGAAGATGGGAACCGCTAAATAGAACGTGTGTTGTTAAATAGAATTTTTTAAACACATAAAAACGTCAGTGACTTACTTCTCTAAATCTTCTCCTCCAGCACTCCAGGGTTTCTTTTTCCTTCATTGCAACAGAATATTGACTACATTTTCATGACATTCAACCACAAAACACAATAATTTGCTTGTAACGCACTCTTGGGTCGCAGCAACATCATAACGCACTCCTGCATATCAACATCAAGCGCAAAGAAGGTTTTCTGTCTCTGAAGGCCATAAAAAGGCAACAGACACTGGTAGAGGAACTTCCACACGACTGGGATCCATCCATTCACTTACACGTAGGAGCAATTAGTTTGAATCCCAACTGATTCATGTTGTAGGTACTTCAGCAATAAGGACGTCTTGCATGAATACATTTTAATCGTCACCTCTGTGCTGCAAATGCATTCTGAAGGTTGTGAATATGACTTGTGTCCAGGGGTCAAAGGGCCCTCATGTCCACCGCGTCCACAGGGAGGTCGCTGGCTGTCAGGCCACCTGCGGCGAGGGGACCCATCTGGCTGATGGAGCCTGCATGCTGCCTGGGCGGGTGTGTTCCGCCTCCTCTGCCTCCTTCACCTCCTCTGGATCTCCTGCTGTTGATTTTTGGTTCACCAGGTTGTGCTAGAGGACAAAAACTCCTGCTACATTTAGTTGCTGATCATCAGGTGAATGCCACACGCTGCAATTTTCATGCCAGTCAGTTGATGTTTGTTACACGTGACTTGCTTCCTGTCGCCACCAGGTGGCACTATGATGAGGGGTAAGATTGACCTGCAGATGTCAGACAGACTTTTATCAAATGTGAAGTTTGGAACAGATCAGATCCAAAAATTACACTCAAAATTCTAAAATGGTGGACTTCCTGTTGGTTTGAGGTCATGGCACCAGCGATTTTTTTGCAAGTGTAGTTATGGTACTTTTTTGTGCACATAGTTGAAATTAGTTTTTTTTTCTATTTCTAGGGGGCGCTGTTGAGGCATTTTTCACCCCATACATGAGACCTACAGGACATCGCGTGACATGCGTCATGGCGAAACATCAACATTTGCCCCCACGTTGCCGCTTGACGACCTCTAGAAATGGCAAAAGTCAGAAATTCAAATCAAAATGGTGGAATTCCTGTTGGCCTGATGTCACAGAGTTTCATGTACGACGGTGAAACAAAGCTATTTTTCTATGTGTTCGCACAAGACTTTTCCATCATCGCTGATTTTTGTGGAAAATTCCAAGAGTTTTGTTGAGGCCCTCAAAAAGGCGATTCCATTTACTTGGGAGGAGAATCACGATTCCTTCCATTCCAGGAGGGCCCTGGCACCGTCCAGCGCTGCCCCTTCTAATGTTGGTTTACCAAATCCGGTTACCTCTGTTGTTGGATTATCCTGGATGAGGATTAGAAAAACTTAAAAACATTTATCAACATCCTGTTTGCTTAATCAGCAAACAAATTGAGAAGTCAATAAATTAATAAGACGATTGACAGGGGGGCGGCGTGGCTCAGAGGTAGAGAGGCCATCTAACAGCTGAAGGGTCACTGGTTTGATCCCCACTTCCCCCAGTGACCATGTCCAAGTGTCCTTGAGCAAGATACTGAACCTCTAATTGCTCCTGATGGCCCTGTGATGGACTGGTGACCCGTCCAGGGTGAACCCGCCTCTCACCCAATGACAGATGGGATAGGCTCCACCTCCCCACACCCCCTCCGTGACCCTCAACAGGGAAGCGGTACAGAAAATGGATGGATGGAATATTGGTGATCTTCTGGAGAATTACGATAAATCCCTAAGCTTCAGCTCCATCTGCTGGACAAAGTCCAACATTGCACCCCTGACCTCAGGCTCAAACTCCTTGTTTTGTCACCATTTCGCCATCTTCTCCATCTGCCATGATGCCAGAGTGATCGCGAAGGGGAACCTGTTCAGACCGTGTGATCCGATCCTTATCAGGACTGAAGTCAGATCAGAGAAAAGAGCCAACAAATCCAAGGTGTCCTGAACGGACCGGATCCAGACATAAACCCATCTGTCTCCTAAACAAGATCCAGGAATCTTACTGGACATCTGGAATAGTGCAGCTCGCCCAGGAGACACACCTGGACTTCAGGTGAAAAACAGAAGGAGACTGATCACTAAATATTGATGACAGAACTACAACGCAGCGGCGGTGGGAACGTGGAGGACCACAGCACAGAGCTGGAGGAGTCACCGTCTCGGCTAACAATGTTAATCCTGATGATCCTGTAATCCAATCACCTGCAGAGATATTTTTCACTTTTCACATTCCCTATCACATTTTCCCTATCAGCGTATTTTTATTGGCAATTTTTTTTTTCTAAAACCAAAACCAGGACTGCGCTGCCATAACAGGTCCTAAGAGCGCAGGTATCCTCCGAGCGTTTGCAGGCAATGAGAAGCCTTTCGTTCTGACTACAAAGAAGGACTTCAGCTCAGTCTGTATTGATGCTCAGATTTTCTCTATAATGAAACAAACCATCAATGTGATTTAAAGCTCAACACAACATGTTCATAACACAAACATTAAATTAAAGTGTCATTATAAATTACAATCCTGTCACATTACAATCCTGGAAAGCAGCAGTAACAAGTTCACCATGTTCAACAGAACAAATAATAGGAGAACAGCTGTCGGGTGGATGTTCTGAGGAACCCGTCCGGGCGACAGTGAACAGCACTGAGAGTTCCTGTGTGTGTTTGTCTTGATGCATATTTGTTGTTAACAGCACTTTGTAGATTTGACAGGGTTCAAACTCACAGTGTCCTCAATGAAAAAGAAAACACACACACACACACACACACACACACACACACACACACACACACACACACACACACACACACTAAGCCACTGTCATCGAAACTGTACATTCAATAAATGAACGATTGTTGTTAAGCAACCAGTGAAATGACTCTAGAATGAGATTGCAGCTAGGATGAACCATTCACAAGACAGTCCCAGGGAAGTGTCGGGGGGGGGGGGGGGCGGTGGGCATGAGAGAAAGCACGAGGTTGGTAGGCGCAATTGTGATGACATCATCTACCCTTTGAACTTGCAGGGCCTAGTTTCACCCAGGGAGGAGCCTCGAGTCCTGCTAGTTTGAGATTTCTACAGATTAAATACACCAGAGTCCCTCTATCTCATCTCAGTCCATCCAAAAACCCTGCCCCCCCACCCCCATCCCACCGCCTCCCGCCACGGCCTGGGTCTCACATCAGGGTCATCTCAGATCTGAATGAGGCCCGGGTCAGTCCAGCTGAGTCTTGGCTTCCTGCAGGCGTCAAGGCTTGTGTTTGAAATGAGCTTCCACTGCGAAGAGAGAAACGGAGATGGTGAAGGATTCGCCGCTGTCCGTCTCTCCGGAGGTCAGAGTCTCCGCCCATTTACTCCCAAATAGTCAAAAAATTCAAACTGAAACATGAACAGAAGCTTTCAAGAGAGAAGGCCTGTCTGGATCCACATGAATTCTTCATAACCCATAATAACCCTTGTGTTTCTCCACATTTTCCTTGTGATGGTTTCCGTTCAAACCTTAATAATGAGCCTCAGCCTTCATTTAAAGCAGCGCTATGCGGCTCCGCTCAGCCGCTACCGATGACCACGAGACCGGCAGAGAGGAACGTTTGGGTTCATTACTTGTCAGTAATTTATTCTCCAGAATTAATCACATATATCCATTATGGTTGTTATGTATTCTAGTAGTAGCCAGTAGTAGCCGGTAGTAGCTAGTAGTAGCCAGCAGTAGCTACTGGTAGCTAGTAGTAGCTAGTAGTAGCCAGCAGTAGCCAGTAGTAGCTAGTAGATGCTAGTAGTAGCCAGCAGTAACTACTGGTAGCCAGTAGTAGCTAGTAGTAGCCAGCAGTAGCTAGAGGTAGCCAGTAATAGCTAGTAGTAGCCAGTTTTAGCGAGTAGAAGCCAGCAGTGGCGAGTGGTCGCCCGTAGTAGCCAGCAGTAGCTCGAGGTAGCCAGTAGTAGCCAGCAGTAGCTCGAGGTAGCCAGTAGTAGCCAGCAGTAGCTAGTGGTAGCCAATAGTAGCTAGTAGTCGCCTGTAGAAGCTAGTAGATGCTAGTAGTAGCTAGCCACTGCAGTAGCCAGGTCTTGCCAGTAGAGGTCAGGGCTACACATTCAAAACAACTCCATCTGTACAATAACATACCTGCATATTCCTGCGGCCTCATTGGTCGATTGATGACCCTCTGGAAGGCAGCTATCCAATCACGCTGCTCGGCCTCGGTCTCACATGCAAACAGGAACTTCCTGTCTGGCGTGACGATGGTGATGCCGTGATTCCAGTGGTAGCCCTGGATGGACGGCGGCAGCCCGGCCAGAACGGTGTAGCTGTTCTCCTTACTGCCGATGAACACCTCGCCACGGGCATAGGCATCCTGGTTGAGAAGACGGTTGATACAAGCACTGGGGATGACTTGGACAAACAGCGAGAAAGGCATGTCCTTACCAGAGGGTCTTTGAAGTACATGAGTCTCCTGTCATCCATGGTGAACCACCTCTTCTTGAAGCCCTCCGTGTGCTGCACCAGCAAGACACAAGCAGACTCCTGTTTCATTCACAACTCAGACTTCTAGTCTTGACAAGGCTGAATATTCGTCTTCAATCAAAGAGCCAAAGTCCAACCAGCAAATAAAAATCAGAAACTTCCCTTCCAGACTGAACCCACCTACTCAATTTTCCAATTTTTCATAATTCTTTCTCTCAATAATTCACAAAGAGGATCTAATTTCTCGTCTCCTCAGAAACCGCTGGGCCACCACCACCAGGGGTCGTCTTCAACCAGCCTGATCATAATTTGCTGCGAACGTTCTAGGCTGCGTCTGAATTGCCAAGTAGGTCTGATCGTAGGTCTCAGAGCAGGTCGTAGGCTGTCCAAAACCACAACTGGCGCGAGTAGCGACCTACTTCACAACCTAAATTCCAGCCTAAACACGCCCACATTGTAGGTCGGTTCAGGTGCATCCTATGGAGCAACCTATGGCCCACAATCCACCGCGGACTTCTTCGTCCCCTAAAAACTTGTGGACCCGCAAGCCAAGTTTGCGCCACCAACAGTCTCCCATTCTGATGCAACACCAACATTTATAGTCATTGTTGATGACTAAAGGTGTGTTCACACCAACCGTGACGCGGTGTGAACACACCTTTACAGGTGCGTTAATGTGCTTAATAATAAAGGATGAATGAAGGGTGCATTCAGAGTAGAGTGCAGTACGACAGCCAGGCCAGCAGGTGGGGCTTTCGTTGGTGCTGTCTACCTATTTGCGGTATCTGTGCTCTGCCAGCAGAGGTCGTGCTTCACCACCAGTCTTCTAGGGTGAACGAATGGTGCCGCCGTGTTTAGGTTGTAGGAGTAGGCTGTAGAGGTAGGTCGTAGCAGTAGGACGTAGGTTGGCACTTGGCAGTTCGGACGCAGCACTAGAGTTCAACTGGTATTGCAACACAGCCTTTTCACATTCTGGGTGCCACAGTTTTAAAACGATTACATGAAGAGCTACAATTATTCATGGCAATGCAAACATGTTGAGTTGCTGGTTTGATTCGGGCAAATGTCAGTACAAGCGCAGCAGGAGAGGTCCTCCACCTCGGAGAACAGGCAGGATTCTGAGGGCGCCACCCAACACAAACCTTTGGACCTGTTTTCTCCATAAAACCTTCCTTCATGAAGTTGCGGGTCAGTTTGGGCACCAGCTGCAGACAAAAGAGAAGCCAGTGAAATAAAAGCCTGCATGAAATATTCAACACGCTTATTCCAGCACGCACTTGAGTAATAACACGGAAAACCCCTGGATTAACATGTTCCAGTGTTTAAGCTACATGAATGATTCAGAGCCGTTCCTGAAAGAACCAGCCACGTATGTTTAGCTTCAAGCTAATGGAGGCTGAAGGCGAACAGCAGCTAAACCATCCAAAAGCTCCAGCTGCCCAGAAGTGTCAGACTGCTGTTTGTCTTTAGCTCGAGTTGAAGTCTTCCTGAGGAGATGTGGCGAGGGGGAGAGTCTGCAAACGGACATTTTTGGAAAGCTTAGCTGTTGTTAGCTGCCAGTCTCCATCAGCCTCAAGGTACATATACGTGGCTGGCTCTTTCTGCTTTCTGGAGTCTCAAAGAAGCGATGCAGGACAGACTTCCACTGAGCTCCAGACTTCTAGAAGTGAGCACCTGAAGGAAGAATCGGTCTGATATCTAATGGAAATCAAGACAATGGTCAAAAATGTCTGTGTTTGTTAAAAAACATCTTTGACACATGATGTAAAAGTCACCGTCACCTCCTCGTCACTCGCGCCAGGGAAAGCCACCTGTAGGTAGTGGAACCTGGCGGCTCTGATGGCGTTGAACCAGTCGACCATCTCCTGAGAAGAGACGGAGGTTGTGTCATTCTTGTTGGGATTCCAGTTGAAGTATCAGGGTGTGAGGATGCCGAATAGCCACCAGTAACTGCAGCTCAGAGGAAGCGTGACTGTGGCACTAGACGAACCCGATGAACCGTCTCTGTCAGTACCTAGACTTCACCAGCAGAGGGAGCAGTGCTGCTCCACACCGCTCTTAATCCATGAGTTTTCTCCAATCCTCTCATGTTTGATCAACACTTGCTCTCTCCTTCTGTTTCAGTCAGACGCCGCCCCCACACACACACACACGTCATGCACCATCAATGAGTTGTGAACAAAGGTTGAGATATTAAATGAGGGTTGAACCAACACCAAGACTTCCGGAGGAGGAAATGGTTTGTAAAGGTTGCGAGAGTTTACAGTAAATTTCCTCAAACAATTTGTGTCATTGAGAAGCCATCAATAATAACCTGAGAGATAAGAATGAACAGCTCTATTCAGTCGTTTAAATGGCCGTTCACACTCATCCTGATACAGACGTACGTACTGACGCTGATACTGGTCCTGAATCTGCCATACTGGACTCTGGTACCAAAACAAAAATGTCAGTTCACTTTAAAATTTCCAGGCATGTTATCAGGGTTTTTGACTCCCTAACAGAGAACGTGAGGTTGACGTCACGCACGCCACCGTCTTTACAGCCGCACGCACATTTGTTTGCTCCCGCTGTCATGTCGGCGACTGCTCACAGGCAAACTGTGAAATCCCTCTTAAATAATAGGAAAAGTGGAAAATGAAAGCTACATTTCTCTATGAACAAAGATCCTGATGCACTCGCTCATTCATATACGACCTCATAATGTTCTGTAATTCAGGCCCAAAATAAACTGCTACTTCATTTCCAAAATACACCGAAGGAGTTCACCCGTAGCAGCTCGACTGTGGAGAGTGTAGGATGTTCTATTTAAAGGACATTTAGCAGCTTGATTGTTTTACATGACATTCTAAAACAACTTACTGTCTGGAAATGAAAGTTGAAAGAGCGATTCTTCAGCTAAATGAGTCAGAATATCTTCCAGCATCTTCCGATGACCTCCTCCAGGGTTCCTGCGTTCCGTGAAGGAAGGTAAAACCAACTCCTTCGCCTGTTTTTTCCCTGAACGACTGTGTGACCTCGTGATGGCACTGCTGTCAAATCATGGCGACTGCAGAACCGTTCAACCAAAGTGAAAGGACAACAAAGCAGCGCAGCCTTAACGGAGCGCTTCCTTTACAAGCCCACGCTGGCAAAGACGGTGCAGCCTGACGGAGGTTCACGATCTCAGCGTCTGAGCAGCCGCCTCCTCAGGTTCCATGTGTCACCACCAGCAGATTAGCTAGCACTTCCACAACCTGCTGGAGAGGTTCTTTATGCTACCATTGTGTGTGTGTGTGTGTGTGTGTGTGTGTGTGTGTGTGTGTGTGTGTGCTCGCACCACGCCAGCGTACCTTAGCATCACTGTGGTAGACGAAGATGTTCCTTGTGCTGTTGTCTTTCAGGTAGGTGATCTGCAGGCCGCAGGGGTTGCCAATCTTGGCGGGCTGGAAGGTGGCGTTGAGGGTTTCAATCTTCATCACTGCCTTCGGATCCCTGGCCTTGATGTAGGATGTGCAACAAACACAAGCATGACTGTTGACCGCCACCTCTCTAACGAAGTGTGATTGTGCTCATGACTGAATCATGTCACTCACATCCTGCTTGTTGAAGTATTTGAGGGCCCCCTCCCTCTCTGACAGAATGAACTTTCGACTGAGAAACTGACCGTTGTCTCTTCCTCGTTTCCATAGAAACCCCTCACGGTACCCTGGGTAGTGAAAAAGAGATGCGTGTCCGCGCGTGTGTGTGTGTGTGTCCGCGTGTGTGGAAAGGAAGGAAAGGAGGTTGCTCACACAAATACATCAAGGAAATGAGAGCTACGACAGTTTGGTGTGAGATGATACCAGCTAGAATCCCATTGATTAGAGGAAGGAGAAAAAACATAGGCAAGTATGTGAGGGCGTGTGTGTGGGGTTTGTGTGTGTGTGTGTGTGTGTGTGTGTGTGTGTGTGTGTGTGTGTGTGTGTGGGTTTGTGTGACTGTGACTGAGTGAGAGATAAACAGGCAAGAGAAGGTTGAACAGAAATGCAGCACACAGATCTAATCATTCCACTGACAAACAATCTATGCTGATGATATTCTCTTCTATATTTAGCCTGCGACGTCGTCGTCGGTCTATTTTGGCCACAGCCTGGGCCTTAACTACCTCTTTTTCTCACTCTGTCCTTCTATTTCTGTCACACTAGGAAGTGTTTTCTCTCTGATCTGGCTCTATTACTGCTGCCTGAATGGGAGGACGATGTCCACGCATACGATCAGTAGGCCTCCACAGAGCTCCCACCTCAGCCATTTGTCCGACGGACTGTTTTACAGCGATCAGCTCCTGCGGATGACAAGAATGCTGTGTACAAAAGGCTAATAAGACCTGAATAATTATGTAGAACGTGTAGAAAAAAAGGGAGCAGAACTAATGAGACATGATGGAAGATTTCTGTCAGGCATTTGAATGGAGCTGCGTAGGGAGAATTCCAGAAAAAGGTTGAAATAAAAGATATTTCCTTCGTCGTCGTTTCCATAATTTAGATCATGAAAACAAAAACACAAAAACGTAATTCCAGGGACGCCTACGCTGGAGCTTAGCTTTAAACAACAGCGAGCAGGTATCAAATCAGCCACATGTTAACGTAACACTGACACGTAATGTCAAGGTTAGCATGTTTGCAACCAGCTCATTGCTAACATCGGCTGTGTCCTGATGCTAGGTCGCAAGCTGGCTCAGCAAACAAGATGGATGACAGCCATTAGAGCAGAGATCATCCACATGATTTATCCTCCCTGATACCAAATCCTGTACTCATCCATTGACTGATAGCAATCTACAAATCTCCAACGCACGCACGCACGCACGCACGCACGCACGCACGCACGCACGCACGCACACACACACACACACACACACACACACACACACTTAAGGCGAAACACTGATTTCCCAGATGTAAAGTTAGCCAGAGCTAAATGAGCTAACGGGGGAGTAGCAGCATCCATACTCACGAGCATGTGGCTTAGCTCACGAAGACGTTCATAGCACAGAGCGTGAACCAACTCACTCACACTCATTCACAGTAGTGCAGAGTCGAAGGTGTTTGCGTTTGCTTTTTTGGCTCAATTCAAAGTGTGTAAGGATTACGGTGCGTAGGGCGAGATAAAGAAGATGTAGATACCATCACAAGATGCTTTTACCGTTGTTAGCCACCAGTCTCCTTTAGCTTCAAGCTAAAAATACATGGCTGGTTCTCCCTGCATTCCAGAGTCAGACAGCAGTAATGAAGGAAGGGAAAAAAATCTTCTTTGTGAGTAAAACATACTTATTCATGAGGACTTGAAAGGCAAAATACACTTTTTGGCTAAAGTGTTGCTTTGACGTTGACCAACAACGCCAACGTGAGGAGTGCAGGCTCGATATGTTCAGGTTTTGCAGTATCAGCTTGTGTTTGTCCTCACACGCTCGCCTCCATCCTTTCCTCTGTGTGTGTTTAGTTTTGTAGCTTTCTGACATGAAACATTCACCTACGCTGGCATTACCTCATCGATCAATAGCCCTCCTCGTCCCTTCCTCCCCTCCCCTCCCCTCCTCGCCTCCCTCCCTCCTCCTTGTGCTTTGCATGCAGGATCAATGT
This sequence comes from Aulostomus chinensis, assembly GCF_037954235.1. NCBI lineage: Eukaryota > Metazoa > Chordata > Actinopteri > Syngnathiformes > Aulostomidae > Aulostomus > Aulostomus chinensis. The sequence goes on from NC_141342.1 coordinate 5,746,699, forward strand.
TAGCAGTGGCCACAGTGGACGCCAAGTTACTGCCAGTGGTCTATCTCAATCAATCCAGTACCCCCCCGCCCCCCCCGGCACACTTAGCATTCTGTCTGCCTACGTGTGTGTGTGTGTGTGTGTGTGTGTGTGTGTGTGTGTGTGTGTGTGTGTGTGTGTGTGTGGTGTAATGTTTTCCACAGTAACAATGAACAGATGAGGTCATCGCAAGCCAATGAGAGTACTTCATCTTCAAGAACATGTGAAATGTATATTAGAAGGCACACACACACACACACACACGTGCACACACACACACACACACACACAGGCAATTACAGCATCACTGCTGCCACACATCCATGCAAAAGTAGAAGAGGAAGAGGAAGAGGAAGAGGAAGGGTAAAGGGAAGACCTGGAAAATTGTGGCTGGATGAGTGAGGCCTTGCTGGAGGTGCTTGTGCTAACAGAAAACAACAACAACAAACAAACCCTCCAGTGTTAATGTGTGTTTGTGTGTGTTTGTGTGTGTGTGTGTTTGTGTGTGTTTGTGTGTGTGTGTGTGTGTACTTCTCCAACAGCACCTCACTGCTATGTTGAGTCGGTAGAATCAGGCGTGATGCGTGCAGCTGTGTGTGGTCAGTGTCCAGGTACCTGCAGAGTACGGTTCTTGTTTCTCGATGAACTCGAACTCGTTCCTCTCGTACTTGGCTCTGATCCACTGCTCTCTGAGCAGCCTGGAAACACAATCAAGCACACGCACAGTTACGTTTCAGCTCAGTCATTTTACCTGATTGGGCCTGGAAACACAACCTGACACTGAGGGGGCAAAACCTTTTGTTTATTCCTGTACCCCCCCCCCCCCCCCCCCACACACACACACACACACACCATTGGAAACAACATGCCACCTCCCCTGCTCAGGGCCCCATGACAACCACAGCTGACGCTGATGTTTTCACTCTGACAGCCCTCACCCTTTACCAGCAAGTGAACCTGCTCCACCTGCTCCAGGGGTCCACCTGCTCCAGGTGCTCCACCTGCTCCAGGGGTCCACCTGCTCCAGGTGCTCCACCTGCTCCAGGGGTCCACCTGCTCCAGGGGCTCCACCTGCTCCAGGGGCTCCACCTGCTCCACCTGCTCCAGCGTGTTCCTGAGGCTGGTCTGGTGCCTCCATGTTGAGGAGCAGCAGGAGACGTTTGCTTCATGGACCCAGAAGAGGCTGGTCTCTGACCAGTGGAGTCATGAGGGACGAGATGTTGGAGACTCAGCAGAGCAGAGGAGCAGCTGAGATGCCTAAGGACCTGGAGACATGGACCCCCACCTCCTCCAGACCAGCAGAGGAGCAGCAGTGATGCCTGAGGACCTGGAGACATGGACCCCCACCTCCTCCAGACCAGCAGAGGAGCAGCAGTGATGCCTGAGGACCTGGAGACACGGACCCCCACCTCCTCCAGACCAGCAGAGGAGCAGCACTGATGCCTGAGGACCTGGAGACATGGAGCCCCACCTCCTCCAGACCTGGCATGCGGGCACTGATGGCTTCAGTGAATTCCTGCTGCTCCCGTCTATAAACATCAGACCTGCTCACTCCTTCACCTGGAGCAGGAGGGGGTCCGGTTCTCCAGGTGAAATGTGAGCACCACTGAAACAGCAGCACTCCAAGTCCTGGCTGAACAACATCAGGCTCTCTGATTGGTTGAGTGTTGTCACACCTGAAACACACCTATGAATCCTCAGGTGTCTATGATGGCCTCTTTGGGCCCTGGTTTGAACTCTGATTACTCGCCTCTACGCCTCTAAAATAAGTCTGAACATGCCCTGAATGCACGGCGCACTCGTCACGCCATTCACCAACCACCTGGCGCCATCGATCACTTGGATATATTTGATACAGGACGACAGACTGGATCCTGTGTTTTTGCGGCTGATAGGGAACAAATAATATCTTAAATCATTATAAGATATATAAGATGCCCTCAGCAGAGTTCTCACAACACCATGACAAAGCTATGTAATGAAGCCAGGATGAGCTCCAGCTGAGGAATCATCTTCATCCCCTGAAACGACATCAGCGCACGCCACTGATCAGTAGAACCGCCAGGGGTGCAGCAGCTCTGCAGTGTCAGAGCGTCCCTGCCCAGTCAGAGACTCAAGAACTTCTGTGTTTCCTAACCTCATTTTATCTGATGAGCTTCATTTGTTGACTTTAAGACAGGACAAGTAACTGAACTGGCTCGTGTGCGCTGAGCCGCCCTGCAGGTTTGAGCTGCCGTCTGTTTCCTGGCGTCTGCAGTATTTTCTTCAGCCCCGTCTGGTGATAGGAAGACGCGTTTGAGGAACTGCTCAGCTATCACTCAGTATGTCTGTAATAAACTACAACAGGAGGACAAACTGCGCGCTCCTCCTCCTGAGGTTTATTCAGTGAGTGCTGCACATTTGTGTTCCACTCTGAATGTCAAACAGCAGAAGACCCTAAATCAGAGGCAGAGCTTGTTATCTGCTGCTCATCGTTCACACTCTGACGCTGAAAATAAAGGAAGCGATCTCTTTTTAGATTGTCGTCCTCTTCTTCTTCCTTTTCTTCTTCTTTGGTGTGACGAGAACGTCACCATGCCAACAGTGTGGCCCTGGTTTATTTTCTCTCTTCATGTTCTTCCACTACAGTTCTCCTTTTATGGACCTCATTAGACATAAAACAAGTGTTCATTTGACCTTTGCAGCAGGTGCAAAGGTCAAACTCCTACAGCGGGAGTTGTGTCACACTCACTCACAGGGGCACATAACTGCTTTTTATAAGCACACAAAGAGGAAGAGGAAGTGACCCAGTGGCTCAGTGGAGCTGTAGTTTGTACTGAAACAACGATTCTTGAAGTGTGCCGCTGAGGGTGATGATTCACCTCCAGTTAACACGCTTCATTCTGATCAGGGAGCCTAACGAACGACACTCTGAAGAAGAAAGTGGCAAAGAGGCGTTCTAGGTACGATGTCACATCATGGAATTTATCACAGTGACTGCATTCTCAAAATCCCAGATGAAACTCAAGATGGAAGCTGCGCTCAGACTCTTCTTACTCTCTAGAAACACGCCTGACTGACTGTATAAACCCTGGTGTTGCTGGATGGAGATGAGCTCCTGTTTGCTAACCCCCTCACCTGCCCACAGAGGTTTGAGTTAAGAAACAACCGGAATGATCCTCAACTCTACTTCCAGCCGAACCTGGCAGACGCATCCCGGCGCTCCTGCTCACCTGCTGTACTTCATTCATTCACCTGACACGTTCACACCTGGAGAGGTCATTGATGGAAGCCTGGGGGGAAACGTCTCTGTGACCCACTTGTGAGTCCTGGAAGGCTCATTTGAGGTGAGTTAACCCTTTAACACCTGGTTCAGAGAACACAGGCTACGTTTCCTCTTCCAACTGATTATCATGGACGAACAGCACTAGACTATCACCATGTTTAACAAAAGGTCTACTGAATTAAGATAAATAAAGAGGACTTACTTGCAGTCCGTGTGTGTTGGTCTGTAGTAGAAAGCAGGAACCTTCTGCTCATATTTCGCTTTAGCTGCACTGTTTCCCATCGCAGCCATCAGCTGAAAGGCGGAGGAGACACCAGAGCACACGTGAGAGCAGGGTTCACACATTCAAGACAGCTGTGAGACAACTCGTCTCTCTGCTGGCAATTTGGGGACTTTTTACACAGAAAGGCTATGAAATAAAATGCTTGTTATGTAACATAACATGAACCCTCATCATCAAGCAGGAAATGCAATGTAGGTTGAAACAAGACATCAGTTCTTGGGTTAAAGCTCAGAAATACAGCAGGATGAAAGGTCAGCTGGCACTAAAATCTCCACATGGATTCAGGAGATGAATCTCCTTGACTAGAATGCGCCTGCCATCCGCCCTCTTTTCCTCCATGGCTCATTTATCGGAGGATAATCCCTAAAGCCAATCCAGCGGGCTCCTTCCCTCCGGGGTCTTTGGAGCTGAAGCAGAATCCTGCTGTTTTATTGTGAAGGTCAAATAGCAGCAAAACAGCCCACAGAAACCAACACGTCTGCCGCCCGGCGTTGACGCCTTTGACATTGAAAATGTGATATTTAGGGCATCAAATCAAAGAAACAGATTAGGGACAGTTTTGGTGCATTTGAGGATCACCGCCCCCGCCCGGCGCCCACGCCGTCATCAGCTCAGCCCTCAGAGAACTGCTGGCGACACCAGACGCTCCAGCAGGGAGAAATAGCGGCTGCCGCCATCAGCTGAAGAGCAGCACCATCTCCAATCGAATCGCTCTGTCGGTACCGAAGTAGACTTCAGATTTTACTGCCCGATTAGTCAGAACATCACCATACTCAGGTTTGATCAGGATAAACCACGCGGTTCAGTTAGACGCTGCACCGGATTATGAGCATCTACATGTGAACAGGATTATCAGTGGAATATTAATCTTCCTCAACCATGTGAACAGCTTATTGGGAATTTTGTCATTTTCAGAACACAGACAAAAACTGGAGATGCACTGGATTACTGCAAACGCTGGTGAACCATCCTGAAGCCTGGCGGTGCAGAGCTCACACATCCAGGACTTCCCAGACCTGAGAGAAACATTTTCAGGATGGACTTCCTGGTCTGAGACATCACGAACTTCACAATAAATCAGTACAAACCAAAGGCTACGTCTCTGTCTACACATCAAGAAGGTGTCGGTGCGGGGAATTTCTTGAATGTTTTTATTTTTCAAAGATTTTCCAGCTCTGGAAAAAGTCCTCTTTTAAAAGTCCCATGACTTCCAGGTTTTCCGGTATTATCACTCCCAGCTAGGCTGCAACGACTCTGACGTGCTAAACTTTCCAGCACGAGCGTGGTTTCTGTATGCTCACCTCAGGAGCTTCCTGATATTGTTTTTTTATAGTCTTTTTTAATATTTTGCACGTTGTCTTGTTGTAAATCTCCAAGCTGCTCTGTTCACTTCTTCTCCAGCATCTCATATTACAAAGTACATATTTGTCTGTTTGACTGTCAAATATTTGAAAGCATGAAAAATAAATTTCCCGGATAAAAATGCCAGTTTGTTCAAGACGATGTAATTTCCAGCTGGCTGAAATAGCGCCTGCCCTTCATTGACATCAGAGGAGTTCTTACGGCGAGTTCAGGTGAGGGAGGACCCCTGTGGGATGCGTGCTGGACTCAGGACCAGCCCGGTATTAGCTGGGTTCACTTCTGTTGTGGCTGATGTTTTATTGGAATGGGAATAGCGACGCTCCAAAAGCCCCCACAATAAACTCTGGCATTCCAAAATTCCCTCCGCCCCCCCAACTCCTCAGCTGCAGTTACAGAGCAGCAGAACCGCGCAGCAGTGTTAGCACGTTATCTGGATCCCTATTAGGTTCCTGTCATTGCTGTGTCACAGCTCAGCTGCCTCGTTCTCCTCAGGTTCTCCTCAGGTTCCGTCCTTCCAGCAGAGCCAAAGAGTTTAACCTGCTTATCTGTGTGAAAGTGTTTCTGCTGACATTTTCCTGCAGGGTCTATTACCCTCGCACAGCAGCTCAGCTTCTGTTCTCACGCTGGAGAGAAGCACCAGTAGTCTTACAACTGGAATAATACAGCACCGATCCCTGGAGGGGGCGCTCTCGCTCCCCAGGGAGGTCAGAGGTCAGGGTCAGCTGCAGAACAAGGTTCTCGTGTGACAGATGATAAGTGAAACTAGCATCAGGTCCAGCAGGGCGTGTTTAAGTGATCAGTACTGGCGGGACTGACCCTGCTGAGCCTCTGTGTTCTAGCCTCTCTGTTCTAGCCTCTTTGTTCTATCCTCTGTGTTCTGGGCTCTGTGTTCTGGGCTCTGTGTTCTGGCCTCTGTGTTCTGGCCTGTGTGTTCTATCCTCTGTGTTCTGGCCTGTGTGTTCTATCCTCTGTGTTCTAGCCTGTGTGTTCTAGGCTCTTTGTTCTAGCCTCTGTGTTCTGGGCTCTGTGTTCTGGCCTCTGTGTTCTGGCCTCTGTGTTCTGGCCACTGTGTTCTAGCCTCTTTCTTCTATCCTCTGTGTTCTGGGCTCTGTTTTCTAGCCTCTGTGTTCTAGCCTGTGTGTTCTATCCTCTGTGTTCTGGCCTCTGTGTTCTTGCCTGTGTGTTCTGGCCTGTGTGTTCTGGCCTGTGTGTTCTAGGCTCTTTGTTCTGGCCTCTGTGTTCTGGCCTATGTGTTCTATCCTCTGTGTTCTGGCCTCTGTGTTCTATCCTCCGTGTTCTGGCCTCTGTGTTCTGGCCTCTGTGTTCTAGCCTCTGTGTTCTATCCTCTGTGTTCTGGCCTCTGTGTTCTATCCTCTGTGTTCTAGCCTCTGTGTTCTATCCTCTGTGTTCTGGCCTCTGTGTTCTAGCCTCTGTGTTCTATCCTCTGTGTTCTGGCCTCTGTGTTCTAGCCTCTGTGTTCTATCCTCTGTGTTCTGGCCTCTGTGTTCTATCCTCTGTGTTCTGGCCTCTGTGTTCTAGCCTCTGTGTTCTATCCTCTGTGTCCTGGCCTCTGTGTTCTAGCCTCTGTGTTCTCTGAGAAAAAACACCAACACATCAGAATTTATGAGAACAGACTCTTGGTTAATGAGATCATTATTTTGACGAGATTCTTCCTTCTGTATTTTCTGCACGTTGCTCTCAAAATTTCTCCCTGCCGGGCAGTTTCCATGGGAACAACAAAAATAATAGTTCGGCTATTATATTTTGTCGTTGCCACGGGCTCCATATGTCATATCTTCATATTCAAACTCATGATTTTGCACATTCTGGTGTTAAGAACTGGACATCAGGAGACAAACAGCCTTTGACTTGAGCTTCACGACGGAATTCGAATCCCTCAATCTGAACGAGCTGACACGGCGGCCATGTTAATATTCCTAATTTGATGAACACACACACGTGCCTGGTGACGGGCAGCAGGGCTCTCAGCTCCGTTCCACAGCTGCTATTCTTCTTTCTACCCTCCAGTGACTCAAAGCTGCCTGTAACTGGAGCAGAACTAGGCACATTTGTTTAAAGGGTCATTATTCTAACGATCAGACCTCAGGAACACGCGGCTCCTGTCCGCTAAAACCAGCAGTTCGTGCAGCGTTGGCTGAACCTGGCTGGCAACAATCCAAGGAGGAAACCGAGGAAAACAATAAAATGCAGTCTCTCCTTCCAGGCAGCGAGTCGGACCCTGAGCTCTCATCTCTGCTCATCCAAATCACACAAAAAAGTTTTATAAGAGAACAAAATAAACGAAGGGCTGAGAGGACACGTAACTGTGACGCACCGCCGCTCCCTCGCCTCTGAGCCCACGTTAGCCCCCGCAGGTTTGCTGCTCCGCTAACTTCTTCACGAGATGGAGTAACAACAGAAGGACATGTCCAGCTGGAGGCTTGTGAGGAACGCGGGGGGAGTCGCCCACAGCTGGGATGTGGGAGTGGTCCTGGGGTTGTTTCAGTCCTGACAGCTCAGAAATGCAAATGCAGCAGACGACATGAGCCTTGATAATTTCGTTGCAAACAAGCTCGCGCTTCCAAATCAGGACACGTCTCTGCAAGCACGCTGGAAATTGAGAGACGAAGTCGCCACGCAACAATAAGCTGTAGCATGCTAACAGCTACAAAGCCACTGAGGCACCACCCTCCGTCCAGGTGACGTGGGACGCTTCTCCTGCCTCTTCAAACACTCGGTTTGCTCCAAAATGGTCGAGTCCGTCGTCCTCAGTGAGACAGTGAACACACGCTGTCTTAGAAGATTTAAGTGACGCCGGTAAACATGAGTTTATTACCATTTCCCAGGAAATATTAGAATACTGGCATCATACAGTGTCCAAACCTTCCACCATGCGTTCCAGATCGTTCTATCAGGATTCTGGGTTGATGAGAAGAATATAACAAAATTAGGAGATCATCCTGCATCTGGCTGCTGCTCGCCCAGAGAACATCAAAACAGAAGAAGGAGGTGTGACATGGCTGCCCTCCTCGCCTTGCCGCACCGCAGTGGGACAGCGTTGGTGGAGCGTGAAAATGCCAGACACCGGGATTCTACAGAAGCTGATCTTTAAATGGCAGGTGACTGGTCAGCTCACTCCAACTGGGTGTGTTGTTGAAATCACACTGGCACAGAAGCCAAATCTTCTCATATCCAGCGTGTGAATCGTTTGGAGCGAGTCAGATGTTGGATGCAGGCAGGGATCAGGGAGACTGATGAGGGTGCGTATTGTCTGTCGATGCGTATCTGCGTGTTTACCTCCACCTCGCTGGCATCCCACGTGTCCTGGATCGACTTGACCCTGCTGATGTGGGGGATGCTGCGGTGAAGGAGCGAGCAGGCCTGGCAAACAAACACACCCAGAGTCAGCGATGCCCAGTCCGGCTCTGCAGGAGAGAGAGAGGGATGATGCCGAGGAAACAAGCAGAGGGGTGGGAGGAGGGGGGGGAGATAAGGGAGGAAATGAAATTGGGGAAAGCAGTGCAGGAGGATGATAGAGAAAGATGGAGGAGGAGGGGTGAGAACATTTTGTCATAAAGGTGCTGCAGGTGATAAAAAGTGCTGATGGTGATGCTGCTGAGGAACAACAGCAGCGATGCAAATGAAGCAAAGCCTTAAGACGCAGGGAGATGGGGCGCCTGTTCGTGCAGGACAGCGGGGCAGTCGCACGCCAGTTTGGGGGGGAAATCCTATTGAGCTTAGCGGCAGGAAACAGACCGCCTGAGACGTGGCCAGAGGAGGAAGTTATCAGGTAGTTACATCACCAGGCGGCTGCTGTAATTATGCAGGTGCCTTCAGCCGCGCGCACACGGCTGAGTGTGGTTTTATTTCAAAGACAACAGAGCACACACGTAAACATCTTGGCGTGCATCACCTCTGCAGACACCGGCGAGCTGCTGCCAACGCCATCATGTGACTCAACACTCACAGATCGTGAAAACCAACAGCCTGAGAGCGAGCGTGCGAGACAAAAGGATTCTGAGCACATCGTGACACGACGGCGGCGTCCGTGGGTGTTCAGTTGAGCTACATCTGAGTCACTGTATCACAGGTACTCTGATTGTTCTTGAAGACGTTCCAATCAGACACAGGCAGCGTTCCTTTATGTTCCTCTGTAGCCTGGCGAGGGAAGAAAACCTGACAGTTCAATGATCAGTTGAGGAGAGGCAAGATTTGACTGCATCATCCATCCCTTCATCCACCCGTCTGTCCATCCCTTCATCCACCTGTCTGTCCATCCCTTCATCCACCTGTCTGTCCATCCCTTCATCCACCTGCCTGTCCATCCCTTCATCCACCCGTCTGTCCATCCCTTCATCCACCCTTCTGTCCATGCCTTCATCCACCCGTCCGTCCATCCATCCATGAAGAGGAGACATGTTTCTGGAATCTTCTTTATTCATATCACATGCAACAGATCTATAAATCAACGTATTCTATACTCATGTCAGAAATTTAATCTTAATATCTGTTGCAATGACACACACACACACACACACACACATACACACACAAGCAAAAAAGCCTGGAAAACACAAACCTACATGCACAACCCTGCTGACACAAACAAACAGCCATTGAGTGGTGAGGTCACTGCTGCCTGAGTCAGAGCTCATGGAGTAGCAGACAGTTCTCTTGGAGATCAGCTTACTGTGGCCACGACTGACACACACACACACACACACACACACACACACACACACACACACACACACACACACACACACACACACAGACCATAGTCAGAGATGAAGGTGTTTCTCAGCAGGGTTACTGGGATGAACACAAGTAGGAACCAGGACGATGGAGTGCCACTGCTGCTTTTTATACACAGTGCCAATGTTCTTAAAGTGCTGCCACACCTTTCATGTTCTCCTCTTGGTTCTAAAGTTTGTGGTCCGTTAGGTGGAACGATAATAACTAACAAGGTTGGGGAAAGAGATGTGGTTCAGATTCGTAAGATGAAAAGTTTCAGCTCAGACAGAAAGTTTGTGTGCAGCTGTGTCAGATTCCTGCGACCAGTCATCCAGTCTGAACGCCTCTAAGAACGGGTGGACGGCCTGACAGCGTCTCCCTCTGGACACGCCGGCACAGCCTGGTGACTGCAGTCACTGCTCAGCAGAGCTGGAAGCAGACGCAGCTCCTCTGGATGAAGTTTCAAGACATATCTGGAGATCACCATTACAAGGCAGGAATCATATTTCAGCGATGGACGATGACAGGAACTTTGGTGAATGAAACAGTGGACCTGCCAGGAAGTAACGCTGCTCCTCCTCTCTTCTCCTGAGGAGAAGGATCAGGATTCACAGGTAGATCACGAGTTATTATTTAACTTAACTAAAGCTGGTGCCACTCCTGTCAGACAGCCTTTGCATTTTGTGCTGATCTCCAGACATTAGCATGCTAAAATGCTAAGCTAAGATGGTGAGGGTTTGGATTACATATTTTCATTTGAGGGGCAGCCCGGTGCAGCAGTGGTCCTCACGGTGGCCCCCCAGCAAGAAGGTTGTGGGTGGAGCCCCGGCTGGAGCATGGGGTCTTTCTGGGTGAGTCTCCATGTTCTCCCTGTTCCTGCTGGGTTCTCTCTGGTACTCCAGCTTCCTCCACAGTCCAAAGACATCAAGAGGGACCAGGTTAATCCAGACTCTAAATTGACCGTAGGCGTGGCTGGGAGAGCCAATGGTTGTCTGTCTCTATGTGTTGGCCCTGCCATGGACTGGTGACCTGTCCAGGGGGAAGGCTGCTGGGATGGCTCCACCTCCACCACCCTGAACAGTAGGAGAGGGGGAAGATGGAGGGAGGGATGGAGGGATGGATGGATGATGGATGGATGGATGATTGATGGATGGATGGATGATGGATTTTCATTTGAGCTGTTTCACATTTAGTTGAGACACTGCAGTGTCTCCTCATACTGTTAGCATAGCTCACCTGTTAGCATAGCGATGTAGCTACTTTTACAGGAATCTTCCTCCAATGCTTGCTAACGTCAACCATTAATGCCACAGGAAATGATTTCATGTTTTCAGGGTGTTCAAGCGTTTCAAATAATCTCCTGTTACTGCTCGCTAAGACGGAACCTCCGACCTGCAGTTTCCTCACAACGTTTCTGGGATGTTGAACGATTATCTGCTATTCTGTTGGAGTTTTTAGAGAAGGCTTTGTTTAGGAACAACGTTCTGCTAGAAAGTAAAAATGTCTCAGCAAAAACATGATCACAATGCTGCATGTCGTCTTCTCAGCATTTTTGGAACAAAAGAATCTCTTGGTGGGCGGGGCTCCAACCAAAAGATGACTTTGTCAGTTGAACTGGATTTGTTTTAATGAACAGATTCAGCTTTTCCATCTGGTGAACCAGAAATCTGCGTTTCAGTCAGGAGTTTGATCCTATTAGTCACAGCAACAGAGCCATGTTTGGAAGCAAGCATGTCGATGACGAATGTCAGCCGCTCCGTGGACGGTAAGCAGCCGGCCTTCCAAGGACACTGACTTTAGTTTGAACAATCTGATGGTTTGAGTTGTGTACATCCCCTTTCTGACCTGGCAGGGGTTTTTCTGTACTTCTGTAGTCCCGCTATCTGTAAGAACCTCGATGACATCATGAGTGTCATTGTGTCAGAAATGACTACTTTCAAGAGAAACAGAGAACAGCACAGGAGGAGGAGGGTTCTCACTGAGATGAGCCAACTGGTCCTGATGAGTCACATCACCGGAGATCCCCTACTGAGTCAAAGCTCGTCCTCCTGTACGTCTCCAGCTGTCGTCCCTCCATCAGTGACCTGCACGCCGGCGCGCGTCCTGCTGCTTTATTTGCGCCAGTGTCGCCTCTTCTGAGCACAACACTGAGCTTTGTGTCAGCCTGCTAGAAGCTGGATGATCAGACACAGCACGAGTGGCTCCTGACCTCATGTGTCAGCGCTCCACTCCATGAGAGGAAGGAGTGTGTCGTGTTGTCGAGGCCGACCTTTAATAATGCACGCCATCCCATCACGCCTGTGTTTTAGCGAATGTCCGACCTGTTCCACCGTGTAACGTGTGGTGCAAAGGACTGAGAGCGAACTTTGACCAGTGAGATCAGCCCTGACAGGCTCGAGTGCGTTTCATCAGGTATGAAACCATAGCACATCAGGTGTGACGCTGTCTGGCGTGATCATATCAGGTTTCCTCATCACATTCCACTGAAGCCTCGTTTCCTTCGCCCACCAATTCTTTTTGGAAACAGAATAAAGTATAAAGTTTATGACAAAGGAGCACGAACAGTGCATGTACATGTTTAGTTCCTGTGACGAATCCGACAATGTTCCAGACCCACTGAGCTGCTGCTGCGACACAGTCCGCTAGCAGCCATCAGCTACTTAGCGCTACACAATGCTGCAGTGGAACCTCAGGCTGACTGAATCTTCTCAGGTGGATCGTTACAACAGTAAAATGTGCTGTGGTCACGAGTGGAAACATCCACATCTGACTTATGTGCATCAATTTTAATCAATGCAGAAAAGTTTCTCACACTTTCCCAACTGAAAAAAGTCAGGTGCGTCCACCACCGAGCCGTCGTATCGCGGCTCTGCTGCTCTAGCGCACCTTCCTCCCACCTCACAGGACTGCCGAGGCGTCTCTCGGGTGAGTAGAACTCCTTTTAGTGTCCTTAGAGAAGGGCAGAACCGGAGCGCTGCTGAGCCACAGAGGAACCGGGCGTCTCTGCCTCTGTAGCTTCATCTGAGCTCCCCAGCAGAGACGAGGCAGCAGGAAAAAGATGACGGTACCGAGGGTCAGTGTCAGGATGACTAAGCACCCAAAACGCACCAGCAGGATCGGCGAGTTGTGTGTTTCCAACTGCTTCCAGCAGGAATTCAGTCTGGTTAATGGATGTTGTACCTGTGAGGGACGGACACATCATGCAACCTGGCGCCGCTCTTCTAGATGCATTCATGTTGACTCCTATACAGAGTTTGACAAGGAATTATTGTATCTGTCTGATGTCATCTCCACATTAAATAATGGCGCCATGTTGGCTTGTCATTAGAATTAAAGCGTGATTATTAATCGTTTCACCAGAGGAGTCGGTATGTGGTCTGCTCTCAGCAGGGCTTCAGGCAGCCATGTTTCATACACGGTCTACAAGGCCACACTGGGATATGACGGCGAAGGCGTGATGACTCATACAAACAGGGGTTTAATAGACAGTTTCTCAGCAAAGGCGTGAAGTGTGTGTGTGTGTGTGTGTGTGTGTGTGTGTGTGTGTGTGTGTGCGGTGACAGTGGAGATACATTTTCTCACCAGAACATCTGTGAGAAGTGACAATGTTAGTTTGGAAAGTTGGTGACCTGACGTGAACTTCAGCAGCTACAACATTCAAATATTTGACAAATTAATTAAAAAAAACAAAAAACAGATGCTAACCAATCAGTGATGAACTGATGGGAGGATATTTGACCCAGAATTCCAAGGGGCAGCTTCAACGAGAAAAAAAGTCTATATTTTGAAAATCACTGAGGTATTGAAGCTGAAATCTGAGTTTGGCAGCGGCGTGGAAGCGAGCACCGCAGGAAAGTCCTGCTCCATCTGGGCCCTTCCACACACAGTGGCCCCGTGGGACCCGCTCATGCGTCTGGAGTTCGTGTCGGTCCCTGCTCCAGTAATTCTTGGTGACTTCAGACTGCAGAAAGAGCCAGTCACGGTTATTTAGAAGCTGAAGCTAAAGGTAACTGAAGGCTAAAAACAAGCTGCAGCAACAAAAACAACTGCTAGCATCAAAAACAACTGCTAGCATGAACTACAGCTTCGAGTGTTGTAGTTAATTTTCATCTCCAATCTAAGAGTTTGTGGACTATGGATCGTACGGCTGGATAAAGAAGACCTGGATTATAGGATGAGCTGGAGAGTTTGTAACTGACGCTTCCGGATGGTTTTGCCTTTGTTAGCTGTCAGTCTCCATTAGCTTCAGTACATGTGGCTGGCTCTTCCTGCATTCGTAATACAGAGGGAAAAACATTGTTGTGTGTTCAAGACTCCTGTTAGTGAGTGCTTGATGTGCACATTTCCCTTTTTGGTTTTAACTATCAGTTTAAACAGCACTGCAATCGTGGGTACGTCTGGGAGCCCTGGCTGCTGATGGTGAAGGGCTGTGGAGTACAACAGCAGCGCTGCTTGTAGGTGGAACTGTGTAGTTGTGTTCATGACACAGTAACGCTGGCGTGTGTTCACCAGGAACCTTGAGTACCACTGCGGTCCATGAGGTTGACTTTTAATACCTGGAGGTGACGACACACAAGATAAGTCACCTTTTTAAAAGTGACTGACTACAAAGTCTGTGAACGAGCAACAAAAGTCCGACATCTTTCCAGCTAGCTTGTTTCTGCGGGTCAGTGGAGGGCTACCTGTTAGCCACAGTCGCGCACACCACCTCCTGAAGTACAATCAGCTTGTTTACTATGCTGAAATGATTTGTGGTATTTGTGTTGTAATGAAACCTTTTTAGTCTGAAAGAGATAAGATCCTGTCCCCTTCTGGGATGCAGCCAGTGAACCAGCATCAATAATTCATGTCTTGATGATTATTACATATGGATCTGGAGCCTGGGAATGCCTGATCCGGCTGTGGGGGGAGGGGACAGGATAATGGTTTGGTTGATGGATGCGTATCGTAAAACCTCTGATCTGTGCAGCTCCGTCTACTGACATTTCATGAGTTTAAAGGAACACGCCAACTTTCTGGGAAGACCCTTCCGTCTCGTCCTCCCCAGAGAAGAGAGGAGAAATAGCTGAGACCGACGCTAGTTAGCTTAGCATAATGAATGGTAATATATGGGAAGGTTAGCATACCTCGATATAAATATGTCGGGTCAGGTTTGCTATTAAATAGTTTAAAACCGAGATGCTGTAATTGGAGGGTCAGAGCAGGACTACGTTCCCAACTGGGTGACTTGACGCTCCTCAACAGTCCAGCTAATGAAACGATTTGTTTGATCATTAGAAAAATAAGTGCTGCTACTAAATATGGCCGATTTTTTTAAGAGAGGATGAGGAGCAGGATTACTGCGGGACACACCAAGACCCTGATCTGGATCTACTGAGCCAGTTTACAGGGGCTAAACTGCAGGTTCTAGAAGCTGATGGAGGAGAAGCCATACCTCGATGTGATGTGGGCATGCTAACACTTCCCATACACCACCATTCATTGTTCTAAGCTAACTAGCAGTCGGCTGGTCTCAGCGCCCTGATGTAGCAGGGAGAGCAGGGAATGTTTTCCTGTCTCTCTCTGGGGACGATGGCAAACGTGTATTTCCAAAAAAGTCGGCGTGCTCCTTTAAGCACAAGGATTCGCCCAAATCTGCACGGCTGACCAGCGAGCTGAGGAGTTACGTTCCTCGCTCTCCAGGGTCTCAGTGCTCTCTGGGGTCTCAGTGCTCTCTGGGGTCTCAGTGCTCTCCGGGGTCAGCACCAGTCCCCCTGCTGCACCTGCCACAGCGGTGCAGCACACGACACCTGATGGTCAGAGATGGCAAAGTTTTTAACAGAATCCTGCAGAAAACTGCTGGCCAGGAGCTCCACACACCAGGACATGGAGAAAACGATCGCAACGCTTATTTCTACACAAGATGACAGCCTCCGGCCACCCCCCCCTCCCGGTGCCCCCCCACCAGACAAAGCTGTGCCAGGCAGAGACGCTGGCTGCAGCGGTCCTCAGAGGAGCCCGAACCAGGGCCAAGGAACAGGCTTCCTGGGCGGGCTCGGCTCCAAGCACTGGGCGTTGGGCCCATACTGGAGCCACTCACTGGTTCATAGCCATCTCAGGGAGGGGATGGGGGGAGGGGGGGGGGGGGGGGCGAAGGTGTGGGGATGGAGAAGCTACAGCAAAAAAAAAGCACACCAGTAATTACTGGGCAAGCTGGAAGAAGATGACACCAGCAAACAGGAACAACTGGCATCTTGTGGCACACACACACACACACACACACACACACACACACACACACACACACACAGGAGTGTTTCATGGCTGGAGCAGGGTCCAGGGTGTCCTGGCCTTCTCTCTCTACCTGCCAGCAGAGAAGCGTTTTCTCGCTGCTCGTCCGGTTCACACCAACATGCCGGGTCGATGTGAACCCGCTCGGGTCTAACCGCCTTGCGCACATGCAGAGGTGCAGGACACGCGCTGTCCTACCTGGGTTGCCGCAGTCCGCGCACGTCTCGTTGTCCGGTCTCGCCAGCACGTCCTGCAGGAGCCGGTTGTTCCCCTCCGGTTCCAGCGCCATGGTGAGCTGATCCGAGCCTGCACAAGCACATCCGACACACACCCGATCACCTGTCAGCTCGATCTGGACGGGAGGGGACGCGCTCTCTCCCTCTCTCTGTCCCTCCCTCCCTCTCTCTCTGATTGCTCTATTACCGCTCTCTCTCGCTGACTGCATAATAATCACCCGTCACCCCCACCCCCTCCTCCCTCCCCCTCCTGACGGTCGGCCAGTGGTTCTCCTCCATCCTCTCTTCTCTGGTGAGAGTGAGACCTCCAGCGGCCGCCTGTCTGTCTGACATGTACATTCCTAGAAATACTAGAAAGATACTACCCTGGTAACAGTAGGAATACTCTGAACTACTGAATTACACTGACATACAAGTAGAGGAGTATTTGGTAGTAACGGAGGCTGAGCTCAGCCTGGAACTTGACGATCGAATGAAACTGAGGGATTAAGGTTTATTTCAGTGACACTAAAAGGAGGAGTACAGACTGCGACCTCCCACAGGTTCGTGGCTTCACCTTCCAGAGCCTTCATCTTCTGATCTTCATCCGGTTTTCCATGTTTTAATCCAGAATCTTTGTCTTCGAGATCAATGAGATCTCAGATTAATGTTGAAAAAAGTTAAATCTGTCCTTTAAAATGTTGTGAAGCAAAAGAACAATCGACCTAAAATGCAGATATTCAAGTAAATGCTTCAACGTCGTGGTGAAGTACTTGAGGATTAAAAACTATTTTCGGTGAAACGTCCATGTTTTTGATTGTCAGAGTCTCAACTGTTTCGTTTCGTTGTTGATTTTGTTTTACCTGATAAAATAAAGTTTAAATAAATGAATACTGAAAAAAATACTGATTCAACTGTGTTCGGACCGGAAGTTCAACTCAGTGTCAGAGAAAACGCTCAGGTTCGATATCCGGTTCCTCAGAAATCTTCTGTCCAACTCATTAGTCAAACCCCAGAATGTGGCTGAAGACGGGTTTTCATTAACTGTCCGCTCTGTTTAGAGGAACAGAGCGACGGCTGCAATTATTCATTCATAAAATACAAAAAGAAACGAAGTATTTACTCATTTTTTTCAATTACACGGCACAATTTATTTCAAGTCTTAGCAGTGCGGCTACGTCACAGTCGATCTATCAGACGAGCTAACAGCGACATTACATTCACTGTCACGATCTCAGGCTGTTTTCAAAAGAGAAATTAAGTGTTAAAAGGAATGAATGACCAGTTTTTATTTGTGAAGCAATTCGATTACTAACGCCTGCCCTTCCTTCGAAGACCCATGACGTCATTTTCCCTCGACGGGCTAGCTTCTGAAGGGTGAACGCAGCGCGAGGGCTCGCGTCTCCCACTCGTAAACAAACATGTCTGCCATGAACTTCGGAGCGAAGAGTTTTAAACCTCGCCCCCCTGACAAAGGCTCTTTCCCGCTGGACCACTTCGGTAGGTTCCTTTCGATAGATGGAGTTTCGTTTTAACCCTGAGTTTACCGGAGCTCTCCAAATTGAGTTAAAAAAAACTAAACGTTAGCCGGTGGCTAACTCACCCGGAACACGGCACGTCCATATATGGAGCTTCCTCTGTATCGTAATATAGAAACAGTCCAGTTTGTAACCCTAAGACTGATTTGAGGCCAGTGAACGATGAGGTCAGGAGTGGTGGGCCGGCGGGGGGGGGGACCGAGGCCTGGATCCCTCGTCAGTACCGCGACCGGCCCAACTAGAACCAGAACCAGAGCCTCACCCACTCACTTGAATGTTTGATTATAGAAGGTGGTCACTTTATTTCAGGTGTTTAAATCTGGGCTCACATACTTGCATCATGATGTTACTAAATGTTGATCTTTTTAATGTCACTGATCCAAACACCGTAGTTCCTCAGACAGGAACTCGCTCTGTCAATACTGCAGATGGATAAAAACCAGTAGCACAGCGTGTTGGTGGTCCTGACCTGGAGGAGCTCAGGCAGGCAGGCGGCGTGCCCCCCCACTCACTCGAGTGGGGGTGTGTGATGTGGACTGGCTCACGCCCAGTGTGTGTTTGGGTGTTTCAGGTGAGTGCAAAGCCTTCAAGGAGACGTTCATGAAATGCTTAAGGGAAAACTCCTTCGATAACTCCAGGTGCCGACTCCAGTCCAAAGACTACCTGGAGTGCCGGATGGACCAGTAAGACCCCACCACCACACACACAAGTCACAGGACAGTTCCTGCTTTCACACACACGTAAATAATAAATTCAAAGTGCATGTCGAAAGTGTAGGTGTGTTCGAGTGCCTCTGCCAGGCGACGCCTTTTTGAGTCCTTCGCTGCTTGAGCAGAGTTCAGGAAGGAACGTTTCCTTTCCTGGTTTTATTTATCGGTCAAATGTTTTCCAGGCCTGGAAGTGAATGTTCTTAAATGCCATGACTGTTGGTGACCATCAGCTCTGTCTCACATCCAGTCACCTGATGGCAAAGGAGCCTTTAGAGAAACTGGGATTCAAGGACTTGGTGGAGCCCCCCCCCCTCCAGGCAGACAAAGACTGTCAACACTGATGTACTGCACCGGCTCCCTGTGCCCACCGGGCCGCTCTGGACTGATCCAACACTTGGATGGTTGAACACCCATCAGCACGTTCAAGGTGAGGAGACGCGTCGAGGCGAGGGGATGCAGCCGCTCCTGTACATGGAAGACTGTAAGATATGGAGAGGTTTATTCACCCTCAATAAAGTTTTGTATTTATGTGTGCATGTAGAATGAGGGATTTTCCTGAGCATCTTCATTGTAGTTGACGGAATCTTAAAATGGAGTCTTGGGGTTTCAGCCTGTCTGATTACTAGGATAAGCCACGCCCACCGCCGAGGCAAGGAACCAGCTTCAGAGGCTCCCTGGTGACGAACCAGACACACAAACGTCTCTGAACTTCTCACCAGGACTTTTATTGTCAAACTGCAGACTGAACTACACACATATCCAGCTATAAAAACCTACTGAGAACACAACTACTGTCAACAGCCACACACACCCACACACACACACACCCATCACAGAACCCCCCCCGGTGAAGGAGAAGTTTCGGGGGGGGGGGGGGGGGGTTAAATCAACAGAAATACAGCTAGAGGATAATTAGAACCAGGGGCCAAAATGAACCTTCCGGCTCACCGTCAAATGTCTGGCAGAGACTCGTTGAGCGTCACACGTTGAGCGTGGTAACACTCAGGGTGAAGACGGCGACAAGCACCAGGCGTCTAAACCACGCTGACGATGGCAGAATGCAACTTAGCCGACGGTCAAAATGTCTTCATGTAAATATTAAAGCCATGTGGTGAACGAAGAATAAAGTCATGGCGTTCTTATTTCAAAGAAGAAAATGATAAACCTTCTGTTTTAACTACACGACTGGCGCGTAGAGTCTCAGTTTACGAGGTGCACCTGAATTTGCCATGAGGTTGATGGTGTGGTCGTGGTCACAGGGATGTAGTTAGAGAGGAAACTTCCCGGCCTCGTCTCTCAAGTGTAGACGTGTCCTGCATGACAGCCAGTACTGGTACCTGCAGAAGTACTTCAACAGGTCACCAAGTACCATGACGTGACGTGTTTTTCCAGAGATTCTCCACACAGAGGGGAGGGGGGGGGCGTGTGCCCCTGCACCCTGGGAGAATTTCTCCTCTTCACAGCTGCTTTACCGCAGTTTACAGTTAGCATACAGCGTTAGCACACAACAGTCTACCAGGAAACGAGGATGATGAAGGTGTGGGGCACATAAACATTAAAAAAAAAATTTTTAAATGGTCTCCTGGTGTCTAGCGGGAGGAGTTGGAGCTGGAGCGGGACCTGTGGCGGCGGCGGCCAGGTGACCGAGACCTGCGGCGCACAGGAGAGCGTCGCCTTGGAGAGCGAGATCTAGGAGAGATTACAGAATGAAGATGGGATGAAGGGTAGACTTTATAATGAGGGTACTTTAGTAACATAACTACTGTGTCTGGGCTTCACTTACTAGTACTAGTTTACTACTAACAGATTAATAGTTACAGGAAGGGTCAAGTGTTACTAGAATTAGTTTACGACTGACAGATAAACAGTTACAAGAAGGGTCAAGTGTTACTAGTACTAGTTTACTACAAACAGTTACAGGAAGGCTCAAGTGTTACTAGTACTAGTTTACTACTAACAGTTACAGGAAGGGTCAAGTGTTACTAGCACTAGTTTACTACTAACAGTTACAGGAAGGGTCAAGTGTTACTCGTACTAGTTTAGAACTAATAGTTACAGGAAGGGTGAAGTGTTACTCGTACTAGTTTAGAACTAATAGTTACAGGAAGGGTGAAGTGTTACTCGTACTAGTTTAGAACTAATAGTTACAGGAAGGGTCAAGTGTTACTTGTACTAGTTTAGAACTAATAGTTACAGGAAGGGTCAAGTGTTACTCGTACTAGTTTAGAACTAATAGTTACAGGAAGGGTGAAGTGTTACTCGTACTAGTTTAGAACTAATAGTTACAGGAATGGTGACGTGTTACTCGTACTAGTTTAGAACTAATAGTTACAGGAAGGGTCAAGTGTTACTAGTACTAGTTTACTACAAACAGTTACAGGAAGGCTCAAGTGTTACTCGTACTAGTTTAGAACTAATAGTTACAGGAAGGGTGAAGTGTTACTCGTACTAGTTTAGAACTAATAGTTACAGGAAGGGTGAAGTGTTACTCGTACTAGTTTAGAACTAACAGTTGTTGGATCGCGTTACAGTGAATTAATTATCATTTCCTGGTGCCATCATTTGCTCCTCACCTTCTTCTTATGCGAGGTGGAGTGCGCCGCCACATCGGCGGTGGGGGTGGCATCCTGCGGGGCGGCGACAGTCTGCGAGGGGGAGGGCGCACTGTAGGAGCCAGCACTGCTATGACGGTGATCTCCTGACCGTCAATCTGACCTGAACAGGACAACCCAGGAGAAAACAACCTTCAGCACATCTCATGAAGACTCAGAGCCAAAGACGCTGCCACCGCGCCTCCCAGTACCTCCGTCCATGTGTTTGAGCGCCTTCTCTGCCTCCTCGGGGGTCTCAAATTCCACGTAGGCGTAGCCCTTGGACAGGTGGGGGTGGACGCGGTTCATGGGCATGTCAATCATCTTGATCTTGCCGTAGGTGGAGAAGATCTCCTGGATGTGTTCCTTCAGAGGAACAGAGAACATTTGGAGCATCTTAGCAGAATATATCGCACTGACACTCAAATTTATTTTGACTCATAACAGAAGCGACAAGGTCATGGATGTGGTAGGGTTGTCCTGGTTGTCTCAGGGTTGTCCTGGTTGTCTCAGGGTTGTCCTGGTTGTCCTTGTTTATCTGCATGAGCTTGAACCTCACCAGACTTGGACGTCTGCACTCTTTAATGGAACTCATGACATTTCGGGTTAAATCTGTTAAACATGTAAAATTGCATTTTTGGTTTTCGTCAGCACCGGCATGGTGGCCCCGGAACGGTGGCCCCGGCACAGGCGCACGCTCTCTGAGGACCCTCTCGTGTGACACGTGTCACTGCTGGATGATCTTCTCGTGTTCTGGGGGGGGTCACTGATAGATTTCAGGGGAAATCTTCATTGTCTGTTGCCATAGGTACCACACTAGAACTAGAAACTCGAACCGTGACCCAGTAGACAGGGTATTCTTGTGTAGTCATAGTAACGGACCAGCACTCAACCGTGTGTTTGAGCACGCACCTTGATGACGTTTCTAGTCAGCCGGCCCAGGTAGACCTTGGTGGGTTTGGGGGTGGGGCTCCTCCGCCTCCGTTCCCGGTCGTCTTTCTTTGCAGATTTTGACCTGCAAAAAGTTTTGATGCAGAGAAACCAGTCACACTGTTCTCAAAGCGTGTGAGCGTCCTGTTCTCCATGCACAAGATTCATGTTTAGTTAGAAGAGAGAACTCACGAAGGAAGATTAGGTTTGACTCAAGACACTCATCATCATCATCATCACAGGCCAGTCTGGGGATTTGAGCGCCAGACGTGGTAAATGACTTTGTAACAGAGTGAAATCTGAGGCCTTGGTTTTGGTGATGTCACGGCGGCCACGTTTCATGCTTACAGCTGCACAACGGCTGCATGTGACTTCGGTGCAGCCCTGCATGTTTACAGGTCGAGCAGACGGCCGAGGCTGTGACATAAAATCACCCTATGATGGTTCAAACGTGTTACACGTTCATTTAATCAAGCAGGTGTGACACAAGGAAGGTACGTTTACTGGAGGAAGCCAAGTGGACACCAGAGTCACAATCTGAGTTGAAAATGAGAGAAACCTGATCTTTGCGTTGTCAACACTACAAGTACTGCATGTGTATTCTTTTGTTAGAGTTTTTCAGGGGTGAATCTTGTACTTTGAGCGTGAGCGTCGTCTGTTGTTGTGCCGCTGTCGGCTGGGGCTGGGCGAGGAGGAGGAGGAGGAGGACGACGAGGAGCGGGAGCTGGAGGAGCCTGAGTGGCTGGAGGCCGAGGAGCTGGAGCCGCTGGAGGAACCGGAGCTGGAACCTGAGCTGCTGCTGGAGCTGGAACTGGACCTGGAAACGGTTTCAGAGTGGAGGGAAGTTAACCTGCACAAGTTTCTGTTCACAGTCCAAACGTGGATGAAGACTGTTAGTCCGGCTCAGGGGGGCCAAAGGGGTGGGGCAGAACTGACCTGCTGCTCCCGCTGGAGGCGCTGCGCCGCGTCCGGTTCTTCTCTCTGGCCCGGTCTTTATCAGCAGCATCTTTCGTTGCTCCGGATCTCTCCTTACCTCGTGGTTTACTCTTGTCATCCTCCTTCCTCTTCGTGGGAGAAGGCGCCCTGTTGGAGGGGGGGGGGGGCATTACTAATGTGAGTACCCCTGAGGTTTCTCTGCTCATCAGGAACTGTTCGGAATATCATTTATAATCATGAACACAATTATGAACCTGCAGTTTCATTCTATGAGCAAATCTGCCACATTGGTCGATTTTCTCAAAAGTGACGTGGAAATTCAGCGTCTTGATGCGATGTGGGAGAAAAAGCTCTGAATTCTACTTTTTGGGATTTCCACACGTTCGAACACACCGGAAGAAATCAACTTTGCTTGATTCTGACCCTCGCTGGTCTTTCTTTCTATTTCAACGAGAATAATAAAGTCAAACTTAGCGTTCCCTGAAACCTGGAAGGTCATACTGCGACACGAGTCCTGATAATCGCAGTCAGGTTTTCTAGTTGTTTTTCCTGAACCGTGACTGTTACACACCCGCGCACGAGCACACCTGCTCCTCTTCATCCAGGTTAGCATGTTGCAGTACACGAATTAGCCAAATTAGCAAATGACATAAAACTGCCTTCGCACTTCCTGTTTGAGGCCGACGTGCAGTGACGCAGGGGTCGCCTGCTGCTGCTCGCTCGCACATTCAAACGTTTCCTATAAAAAGCGAGGAAATAAGTTGTTGCGTTCACTTACATGATTCCCCCGATCCGCTATCTTTGTAGCCGCAGAGCGATGACGTAAGCGCTGTCGCTCGGTTTCAGCCAATCAAAAGGCCCAACGCGAGTAGGAAGCGACTACAAATGTGAACTATTCCCTCAGCTTGAGCTCTTGGGACAATCTTGATCTTTTAATGCGCCTTACTGTGAATCATGACGTCTTATAACACTTTTCCCGGTTAAATGTGACGATCATCAATAAACCTCAGAAATTATATTTGCTCTCCTACCAGCCGGATCACACGTTGGAGGGAAACCTGCCTTGCAGAAAAAAATGGGGGAAGAAATCATCCTGGTGCCAGAAAACCAGTGTCAACGGTGCAATGTCATTTTTCTTGCTCTGTACAGGTTCCCATTCACGGAGAGGTTGGATGCATAGACGAGCAACGCCTCCACCGCCAGGACACAGAGGACTGTCTTCTCTCAGCTGGGACTGACATGCTTCACCTGAACTCACCTGGAGACCCTGAGGAAACAGAAGTAACCAAGAAGCCTTCAGGAAGTAGCAGAACTCTGGCCCTGACTGTGGTGTCTGCAGCCATCGGCGGCACCCTCCAGTACGGCTACAACATCTCCATCATCAACGCTCCCACCAGCTACATCCAGGGCTTCATTAATCAGACCTACACCGAGCGCTGGGGCCGAGGCTTGGACACTCCCCAGGTGACCCTGGTGTGGACTCTCATCGTCTCAGCGTTCCCTCTGGGAGGGTTGCTGGGGGCCCTGCTGGCGGGGCCCATGGCAGTCCGCTTTGGGAGGAAGAAGTCTCTGCTTTTGAACAACTCCTTTCTGTTTGTCGGTGCTGCGTTAGTGCTCATGTGCAAGGCAGCCAGGTCATTTGAGCTGATCATCCTCGCTCGGTTTCTGGTGGGAATGAACTCAGGCGTCAGCATGAATGTCCAACCCATGTACTTCGGGGAAAGTGCCCCCAAGCACCTCCGAGGGGCCGTGGCTTTTTCCTCAGCTGTGTTTACTGCATTTGGGATTTTCCTGGGTCAGGTCGTGGGGCTGACTGAGCTGCTGGGCGCAGAGCCTGCCTGGACCTACTTACTTGCCAGCAACACTCTGCCGGGGTTGATCCAGTTGCTAACACTACCCTGGTTCCCTGAAAGCCCCAGATACCTTCTTATTGACCGGGGCGACCGGGAGGCATGTGTCCGGGCCCTTGGGAGACTGCGTGGCGGAGATGTCCCCGCCACGGAGATGGAGGAAATGCTTCAGGAGCAGCAGCAGCAACAATCCACAGCCTTCAAATCTGGATCTTCTGCCAGAACACCCTGGTCCCTTTTCAGTGATCGGGACCTGCAAGCCCAGCTCAGGACGGTCATGGCTGCCAGCAGCGCCATGATGCTCTGTGGCAATGACTCCATCTATTTCTACGCATCCTACATTTTTCTTGAGGCTGGCATCCCTTCGGACAAGATCCAGTACGTCACCATTGGTACAGGAGCATCCGAGCTAACTGCTTCGATCCTGAGCAACTTCCTGATTGAACGAGTGGGCCGCAGGTACCTCCTGGTGGGAGGCTACAGTCTCATGTCTTGCTGGTCGGTCGTGTTTACTGTAGCTCTCGTGTGTCTAAGCCTGGGGGTGCGGGGGATGTCCTACCTCAGCATGGCATGCGTCTTTGCCTACATCCTTAGCTTCGGCTTGGGCCCTGCGGGTGTGACGGGGGTCCTCCCCGCAGAGATCTTTGACCAGTCGGCTCGGCCGGCAGCGTACATGGTTGCGGGCTCGCTCATGTGGATCAGCCTGTTTTTGGTGGGAATGTTGTTCCCCTTCATCGTGAACAGTCTGGGGAACTTCTGCTTCCTGCCTTTCTTAGCTGTGTGTGTGGTGTCCGCTGCCTTTCTGTGGCTCACATTGCCAGAGACGAAGGGAAAGAGTCTGGCTGAGATCACCGCAGAGTTCTCCAGGAAGAATGGACAGAGGAAGGAGAGGCTGGAGGAGCAGGTGAACGAGTCCGGTCCTGGTCACCTCCAGCTGGATACGGCCGGTCCCCTCTCTGCCCTGGCAGAGGACCCAGACCATGAGAAGGTAGTCTGACATCAGAAGCTTTGTGGTGTCTTTGCAACCTCAGAGCTGCGATCTGGGACTCAACAGGAATTCGCTATTATTAAATTCTGATTCCAGAACCTGCAGCAGAGTTTGTGTCTGGGGGGGATCGTTGACGTCCCGCCGGCGAAAGAGGCTGAAACTTGAATGAACCCGTCGGCTCGTCTGAGAGAGTTGGTGGTGACGAGTGTTTGATCAGATTCTCCAACAGATGGACGGAGCAAACAGCATCAAAGTGAAATTCCTGTCCTTGAAAAGTGTGATGACAAACCCCCAGAATTCATGGTGATAAATCTGCATGATTGAGGAGGAACCAGTCAAACCAGTGTAACTTGTGTTGCTCTGGATGTTAACCTGCTTGGACTTTACAGTTTGAACTCTGCGCATGCCTGGTGGCGAGCCACCGACTACAACATCCCGCACTGAGTCAGTGACATCGCTCCCTGACGCATGAGGTTCTTTATTTTGAAGGATGAGTGTTCTTGAACTGTATTATCTTCTAGATTTATGGATTTGACTGTCCCTGTTTTCTGCATGAAGTCCATCAAGAAAGGGATTTATTTTCTGAAGTGAATACTAAAACTTAAGCTTCAAACTCAGGCTTTGAGTGCAGCTCTGCAAAACAGCCACTAGGTGTCACTATTACCATGCAGCTCAAAGCAAGTCCCCCTCTCAGGTCTGACGAATCACGGATGAGCACCGAGGCAGACGGCACCTTCAGAGCCAACAGAAAAGATGCTCCTCATGTTCTGAAGATACCAACTTCACCAAAGCTGCATGAGCGCGTCCTTGTTAAGAATCAGAAGCTTCTTGTCACCGTCCGCCGCAGGTTTCAGGAAGGAGACGTTCGTCCTCGCTGTCCGTCCAAGTCATGGCACCACAATCCTAGCAGAGGGGTTTTATTGTTTCTCACTGTGTGCTCAGTCTACATTTTGTAGGCAGTGAATTATTATTTATTCTTTAATAAAAAAGCCGTTCTGTATTTAATAATATTTTTTCAACTAGAAACACTGTTGTATATCTGCAACAACTGAATAAAGCTGCTACCTCTGCTCCTCACCCTCTTGATTGAATGTGCGTGTCTGATCCTTCCTGTCTTAATTAAATGTAGTCACATGACGGCTCCTGCCCACTCTGACCTTAACTCTTCTCATAATATGTGTTTGCTGAAGTGCTAATGGGCTCTTTGAACGAAAAGTCGATTTCACAGGTCGAGCTGGGCCTTCGCCAGAGAGTCGTCGGTGCTCAGCGGTCGTAGCAGCACTCAAACGCAGCGCTATTAGCAACAATCGGAGCCCAGTCAGCCTGGGGCATTCCCTTTAAAGTGAGGAGAATGTTCTGCCACTGAACCACCCTTGTTTGTTACGGATGTGTTAACTGGGATTTAGGAGCTGAGACTGGTGAAGACCCATCAGAGTCAGCTGGTTCTTCACAAGGGTTTCTGGCCTCAGGGGCTGCTGGGCCTCCTCTGGGTCAACGTGAGCTGAAACAAGGACACGAGAGAGGAGAGACGATTCAGGCTGCTGCGCTTGTTTGCATCTTCAGCCTCCACTGAAGTGTCCAGGTTTCCACTGGCAACCACAAGTGGAGCGCTGGAATGAATCGGGAGTTCAGACTCTTTCCTTTAATTGCACTTCCTGTCAGGTTCTGTGACCGAAGGACTGGTGGTCACACAAGAGAGCGAGACAAGGAGACTGAGCTGAGATAAGAATTCACTGACAAAAATAACAAAGGAAAATGAAGCGGCTCCGCCTGGAGAGAGCGCTTGATACAAGTTGCCACAGCGAAGCTGCAGCCGCCACAAAGGCCGATGACGCAGGTCTCGCGGCGCTGCCTGTCATCGTCACACACCAAAGGTGTCTTTGTTATTGTTGGAGCTCCTGTCAGGGGAGGGCGGGATGGGCGGTACAAAGCCGCCGTCATTGCCATCCAGCAGGGCAAAACTCTGCCTTTGACCATTTCTTCTCAAAGAGGCTTGAACCGAGGCGAGGTTTAACCAAGTCTCGGCCTCCTCATGAGGAATGTGAAACGGTAGCTGCTGCTAAAAATGAGCTTCGACCATTGAATGAGAACATCAATCTTAATCTTGAGCTGGAATTCTTCCACTCAGAGTCCCAACATTAACAAAGTATCAGATGAGTCAGCACGAGGCTGGGCGCTCGTAGACTCGTCGGCTCGCTGCTCTGCACCTTGGTCCACTTTAGCAGGAAATACGAACGAAAGCTTCCAATAACGGCCACTCCAAGCAGCTCCTCTTCCAGCTTCCGCTTCCAACGACGTCCAGGTGGCGGACGGAGCGTTTTTAACAGAACAACTGAATCCTGTTTGAAGAATTGGTTCTGCCAACACCTTTTAGAACAGAGGTTAACCATGTCTGAAGGAGGGGCGGAGCTTGTTTACACAGCTAATAGGACTCAAATGATGAGGACCCCTGAGCATCGTGGTGACGAAGAGATGAAGCTCGTGACTGAAGCAATGAGCTGTCAGCTGAATGTTCACTAAGGTCAGAGGTCATGGCGACTTTTACCCATGAGAACAACATCTCTGACTGTCACCTCTGTGTCTTATCCCCTATTTGTTTACTTTACCTTGGAATTTTATTGTATTTTATTCCTCTTTGCATTGTTATTACTGTATTACTTACGTCTGAAATTTAATTTCCTTAAGCATGTCTACTTTCAGAGGCGGCCCGGTGGAGCAGTGGTCCTCACTGTGGCCCCCCAGCAAGAAGGTTGTGGGTGGAGCCCCGGCTGCAGCACGGGGTCTTTCTGGGTGAGTCTCCATGTTCTCCCTGTTCCTGCTGGGTTCTCCCTGGTACTCCAGCTTCCTCCACAGTCCAAAGACATCAAGAGGGACCAGGTTAATCCAGACTCTAAATTGACCGTAGGCGTGGCTGGGAGAGCCAATGGTTGTCTGTCTCTATGTGTTGGCCTTGCCATGGACTGGTGACCTGTCCAGGGGGAAGGCTGCTGGGATAGGCTCCACCCCCACCACCCTCAACAGGAGAAGAGGGAGAAGATGGAGGGATGATGGATGGATTGATGGATGGATGGATGGAGGGATGGATTGATGGGTGGATGGACAGATGGATGAGGGGATGGATGGATGGAGGAATGGATGTCATGGGATCATCTTTTCCCAACTTTCAGAGTTCTGTATAAACTCCACTCCATATCAACTGTAGGCTATCGACCTATAAATTCGATATAAACTGTGTTTTATCTGACATTCATCAGTTTTCCACTCATCTGTTTACTTCATTATTGGGAACCTGACACCAGTGAGGGCTCCTTCAACGGCCCCCCAGGTACGAATGCAGTCCTGAGCCTAAATGCAGTCCAAGTAGTGTTTTGACGTCTCCGACTCACGGGTGTCTCTCCGTCGTTGTCCTCGTCTTTCATGACGAAGTTGATTCACAGGCTGAACTCCAATATGGAAGCTATAATTGTGTGCAGATGGAAATTAATTTTTTAAATCCAGTGTAAGTTGTGGCTGAATGACATCATCGCGTCCTGTGGCCTGGACGTGCAGCTGAAGAGGAGACAGAGCAACAGGCAGTTCAAGCGCTTCACTGGAATTTGAGGGATTAAAAATGTTTTACACACAAATACACAAAACCAAAGCAGCGAATAAATGAATCTCACAGTGAAAATGATTAATAAGCAAAACATGATGTCAGTGGAAGAGAAAACAGCAGCAGTGAACAGAACGTTCTGCTGCTGTTGAGTTGTTTTAGTCACTTCCTGTAAACGAAAGCACGCCAGCGGCGAGGAAACTCTGGCTGCAGACGCCTGAGAGAAAACATTACACTAAAATATTAATATAATCCTTACATGAGAGAGAACATGGGAACGTGCTCGCAAATGATGAGGGGCCTTCATAATCAAAAAGCAGTTTAAAACTCTGTGTGTGTGTGTGTGTGTGTGAGAGAGAGAGAGAGAGAGAGAGAGAGAGAAGCATTTTCATAAAGTCTTGTTTTAATTCGTGGGTCTCAGAGGAGTGACGTCAGTTGGGGAGATTAAGCTTTTTTTTAATGAGAAAATCAATTTGTCAGAGCCTCATTGATAATCGCCAGGAAAAAAATGGATGAAATGAGATTCAATGATCACACGATCGTCACCTGTGCGATCAGGTAATGGATGCTTCCTCAATCTCACGTCATAACGACAACCGAGGGGGACCCGGAGTGCTTCAGGGGCCATGAGTGATGCTGCGCAGCCAGAGAGGAGGCACTTACAGCAGGCGCTCAGCTCCTCAGGCAGCCGCCGGGGTTTTCTCCGGCTCTTATGACAAGATGATGGAGAAAAATGGCCTGATCTCCCTGGCTAACCACTCCTCGGTGGGACAGAATGCATTTAGCGGGGAAAGAAAGCTACGTGATGGTAATGAGGCTCCTGGCGACTCTCCAGCAAATGATTTTCTTCCAATTTGGCACCAGCTGCCATCAGTGCAACACAATTTGAAGTCGGCTGAGAGAGAATGGGTGTGCGTCCTGACGTTAGAGAGGCGATGGATATTGTGTTCATATGTTTGTCAGGCACCTCAGCAGTTCAAGCTAATGCCTAACAGCTCCAACAAGGAAATGTTCAGACGGTCAGAGAGAGAAGAGAAGAAGAACCAGGAGGAACCAGAGAGGCTGCAGTGAATGAAGTTTAAAGCTTCAACCTGCTGGATTCCCACAGATTTCCCTCTCATAGTCGGCTTCCCAGCAGCAGCGGAAACAATCCGGCCCAGGATGCTCAGATCCAGCACTGACACTGACCATGAGGCCGATACAGACTCCAGGGGCCCGATCAGGTCCCTGCAACAACGGGGCCTATCTATTCCCTTCACGTCTATCTTTGTGTTTCCCTGCGTACGCCACATGGTGCACCGCCAGCGGGTGACACGACCGCTTCAGGAGGCGGGGAGCTCCAGCCAGCATAGACAGTGCAGGTACTACATACTACTTGAAATACCTGTCACGGTAAAGTTGGCAGTCGAGCTGCACAGCTGAGGGAAGTAATGAGGTCCCACTGCCATGTCCCAGTCCCAGTCAGGCTCTGAGGTGCTGCAGACGTGCGGCCTCCCCGTCGCCCTCCACACATCTGTGCTCCCATCACGAACCCACAAAAGTCACTCCTATCTTCATTTCATTGGGTTTTCCAGTGAAATTGAGAGTAATGACGCGCTCTAGTGTTGCATAGCACATCATCATCGCAATATCAGGCAGCGGAATTGCAATTAGATCCCGCCGCCCCGGTTGTCACGCAGCAGCGTTGATGGAGCGTCGTCACCTCACACAAGCAGGCCGGGTGAGCCAAAGCACGACTCTCAGAAGCAGCGAAGAGGGCCGGCGCCGGATCGGCAACATTTCTCTCTCATTACCGTCATCAGACCAACGAGGGCACTTCCTGATTCAAACGGCTGATCTGACACGGGGGATCTCTGGATGCACCAGGAGAGTAGCTGACATGCTGACAATACAACGTGCATGTGGCCGGTGTGGATTGTACCAAGCGGGTGTTTGCTTGGGGGAGAAACTGCAAAACTTAAGGGAGAAAAGTCATGACGTAAACGTTCATCAGGCAGCATCAGTGAGGATAACCAGAAATAATGGTCTCATTACAGTGTCAGGTTTTGGTTGGAGAACGAGGACGACTGGAGCTGTAATTAGTTTCCCAACTCTTAACTGTCTTTAATTGGGAAATATGCAGAGGAGGCTGGTTGGAGTTGCAGAGGCTGATGGTGCTGTGGCGCTAATAAGAGCACATCCAGAGGCTCATCACGCTGTGCTTCAGTCTCCTGTGCCATTAGTGGAGGCAGGCAGGGATCAGAGCTGGATCACTTAGTTGAACGAAGCTGAACTGGAACATTGACAGACTGAAGAAACTGTTGAGCGGTCCAGTAATTAAAAAAACGACGGAACATGAGGACACAGAGGGTCCGACACAATCAGAGGCAACAAACCCAAGTGAAATAGAAGTTAAGCACAAAACATGAGACGGGACAGGAAGGAGCTGACGAACCCCAGGAGCAGAGCTGTGAGCGGCGAGGGCTGAGGAGGTGACCGCTCCACAGCTGGGACCTCAGACGGAGGCACGCATGGAGACTTCAGAAGAAAAGGAGGTTCCAGCAAATACAATACAACACAAGAGGAGATAAATGAGATGAAGACTCCAGAGTTCCCGCTACACCACGCCACGGGCCCACGTGTGCGTCACATGGCGTTTCAGTAGCGGAAGACTGGCTGATCTGTTGTCAGTCTGGGGTTCATGAGTGGAGTGTTCAGCCTGCTTGTAACTGATTCAGACGTCACTCCTCTGGTCCCCAAAGCTGACAGCCCAGAGCTAAAACCAGGACTCCAGACCCCCTTAGGACTCCACTGTAGCAAGTATGAGACCACTGACTGACTAACCAAGCTACTAAGGCCTGACACCCTTCTGGGTTCTAGTCTGTTGTTCTGGGTGGCTTCTACCTGATGCAGGTGTGTCCTGGTCCGTCCACCATCATGGCCCGGTCCTCCAGGTCCTGAGTCCTGTTCTGCCTGTTGCTGCTCGTTGTTTTGTCCTCATCTACAGATCTTATCTGGCCCGTTCATATTCAGGTTAGCTGTTGATGATGAAGGTTAGCTGATGGAACTCAAAGCTCCAAAGTACCTGAACTGCCGTGCCAAGAGCACAACGAAATTAAGAGTTCTGTTAAGGTGCTGCAGACGTGGCGCTCATCCCAGCTGCCGAGCCAGCATCAGCGCTCCGACTGACTCGGGTCTCACAGCTCAGGCCCCTGCAGGACCATTTCATCAAATCTGTCCTTTATTTCATGGCTGTGATGGAAGCGCGGCGGCCTGCGGTCACCGAACTGCACACGTAGGTCAATGCAGGTTAACCAGCCCCTGTCTTTGCTGCCCTCGGTACATTCGATGAATCCAACTCGCTCAAGTCAGGAGTACTTTGTGAGTACTCTCACTACTGTATTTTTCCAGTCAGGAACTGTTTTCCTCTGTTTTGGGGTGACAGTGACTGAGGCAGACTGACATTGTGAGAACTGAGTGAGAGCGAAGAGCAACAACGATGACGTAATCACGCCGGGCGATAATCAGCAGCCAAAACACTGGAGACTTGGAAACAACAACAAACTTTTCTTTTAAATGATAATTTGGCATTTTAAAAATGAATTTTCCAGCATTTACATACACACACACACACACACACACACTGGCAAGCGTGCACGCACACACACACACGGTCACTGAGAAGGCTGTCTGCTCCGTCCGTGTGGCTCTGTTGCCGTGGTGTCATCCTCCCGGACCAGACACCAGCCCGCCATCTGGCCACATTTACCACCAACATGCAATCCCAAACTTGGGCTGAGTCACCTTCAAGCCGCAGGACGCATCCTTCCAGGTCAGACTGATCAGCAGACAAGAACAGGAGCAAAAAGAGAGTTGATGCATCTGGCGAGGATGAGCGGGAGGAGATGGGGGAGCAGGAAAATAATGATAGAGGAATAAAAGCAATGACCGGGGAGGATAGAGGATGAGAAATGAGCTTGTTGCCGGGGGGAGAGAGAGAGAGAGAGAGAGAGAGAGAGAGAGAGAGAGAGAGAGAGAGAGAGAGAGATTCCTGGGATGAGTCACCAGAAATCCCTCAATTATTCTCCATCATCATCCTTTAGGCACATATAAAGCTGCCAGGAATTAGACAAGACGGATGGAAAAAATATTCTAGGCTGACACTCGATTCTCAGGTAGGTGGGTGTCTGCAAATGAATCAGCAGAAAACGGAGGGACAAAACTCTGGGGGGAGACAAATCCACTTCAACTATTAGCACCGGTGCAGAGGCATGAAAATTACTGTAATATTTCTATTAAAGGGCACTACGGTGCAGCAGTGGTCCTCACTGTGGCCCCCCAGCAAGAAGGTTGTGGGTGGAGCCCCGGCTGGAGCACGGGATCTTTCTGTGTGAGTCTCCATGTTCTCCCTGTTCCTGCTGGGTTCTCTCTGGTACTCCAGCTTCCTCCACAGTCCAAAGACATCAAGAGGGACCAGGTTAATCCAGACTCTAAATTGACCGTAGGCGTGGCTGGGAGAGCCAATGGTTGTCTGTCTCTATGTGTTGGCCCTGCCATGGACTGGTGACCTGTCCAGGGGGAAGGCTGCTGGGATAGGCTCCACCCCCACCACCCTGAACAGGAGAAGAGGGAGAAGATGGAGGGATGATGGATGATGGATGGATGGTCAGGTGGTGCTGCATGTCTTCAAAGATGAAGGTCAGTCTAAGGTTGATTTTCGTTTTTTGGGGCCGGCATTCAAACAGCAGTCACATTTAAAGGTCGCCATGTCGGCGCGACGGACAGAAAAAGCAGGACCTGATATTCAAATTGTCAGTTGTGATTTGAGGAACAGAATTCAGGAGCAGCAAGAGTGAGAGAGTAAAAAGTATCAGACTCTGGAGTACATGAAGTAAATATGGTGTGGAACTCAGTATCAGTATCAGTGACAGTAAATGCAAGTACAGGTTACCAACTGAGTAAATGAACAAAATATAAGTTAAAAAGAGCAAATGGAGCAAACAGTTAAAATGTAGTACTGACAAGATTTGCCTCTGGGCTCAATACATTTTGTTCTATTCTATTATGGGTATAAGACAGTATAATATAATAGTTAACAACTTCTTATGTCAGGCTTTGTGTTTGGAACCCAAATTGTGTGGGCAGAGACAAAAAAAAACATTTTTCAAGGTGTTTGCTGCCGCAGAAAAATGCTAACAGCAGGAGGCGGCGGCAGAGGGCTGGCTGGCGTCATGAGCTGGAGGAGGTGATGAGCCACAGGAGACGAGACAGCGAGGCTCTGAAAACTGCAAAAAAAAAAACTCTAGTCAAGTCAGGTTTATTAGTGTGTCACCAAACCCCAACCAAAGTTCTGTCCTGACTCTTTCCAAGTAGAGCAGGTCCAGCACCTCCCTCCTTCAATGAACCTCCACCCAACAATTCTCCATCAGCAGCACATCCTGCAACAGCAGCCACCAGAACCTTCCTTTACCAGCAGGAAGGTGGAGCAGATCCAGGATCAGTGGGGACGGAGAGAGAGCCTCATCAAAAATGTTCATAACTTTTTTACATGCAAGCAAATCATCAATAGGAACCAGTTGATGTTTAGAACAAGGACAAAGGATCGCAAATTCTTGAAAAATTGGATTTTGGGACCGGTTTATGCCTCCCGCAACCCTCTGGAGTGGCTCCAGCACCACAGCACGACACCAGCTTGTGGTGGGTTCCATGTATCCCCGGATCCTGAGACCTTTGATCGCTTCAGGTGTATCCATCCCCAAAAAAAACACCAAAAAAAAAAAAGAGGCAAAAATCAAACTGCAGCACGAGGAAGAAAACACCTTTACAATTCTCTTAAATGTGCCTCGCTGCGGAGGATTATTTGACTAATGAGGCATCGTTATCCAGTTCAGCTGTATCGCTCTTATGGGTACAATTAGCTGGATTCATTGTTTCTCCCTTGTGCAATAAAAAAAGAGGAACAGGCGAGAGGAAGCGGGGGGGGGGGGGGCAGACTGGTGATGCATCACCACATCAATCGGGAGAGAAGGTTCTCTAGCCCTTCAGGCCAGACTAGCTGGCCTACCTGACACACTTCACACACCTCAGGATGGTTTATCAGCCTCCATACAGAATCCAGTCTTTGTGTTTTTTCCTCCAGCCTGCAGAAAGAACCAGCCACGTATATACAGCATGAAGCTAATGGAGACTGACGACGATTAAAGTTCACTTTAATTTGTTAATATTCATCTCAAAAGTATCACCTTTGTAACTACAACACCGGGCTATTAAAAGTAAAATAAAAAAAACGTTGCAGGCCCAGTCGATGCTCGTGAGCGAGGAGGCTAGAAACAAATGGCCACTTCGCTGGCTTTAACCAGCACGAACAAGAAGGCACGCACAAAGTGTTAATGTACTCATCAATCTGCACAGTCAGAGATGAAGACAGGGGGCAAATGGCAAGGTGCAGTTTCAGCGGCAAGGGAATGGAGCGTGCAGCGACCCGGTGCGGCCAACCACGCTAAAGTACGGCAGCTACAGCCTCTCTCCCACGGCCCAGGGCCCTCCCGGTCCTCACGATCTCCCTCTTATGGCAAATGTCTGGTCCTGAATCAACAATTCCTCTCATTAAATAAGCTACAGGCCACTTCATGGAGAAAAACCCACAGTATGTCTTACATAAATTAGCAATTGCTAACTGCAATGCAAGAATAAACAGTGTGAAAGCCTAGGAGGAGGCTAAGCTAAAGGCTAGCAGCGATGAACTGTTCAGCTCGTTTTTACACGTTATAAATAAACAACAGCACCAAGCACATTACATTCATTTCACATTTCTTTTACAGCTGACAGTTCTCCAGCTCGGACGCCGATAAAGCAGACTCTGCTGTCGCTAACGTGCTGCGGCACATGGGTGGCGCTAAGCACCGCCTACCTGAACAATGTGAGGACAGGATTGGCTAAAGCTACACACCTCTCACAAAGGTGAGAGAATAAAGAGATGCTTCACTGCTCCACAAACAAACGGCGTCTCCTGACATTTGTGCCGACAACCAAAGATGAAGGGTTTTTTAAAACTAACACCACCCTTTTATCTCTGACTTTCAACTGCACATGAAATGACTGTAGTTTAACATGTTATCATCAACAGTTTTAAACATATTTTCACTTGAAATGAACTGTTATTTATTACCAACACAAACAGTTAAATATCTGGATACGAATGGATGAAAATAATAGACACAGGGCTAAATAAACATTTAGCCCAATAAGGTTTGGTATCATGGGGATTCTCAGTGAGGCTGCAATTAAAAATGTGTCACCACAATAGCTCTTGAAATACTGTGTTTCTGTTGGCCTCGTCATGTTACTGACATGTCTTTAACATGTCAGTAACATGACGGTACTCATGAAGTGGACGTGTCCTCTTTTTGCGACGACACCTTCCCTCCTTCAGGACTCGTTCCTGAAAATCTGTTTTCTGGCCACCAACTCAACCATCAGTGAACATTATGTGTGTATTATACTCATATTAATTATTCATGCACTGGAGTGTTGTTTTACTGCATTGTTGAATGTTGCTTCTTTTTTCCTTTTGCAAAGAGGAAACAGAAAGTTGTTCAAGCGCTTTCAGCAGCATCCAAACTCTTAAGATCTGGACAGAAATGCACTTTCCTGTGGTTGAACAACCACGATGAGGGTTTTCAAACCACATGGAGCACGAAAGGCCTTTCCAGGAGGTCTCGTGGATGGATACAACATAGAGGACAGCAGGAAAGAGAGACAGAGAGAATACTGTCATTCCTCCATGACAGAATTCAACCACAAGCTCACTTCCTGGTTGGTCGGTTCTCCACCAACAGAATGAGCAAACGACGACCCCCCCGCTGAACAGGAACAGGAGATCTAAATGAATGAGGCAGTTCACCTGTACGGTTTGGTGCTGTACAGATGAAGATGGAGTTTGCTGGCTGAGAAATGCTGGGCAGCAACAATGGGCTGTAAGCAAAAGATCTTCCTGCCATCTGTGTTGCTGGCTGGAGGGCGCTCTTGAGCATCTTGTGAAAAAATGCTGCACATTTAAGCCTAACAACATTTGAGATGAACCTGTGGTACTGCTCCGTTTGGGTGGTACTGCTCCGTTTGGTCCGTATCCTTAAGCTTTGTGTGTGTTTGGTGCTCGGCTTGGACTTTATTCTGTTGTTTGACCACTGATTCTGCATTACTGCCAAAGGGACAACTGTGGTAACTCTGCCTGGTGTAAGACGCTGATTTTGGATCACGGACTGAAGTGCAATGCTAGTTTGCAAACTAGCTAGCCAGTGGCTAAGGCTAACAGCTAGTGATGCTGGGCAACGCTACCTAGCAGCAGCATGCTGCGGAAGCCAAGGGCGAAGGCAGCCAAGGAGGGGATGAACTCAAGAGCACCCTGGAGTTTTTTGGCTGCAGTCAAACAGCAGCAGAAAGGCATCCTGGCACTTGTGGAAGAGTTGAAGGCTCTCCGGATCCAAAATGCTGAAAAGGAGCTGGAGAACAGAGCGGTGGAGCTGGAGCAGTACTTCAGGATCTATGAGGTGATCAGTGTCACCGGGCTGTGCTTTAAACCCCGGCCATACTCAAAGGAACTGAGGTGGATTTGAATGCTGTGGAGGCCTGCCACTCTCTGCCCCGGAGAATTGACAACCTACACCAGAGCACTTGACCAAGCACAAAGCCGACATATCCAGAAAAGCACGCTGCCTGACAAATAAGAGAAAAATCTAAAAGACCTGGACAGCAAACTGCAAGATTTTCAGCTAAACAGAACATCTGAGCCAGCAGCGTGAGCAGGCTGGTACCAGGTGTACCAGGTGTACCAGGTGTACCAGGTGTGTCACTGACCTGGAACCCAGGAGCTGCAGGTGCTGATTAACCAGAGAAGCATCTGAGAAATGTGAGGCTTCATTCCGTGAGTGTCTCAAATGCTGTCAGACCAGCAAAGCAGCAAGACGAGGGTCAATACTGGTCCAGCAGGTCTACACTGGTCTGGGCTGGAGGACCATAAGGGCTGAACAGCCATGCTGAGGGGGCCAAGCTAACGGTTGCTAACAGACAACAGCAATAACTCAAGTTAGCAACTTTAGCCTCTGACAGGTTGATGTTGCTGTTAGTGTGACATCAGAGAAGGAGACACCAGCTGGCCAGGAGGTGGAAGTGTGGACCACTCCACCTTTAAATAGAGCGAGTTGGAAGCCTGAGTCATTATCCCAGACTTCAGCTGTGACCATTTAATAGACTGATGTCAGACCATCCTGATGCCTGAGTGCACACAAGTGTTCAGATTTAAAGCCTACAAGAGGCACAGATGACGGGCCGAGTGGCCGCTGGAACTTTCCCAGCAACAAACAACCCCG
Source organism: Aulostomus chinensis (assembly GCF_037954235.1). Classification (NCBI taxonomy): domain Eukaryota; kingdom Metazoa; phylum Chordata; class Actinopteri; order Syngnathiformes; family Aulostomidae; genus Aulostomus; species Aulostomus chinensis. The sequence goes on from NC_141342.1 coordinate 5,785,328, forward strand.
TTAGTTTGAAAGCATTTGAGTGGATGTGTCAGTGGGGAGGTCACAGGGAGTGTAAACGCCGGCAGGCAGCAATTTAGGTATAAAACACCGTCTATGCTCACAGAACGTCAGACCACACACACACATAAAGAGGCAGCACTGCAATCTGTCATTTAGCTGCCCTGGCATTTAGAACACACACACACACACACACACACACACACACACACACACACACACACACACACACACACACACACACACACTACTGTGAATAATTCATGACATCTGGAAAGTGATGTGCTACCAAACATTGCTGTGAATCGGAGAAAAAACACACAACCCATCAGGGCATCAGCTGGTTTATATGAGTCATGGGCGTGTGACGGCTGCTGCGTCACTCTCTCTGTAACACACACTCGTGCTCAAAGACACACACTTTGTGTTTGATTTCTCTCTCTAACACAACTCTGTCCCCAAACACAACCCTTACCGGGGCTAAAATTAGGTAGTTAATGATGGAAAGAAGCGGCGCCACGATGGCGAGCAACACAACACCTGTGACGGTCTCTGAAGGGACAGAGGAAACCAAGAGCAGGTATTTTGTCTCGGAACTCAAGTCCATTTCTTTTAGCCATCAGTATTTGACTACTCGTTACACTTTTAAAACAAAGCAGCTCTTTTCTTTAGTTTTGAGGCACGACAAACAAAAATGACTTCATGAGAGAACGATAGTTGTTTAGGGGATAAATAACGTGGCTAAAAAAAGAGAAGAATGTTATAGAACGTAAACGTTGGCCTGCCAGAACGGCCGGGGGGAGAGGAGAAGACATCTGCCAGATGTTAAAAAAATCAGAACAGCACCGGGTAGAGACACTCGACGAAAGAAGTCTTTTTTATCCCGAGTCTGGAGCGTTGGTTTTTCACCTTCTTAACTACTGACATTTACTGCACGCCATGACACTTCTCACGTGACTTCTACAACGTGGGGACAAAGACTCTCAAGCACTGTGAAACCCAGGGAGTCTCTCTTCATGGAAGCTGCCAAGATGTTGCACAGGAAGTCTTCTCGTTCTCATGACCTTGTCATCATGAGCAAGTCTAGCGTTTGACCCCTGGACTGTTCTCAGGCGTTCTTGGATGTTTTGTTTCAAAGGTGTTTAAAGGGCTCGGATGAGCCACAGTCCCCGATGAAGGTCAGTTGAGACTGAAAGAGGGTTCCAGGGTTGTTCCAGTTGCACTCTTCTCAGAGGCATGTGTCACCCGCTTGGGTGAGCAGAGGGT